>NC_059179.1:10696323-11001482 GCF_019923935.1 Bubalus bubalis
CACCTTTTGCCTTCAGTTTTTGCCAGCATCAGGGTCTTTTCCAGTGAATCATGTCTTCAGATCAGGTGGCCAAAGTATTGGAGCTTCAGCTTTAGCATCAGCCCTTCCAGTGAATATTGAGGGTTGATTTCTTTTAGGATTGACTGGTTTGATCTCCTTGCAGTCCAAGGGACCCTCAAGAGTCTTCTTCAGTATCACAATTTGAAAGCATCAATTCTTTGGAATTCTGTCTTATTTATGGACCAACTCTCACATCTGTGTATAACTACTGGAAAAAACATAGCTTTGACCTTTACTGGCAGTGATGTCTCTGATTTTTAATAAGCTGTCTAGATTTGTCATAGCTTTCCTTCCAAGGAGCAAGCATCTTTTAGTTTCAGAGCTGCAGTCACTGTCCACAGTGATTTTGGAAACCAAGAAAATAAAATCTGTCCATGCTTCTAGTTTTCCCTGTTCTATTTGCCATGAAGTGATGGGACAAGATGGCATGATCTTAGTTTTTCTCATGTTGAGTTCAGCTCAGCTTTTTCACTCTCCGTTTTTACCCTTATCAAGAGACTAGTTACTCTTACCTTTCTGCCATTAGAGTGATATCATCTGCATATCTGAGGTTGTTGATATTTTTCCTGGCAACCTTGATTCCAGCTTCTGATTCGTCCAGCTCAGCTGGATGATGTACTCTGCATATAAGTTAAATAAACAGGGTGACAACTGCTAGATTTAAAGTGGATAACCAACAAGGACCTGCTACATAGCACATGGAACTCTGTTCAATGTTATGTGGCAACCTGGATGGGAGGGGTGTTTGGGAGAATGGATACATGTATATGTATGGCTGAGTCCCTTTGATGCTCACCTGAAACTATCACAACATTGTTAATTGGCTATATCCCAATACAAAATTAAAATTTCAAAAAATAAATAAGCAGGATGACAACATACAGCCTTGTCATACTTCTTTTCCAATTTTGAACCAGTCGTTTGTTCCATGTTCAGTCCTAACTGTTGTTTCTTGGCTCACATACAGGTTTCTCAGAGGACAGGCAAGGTGGTCTGATATTCCCATCTCTTTAAGAATTTTCCACACTTTGTTGTGATTTACACAGTCAAAGGCTTTAATGTAGTCAATGGAGCAGAAGTTTTTTCTAGAACTCTCATGTTTTCTCCATGATCCAACAAATGCTGGCAATTTGATCTCTGGTTCCTCTGCCTGTCCTTCCAAGGATGAAACTGAAGCTCCTACCACTAATGCCTGACTCGACTCCTGATGCTGTACTTGGGCTCTTTCCCTGCAGATCACCATACTCCCTTGACAGCGGGCCCTTTACTATAGCATACTGCCATAATTACAGGGCTGCATTTAATGTGTCTCTTAGATTTTATAGATATTTTAGTTTTTTTTGAAACTGTTAATATACAAAGAAAACATAGTTTGAGTTACTATAACTAATAAGAGGATCTCTTTATGAACCTTGTGAGTCTCAACCTGCTAGACAGAAGTACAGTTTAAAACAATCTGGAGCTCTTGATCTCATAATTAGTACAGTATTTTAGGTAACTTAGTCTATGGGACAAAAATGCATCCTTTCAGATATCCTCCCATTTCCATGTTCTCTAAAGCTGGCCTTTGACTGAAGTAGGGGTATTTGATATTTTCTTGTGGTAACTAAGTGGGTCATGACTTTCATTCATTGACCTTCATCTGTACTCTGAACTGAAGATCTCTGAAATGCAATTTGTCCCATCCCAGTGCATTCAGCTGTTCCGTGTGGAGCAGGCACAAAGCAGACAAAGTCATGTGTTTATTCATTATAATGTCTATGTTGTAGGATTTCTATAAGACTATATCAATAGAATGTAGTTAGCGATACCATAATTAGAGATCAATATTGATTTTACATTATCAAATATAACAGGAGTCCATATTCTTCTACACACATTGTATCAATTTATATCCAGATAAAACATGAGATGCCATATGGAATTTATGTGTTCTTTTTTTTTTTTCTTGGAACCATGAGATTCCATTAAATTCCATTAAAGGAATGAGATTCCTTATGTTAAGAACTAAAAAAACATTTGGAGAACTCTCTAGCAGTCCAGTGGTTAAGATTCCGTGCTTCCACTGCCAGGAGCAAAGGTTCAGTCTCTGGTCAGGGAATGCACATGTCCTCTGGTACAGTTGAAAATAAAATCCCAAATGGATTATGTTGTTTCACTCCTGCCAACAAAGAATTTATGTCAAAATATATCAGATATGCCAAGATGTTACATAAACTGACATTATCCTCTATTACATTGTCATCAACTACTTTTAGCTAAAGCTGTTGAAAATATTTCATTTTACTTGTTTAGACCATGCCCCACAGGTGCTTGGAAAACTTTCTTTCAACCTTTTGTATTTTCTGAATCACCTTCTATTTTACTTTTCCCTACCTCTTGTTCCCTCTTTCAACAGCTCCGGAATTCACTTCATGCATTATGCATCTCCATGAATGGCAGCACTGGCAGGAACTCTCATTAGCTATTTTCTAGTTGTTTGAACAGTTGTAAAAGCCTTCCAGACATTTCCATGCATTCGTGAGTATCCTAACCTTTAGCTCCTAAAGACACTGTTGTCTAAACTACACAGTACAAAGACTCTTCATATTACTGGTAATCTATTTGTTTATTTTGTATGGTAATAGCTTCTTTAGAAAAATTGCATGTGATCCCATTGAGATACAGTGAGGTTTTTCCCACATACTAGTTTTTTTTTTTTCCTTCCTAGTTGGCATTTTTAGGTAATCTGAAAATCCTGTCTATTGAACTGAAGTATTGAGGTGCTTTTAGTGTACTTGTTTTCTGATATTAGACTAGATATTAATTGAAACTATGCTGATAGTTTTTAACATCTTTATTCATTTATTTCATCCTACAAGAAAACACGAAGTTTCTGTATCAGCAAGACTATTGTAGCAATAAACACATCAGTTCCTCATGCCTTAATCTGTTCCCCTTCTGAAACTGCAGGACGACTCAGCCTGAGGCACAAAGGATTTCTCTTGTGCCATAGGAGAAGAACCCTAGACTTATGAATCCTGCAGTTTAAATAGGAATAAGAGAGCTGTTGGTTTGTCACCTCACTTTCTGGGAGAGAAAAAGAAAACTGCTCCACTAGAATGTAAATGGCTAGCTCCATGACTCCGAGTTTCATCCCTCTTTGAATGTGAACAACCTCTCTGGAAGAGAAAGTGGGCAGTCTCTATCACAGAAAGAAAGAAATTGATTCCAGGGAAATAGGATTTATTACTCTTTGAATGGGAGAAAATCACTCTAGGTCTAGGAGTTTTTAACTTTCAAGGATTGTCCTTTAATTCAGGTTGAACATTTATTTGCTCAGAAAGCCCTAAGTAGAAACATGAAAATAGTCACTTCTGCACAGAACCTTGGGTACACTGAGTGCACCTGAGTACAGGATCAGACAGCTATAGATACCTTAGGTCAGAGATGAGTTAATGACAATCTTTAGATACTACTTTTAAACCTGAGAAGCAGCTTAATCTTCATCTACTGAGCACTATCAAGCCACAAAACTGGTAGTGCAAATTGCCCAAGTCTACCATTTTGTAGAAACACACATGTCATGCCTCACCTTTCTGCTAAGTATCCTTTCTAAAAACCAGAATATGGATAAATGAAAGAATGATATGTTAACCTCTCTCCCAAAATAACAGCTTTCTTTCATTGTTTAGTCCTTGACAAGACCTTAAATTATTAATCACCATTATAATGTTTGTAAATCACACAATTCAAATTATAATGTCTTTAGAGTTCATAGATATATTGCTATCCATAACCCAGTAAAATATTTTCTCTGTAGGCTTATCCTTTTAAAAATGATGAATAAGTTCAATGAACTTCATGGTCATGAAGAATGTGGTCTCTTTATATTGGGAGTTTATATGAAAATATGGCATATGTAAATTAGGTCTAGAAAGACCACCATAATAGATGTTTGGGAGTTGTGCTAAAATAAACTTCAGAGGGTGGTTTAAACCATAATCTTCAAGACCAAGTATATGATGCCTCTCTTAGGGCCAAATAAGTCAGATGGTATGAGTAGGTGTTAATTTAGGAAAAACAAGATCAAGACCAGGAATTCCAAAAAAGGTAAAACTAAGGTTCAGGTTTCATAACACTCACCCTATCTGCTTGAATTACACCCTTGGAATGAGTGTGAAGATCATTCTGTAAGAAGGACTTCTCTCTTATTCTGTCTACCTTGAAATATAATTGGCATACATTAATTTATACATATTTGAAAGCTACAACTTTATGAGTTTTACTACATGTGTACATGCAGAAAACTAACATCCTAAGCAAGATACAAACACTGTCATCACCCCAAAAAGTTCCCTCATGTTTCTTGTTAATTTATCTCTTCATAGTTTTCCATAGCTGAACACTGATCTAATCTTAGTCATCATAAATCAGTTTTCACTTTCTATAATTTTATATGTCCAATAATACAGTAGATATTTTTTTTGTCTTTTTAAAAATAATATCTTTCATTTATTCAGATTATTTTCAGAAGCACAAAGAAAACAGAGTTTCTTTATTTTCCATTAAAAAATGCAGTCTTCATCTAACCCCCCCTACCCCAGGTGTCTGGGCAAAGGAAGGTGGTGGAGGCCAGTACAGAATAATAAATTTATTCTAATATGGTAACATTTATCCATTATAGTAGATTGCATGTATTTTAAATTTACACATTTTCTGTTAGAACATTCAGTTCTCTCAGATACACCTTTTCCCCTGCTCTTCCGCAAATTTGAGTGCTTCTATCCAAGCCAACCTGGAGTGATAGTGGAAAGTCATGAAGCTTAAACTTCAAGACCCTCATTTGCATAAGTCCATTCCAGGGCTCTCTAATTTACTCACAAGGTGATATATTTTTATGAAATTTGAATAATCCATGTGTATTAACCACAACTGATGAAGACAACTGGATGTTTCCACTTATATTTCCTCTCTGTCATTGTTCTCCTTCTGTTAGGGAATGTTGGCATGGCCATGGGAAGTTTTGGAATTTGACTATGGACACATAACTGAAAATTTACATAGTCAATATACAATAATGTATTTTTGTAGTTTGTAGTAATTTATGTGTAAGTAAATTATTTATAAAAGTCTTTACAAACTTCTAGGAATAATGTGGTCAGTGTAGAGAGTACTTTAGTATTTAGGGATATTTGAAATGTCCTGAAATTTTAAAACACACATATGACAGAACCTTGACAGAGGGCTTTCCAGATTTGACAGCAATGGTAAAAAAGCCTTATGGTATTGCTAATTATAAAGTTGTGAAGTCAAAATGAACTTTCCTTAAGCTGATGCTACTCTTTAAGAAATTAATTTTAAATAGATAATTTTTGAGGTATAATTGATATATAACATTGCAGTATCTTCAGATGTACAACATAATAATTTGATTTTTGTATATACTGCAAAATGATTACCACA
This sequence comes from Bubalus bubalis, assembly GCF_019923935.1. Classification (NCBI taxonomy): domain Eukaryota; kingdom Metazoa; phylum Chordata; class Mammalia; order Artiodactyla; family Bovidae; genus Bubalus; species Bubalus bubalis. Next base: position 10,701,829 of record NC_059179.1, read on the forward strand.
ATAAATCTAGTTACTATATATCATCACACATAGTTACATATTTCTTTTCTTTTGATGAGAACATTTTAGATCTACTCTCTTAGCAACTTTAAAATATATAGTATATTAACTAGTGGTATTTTTTTAAATACAGTTCATGAGGTTCTCAAGGCAAGTTTGCCATTCCCTCCTGCAGTGGATTGGTTTAGGATTGAGAAAGCAGGATGACAGAGCTGTCTGTTCAGTTGTTTAACTTATACGCTGAGCACATCATGAGAAATACAGGGCTGGATGAATTACAAGCTGGAATCAAGATAGGTGGGAGAAACATCAATAGCCTCAATATGTGGGTGATACTACCCTATTGGCAGAAAGCTAAGAGAAAATAAAGACCCTCTTGATGAGAGTGAAGGAGGAGAGTGAAAAAGTAGACTTAAAACTAAATACTAAAAAAACTAAGATGAAGGCATCCTGCCCCATGTCTTCATGACAAATAGAAGGGGGAAAGGTGGAAGTGTGACAGATTTCCTCTGCTTGGGCTCTAAAATCACTGTGGATAGTGACTGCAGCCATGAAATCAGAAGATGATTGCTTCTTGGCAGGAAAGCTATGATGAACCTAGACCATGTGTTGAAAAGCAGAGACCACACTGCTGACAGAGGTCCATGTACTCAAGGCTATGGTCTTCCCAGTGGTTGTGAATGGTTGGGAAAGCTGGACCATAAAGGAGGTAGAGCACCAAAGAAGTTATGCCTTCAAACTGTAATGCTGGAGAAGACTCCTGAGAGTCCCTTGGAAAGCAAGGAGATCAAACCAGTCAATCTTAAAGGAAATCAACCCTGAATACTTATTAGAAGGACTGATGCTGAACCTGAAACTCCAGTATTTGGTCACCTGATGCCAACACCTGACTCACTGGAAAATTCCCTGATGCTGGGAAAGATTGAGGGTAGAAGGAAAAGAGGGCATCAGAGGATGAGATGGCTGGATGACATCACCAATGCAATGGACATAAACTTGGGCAAACTTTGGGAGATGGAGAGGAAGAGGGAGGCCTGGGGTACTTCAACCTATGGGGTCACAAAGAGTCAGACATGACTGGGTGACTGAACAACAGCAACTAGTGGATATGGTGGTCCAGTCTCATTCTTTTGCATGTGACTGTCCAGGTTTTCCAGCACCATTTATTGAAGAGAGTCTCTTTTTTTCCACTTACATTGTTGGCTCTCTTGTTATGAATTAACTGACCATACATGTGCACATTTGTTTCTGGGTTCTCAATTCTCTTCCATTGATCTATGTGTTTGTTCTTATGTAAATATCATACTGTTTTGGCTACTATAGCTTTGAAACATAGTTTGAAATCAGAAACTGAGATGCTTTGTTCTTCTTTCTCAAGATTGCTTTGGCTCATTGTGGTCTTTCATGTTTTCATACAAATTTTAGGATTGTGTGCTCTAATTCTGTTTTTTTTTTTTTTAATTTTTTATATATTTTTTTTAATTTTTTTTTTTTTTTTTACTTTACAATATTGTATTGGTTTTGCCATACATCAACATGCGTCCACCACGGGTGTACACGTGTTCCCCATCCTGAATCCCCCCTCCCAAATCCCTCCCTATACCATCCCTCTGGGTCATCACAGTGCACCAACCCCAAGTTTCCTGTATCCTGCATCGAACCTGGATGGGCGATTCATTTCTTACATGATATTATACATGTTTTAATGCCATTCTCCCAAGTCATCCCCCGCCCCCCCCCCCCCACAGAGCCTAAAACACTGTTCTATACATCAGTGTCTCTTTTGCTGTCTCACATACAGGGTTGTCATTACCATCTTTCTAAATTCCATATATATGCATTAGTAATCTGTATTGGTGTTTTTCTTTCTGGCTTACTTCACTCTGTATAATAGGCTCCAGTTTCATCCACCTCATTAGAACTGATTCAAATGTATTCTTTTTAATGGCTGAGTAATACTCCATTGTGTATATGTACCACAGCTTTCTTATCTATTCATCTGCTGATGGACATCTAGGTTGCTTCCATGTCCTGGCTATTGTAAACAGTGCTGCGATGAACATTGGGGTACACGTGTCTCTTTCCCTTCTGGTTTCCTCAGTGTGTATGCCCTGCAGTGGGATTGCTGGGTCGTATGGCAGTTCTATTCCCAGTTTTCTAAGGAATCTCAGCACTGTTCTCCATAGTGGCTGTACTAGTTTGCATTCCCACCAACAGTGTAAGAGGGATCCCTTTTCTCCACACCCTCTCCAGCATTTATTGCTTGTAGACTTTTGGATCACAGCCATTCTGACTGGCATGAAATGGTACCTCATAGTGGTTTTGATTTGCATTTCTCTGATAATGAGTGATGTTGAGCATCTTTTCATGTGTTTGTTAGCCATCTGTATGTCTTCTTTGGAGAAATGTCTGCTTAATTCTTTGGCCCATTTTTTGATTGGGTCGTTTATTTTTCTGGAATTGAGCTGCAGTAGTTGCTTGTATATTTTTGAGATTAGTTGTTTGTCAGTTGCTTCATTTGCCACTATTTTCTCCCATTCTGAAGGTTGTCTTTTCACCTTGCTTATAGTTTCCTTAGTTGTGCAGAAGCTTTTAATTTTAATTAGGTCCCATTTGTTTATTTTTGCTTTTATTTCCAATATTCTGGGAGGTGGGTCATAGAGGATCCTGGTGTGATGTATGTCGGAGAGTATTTTGCCTATGTTCTCCTCTAAGATTTTTATAGTTTCTGGTCTTATGTTTATATCTTTAATCCATTTTGAGTTTATTTTTGTGTATGGTGTTAGAAAGTGTTCTAGTTTCATTCTTTTACAAGTGTTTGACCAGTTTTCCCAGCACCACTTGTTAAAGAGATTGTCTTTTCTCCATTGTATATTCTTGCCTCCTTTGTCAAAGATAAGGTGTCCATAGGTGCATGGGTTTATCTCTGGGCTTTCTATTTTGTTCCATTGATCTATATTTCTGTCTTTGTGCATGAGGCCACAGTCACCCTAATACCAAAACCTGAAAAAGATGCCACAAAAAAGAGAAAACTACAGGCCAATATCACTGATGAACATAGATGCAAAAATCCTTAATAAAATTCTATCAATCAGAATCCAACAACACATTAAAAAGATCATACACCATGACCAAGTGGGCTTTATCCCAGGGATGCAAGGATTCTTCAGTATCCACAAATCAATCAATGTAATACACCACATTAACAAATTGAAAAATAAAAAACATATGATTATCTCAATAGATGCAGCGAAAGCCTTTGACAAAATTCAACATCCATTTATGATAAAAACTCTCTAGAAAGCAGGAATAGAAGGAACATACCTCAACATAACAAAAGTTATATATGACAAACCCACAGCAAACATTGTCCTAAATGGTGAAATATTGAAAGCATTTCCTCTAAAGTCAGGAATAAGACAAGGGTGCCCACTTTCACCACTACTATTCAACATAGTTTTGGAAGTTTTGGCCACAGCAATAAGAGCAGAAAAAGAAATAAAAGGAATCCAAATTGGAAAAGAAGAAGTAGAACTCTCACTGTTTGCAGATGACAGGATCCTTTACATAGAAAACCCTAAAGACACCACCAGAAAATTACTAGATCTAATCAATAAATATAGCAAAGTGGCACGATAAAATTAATACACAGAAATCCCTTGTATTCCTATACACTAACAATGAGAAAACAGAAAGAGAAATAAAGGAAACAATTCCATTCACTATTGCAAAGAAAATAATAAAATACTTAGGAATATATCTACCTAAAGAAACTAAAGTTTTATAGAAAACTATAAATTTTATATATATATATATATATATATGATGAAAGAAATCAAAGAGGACACTAATAGATGGAGAAATATACCATGTTCATGGATTGGAAGAATAAATATAGTGAAAATGAGTATACTACCCAAAGCAATCTATAGATTCAATGCAATCCCTATCAAGCTACCAATGGTATTTTTCACAGAGCTAGAACAAATAATTTCACGATTTGTATGGAAATACAAAAAAACTCAAATATCCAAAGCAATCTTGAGAAAGAAGAATGGAACTGGAGGCATCAACCTGCCTGACTTCAGGCTCTATTTCTGTTTTTTAAAAAAAGATAGCTATTGGAATTTTGATAGGACTTGCATTGGACCTATGGATTACTTTAGGTAAGATGAAAAGTTTATATTAGTTCATTCTGTTATGAGTGCAGAATATCTCTACGTTTATTTATGTCTTCTCCAATATCTTTCATTAATGTCTTACAGTTTTCAGTGTATAAGTATTTCACCTCATTATCGTTGTTCAGTTGCTAAGTTGTGTCCAACTCTTTGTGACCCCATGAACTACTGCCCACCAGGCTCCTCTGTCCATGTGGTTCTCCAGGCAAGAAGACAGAGGTGGGTTGCCATTTCCTTCTCCTTGTTTACATTTATTATAGGTATTTTCTCCTTTTTGATGCAATTGTAAGAGGGATTGGTTTTTTCATCTATATTTCTCATAGTTCATTTTTAGTGAATAGAAATGCTATAGACTTCTATATATTGATTTTGTATCCTGAAACTCTACAGAATTTGTTTACTTTAATTTTCCTTGATGGAGTCCTTAGGATTTTCCATATTTAATATGTCATCTGCCAATAGTTAAAATTTTACTTTTTTCTTTATGATTTGGATGTCTTTTTCTCTTTTTCATTCCACAGAATGACTTGAGACTCATCCATGTTTGCTCACTTTTATTACTGAGTAGAATTCTATTAAATGGATAGAGAAATAGTTTGTTTATGACACTCTCTTGGTGAGAGTACCTTTATGATAACTTAAGTCAAATCAGGAAGAAATACTCCAACATTGTTTTTTTTTCTTGTATTTTCTTTTAATATTCTAGATTCTTTGCTTTTTGCTTAATTTTAGTGTTAGCTTGTTAACTTTTACCAAAGAGTTTGATAAAATTTTTTACTGGAATCTATTGAATATATAGAAAAAATTGAGATAGTTGACATCTTAATAATACTAAGATAATCTCTACATCAAGGAAATATAAAATGTTCCTCTTTTTTGTTCCCCTGTTTAACAACTAAAAATCAATATCAATCATAAACAAGAAAATCTCTTTGGGAGTTGTAGAATCCAGCACCTCATTACAAGAGACCCAAGAAAAGTCTAAGCCACCTCTATATGGGCTGTGGAACCAGCAGAAGCCTTTGAAACTGTTGCTGTTGTTCAGTCACGAACACAACTATTCACAGCTGCAACAGAGAAAACCTGCGGGATGCTGATGTGGATCAGCACCTATCGATGAGAAGAACTTTGCAGAAGTCCAGCCATCTGGAAGGGACTCTAGCACATCACTGGAGAAAAAATTACAAGTTTTAAAGCACTGGGGAATATCCTCGTGTACCAGTGCTGTGCCAGTACTGTACTGTTCACATACGATTTTCTTAAGATTGTAGTGAAGTGAAAGTCACTCAGTTGTGTCTGACTCTTTGCCATTCCATGGACTATACAGTCCACGGAATTCTCCAGGCCAACTACTGGAGTGGGTAGCCTTTCCCTTCTCCAGGGGATCTTCCAAACCCAGGGATTGAACCCAGGTCTCCTGCATTGCAGGTGGATTCTTTACCAACTGAGCAGAAGGGAAGCCCTTAAGATGGTAGTTCAGTTCAGTTCAGTCATTCAGTTGTGTCTGACTCTTTGTGACCCAATGAATTGCAGCACACCAGGCCTCCCTGTCCATCACCAACTCCCAGAGTTGACACAAACTCATGTCCATCGAGTTGATGATGCCATCCAGCCATCTCATCCTCTGGCGTCCCCTTCTCCTCCTGCCCCCAATCCCTTCCAGCATCAGGGTCTTTTCCAATGAGTCAACTCTTCCCACGAGGTGGCCAAAGTATTGGAGATTCAGTTTTATTATCAGTCCTTCCAAAGAACACCCAGGACTGATCTTCAGGATGGTTGGTTGGATCTCCTTGCAATCCAAAGGACTCTCAAGAGTCTTCTCCAACACCACAGTTCAAAAGCATCAATTCTTCGGTGCTCAGCTTTCTTAACAGTCCAACTCTCACATCCATACATGACCACTGGAAAAACCATAGCCTTGACTAGATGAACCTTTGTTGGCAAAGTAATGTCTCTGCTTTTGAATATGCTATCTAGGTTGGTCATAACTTTCCTTCCAAGGAGTAAGCGTCTTTTAATTTCATGGCTGCAATCACCATCTACAGTGATTTTGGAGCCCCAAAAAATAAAGTCTGACACTGTTTCCACTGTTTCCCCATCTATTTCCCATGAAGTGGTAGGACCAGATGCCATGATCTTCGTTTTCTGAATGTTGAGCTTTAAGCCAACTTTTTCACTCTCCTCTTTCACTTTCATCAAGAGGCTTTTGAGTTCGTTTTAACTTTCTGCCATAAGGGTGGTGTCATCTGCATATCTGAGATTATTGATATTTCTCCCAGCAATCTTGATTCCAGCTTGTGCTTCTTCCAGCCCAGCGTTTCTCATGATGTACTCTGCATAGAAGTTAAATAAGCAGAGTGACAATATACAACCTTGACGTACTCCTTTTCCTATTTGGAACCAGTCTGTTGTTCCATGTCCAGTTCTAACTGTTGCTTCCTGACGTGCATATAGGTTTCTCAAGAGGCAGGTCAGGTGGTCTGGTATTCCCATCTCTTTCAGAATTTTCCACAGTTTATTGTGATCCACACAGTCAAAGGCTTTGGCATAGTCAATAAAGCAGAAATAGATGTTTTTCTGGAATTCTCTTGCTTTTTCGATGATCCAGCAGATGTTGGCAATTTGATCTCTGGTTCCTCTGCCTTTTCTAAAACCAGCTGGAACATCTGGAAGTTCACGGTTCACGTATTGCTGAAGTCTGGCTTGGAGAATTTTGAGCATTACCTTACTAGCGTGTGAGATGAGTGCAATTGTGCGGTAGTTTGAGCATTCTTTGGCATTGCCTTTCTTTGGGATTGGAATGAAAACTGACCTTTTCCAGTCCTGTGGCCACTGCTGAGTTTTCCAAATTTGCTGGCATATTGAGTGCAGCACTTTCACAGCATCGTCTTTTAGGATATGAAATAACTCAACTGGAATTCTATCACCTCCACTAGCTTTGTTCGTAGTGATGCTTTCTAAGGCCCACTTGACTTCACATTCCAGGATGTCTGGCTCTAAGTGAGTGATCACACCATCATGATTAATTGGTTGTGAAGATCTTTTTTGTACAGTTCTTCTCATATTAAATGTTCAAAACACAATAAAATACCATCTCAATACATAAATAGATAAAATTTCATTCTGTTTACATGTGCAATATTTGGCATTAGTTATTTCTTAACTTAGGCAAAGCAACCATGAAAAGCTTGTGATAAAAATTATTTTGCTCTCAAATTCTGAAAATTATTCCAGTGGGACATATTGACTTGTTTTAATATATATGTGATTCTTTATGAGTTAAATTGTTCCTACCCAAGTGTGGGAGAAGACTTGATAATTGCTAGGATTAAGAAAACCCAAAGAACAAGGAAGCAGGAGGCAGAATTTCAGCAGGTGATAAATCAAGAAGAATGAATCTCTAAGGATGTTTTCGAACTATATCCTTTTGCGGGTTTACCGCTTATGTAATATTTGACTTGCTGTTTGGCAAATATTGGAGTTCACTAGAAATGCAGTGACTGTACGTTTTTGGGAAAGGTCACCCAAAACATACACATGTACACCTACCTATAACTATATCTATATATAAAGAGACATATAGCAAGAGAGAGAAGGACGAAGAGAGCTAGGTTTTTCATTTACCTTCAAGAAACTAGACGGCATTCACTTTGGTGACAGTGAGTATGACTCTCTGGTGTTATAAAGTTTATTTAATATACTTCAAAAATAATGTATCTATATGTGAAATTTATTTCCACCTTAAAAAATATAGTTTTCCATTGAACTTTTAAACCTTGATTATATGTATATAATTTTTTTCTAGGAGATTTCTTCTTTTTCTCCTTCTTTGGGGCTTGATTTCAATGATTTAGGAAAAAGAAAGAACAAGCAATGCTCTGAATGTGTAACAGGTACAGGCCATATGTCCACTGGGCTCTATCTCCTCACTGTGCAGTTTCTAACTTGAAATAAAACCTGACTGATTTTCAAATCAACATGGGTAGAATGGTACTCTGTTCACAATCTCTATGAGAAGTAGTAGGAGTTTGGAAAAATATTCAGTTTTTATTAACAATGTTTGTGGGGTCTTCTGGAAAAGCTCTTATTTTAGCAATTCAAATGATATTCAAGGAATGTCTAGTGTTTATAGCTATCAAAAAAGACCAGCTTAGGTTCCTCACAGTCACCAGTCTTGATATCCTATGGACATCTTTCTCTTTGCTTCTCTTTCTCTCATCTCTAATTGTTTCCTTCCCTCTGCCTTCTCTCCTAGGCTACCTCTACCATTAAAACCTGGAAGCTTTGAATTGAGCTCTATACAGCCTTGATCAAGAGAACATACACAAATTAATTTCTTTAGGAAAAAATAACCCTAATAAACCTTGAAGAGATTCATGTAGTGAATGAGATAGAATATTTATTTTAATTTCTGATAAAAGATAAAGGGACATAGGTAGCTCTTAAGAATAGTAAGGTCAGTCATTTTTAATTTTATTTTAGCTGTTAGTACATATATGACTTCTAATAAGTGAAAGCCACTCAGTTGTGTCTGATTCTTTGCGATCTCATGGGCTATACAGTCCATGGAATTCTTCAGGCCAGAATACTGGAATAGGTAGCCTTTCCCTTCTCCAGGGGATCTTCCCAACCCAGGGACTGAACACAGGTCTCCCCCATTGCAGGCAGATTCTTTACTAGAAGAGCCACAAGGGAATCCCACTTATTAGAAATCACTTATGGAGCTAACAAAAAGTTAGGTTTGAAAAGTGCTGCTAATAGTATGATTAATTTTCATTTATTGAGCAACAAATGCTTATTGAGCCAAGGTCTGAGCAGGATGCTCTATAGCTACCTTGTTACCCAGCCATCCTTTCGTTTGACAAAGTCTAAAGCCTTAGTTTACCTATGGGATTTTAAGAGCAAGCAAGCAAGCCCTGAGTTGACTTGAAGTGAAAGGGACTGAGAAATGCATGGACAGTACAGGTAAGAGAGCAAGTAGAAAGAGTTGGTACCACTGAACTATCACTAGGTTGTAAGTTCCTTGAAGGCAGAGAACATGCCATTCCTTCATGTTTTCCTTGGGCCACTATTTTTTGTTGTTGTTGTTGTTAAATGATCTTGTCAAGTTTAGAGCAGAAGACTGCAGCTGTGGAAACCTACAGCCATATTTGGCTATGATGTATTTGAACAGAGCCTAGGGGAAAATGTTAAGTCTGAAACTGAAAAAATTACATGGTTGCAAATGGAACACAATGGAGCATTTGCAAGGTAGGGGTGGGAGCAGGGGTATGTTAGTGCAGGCATCCCTTGGGAAAAGTATTCATTAGGAAAGGGGAAGAGTTGATGGTGATCTTTGCAATAGGAATGGAGAGGAATCAGAACACCCGAAGTTAAAAATAGAGCAGTGGTTATTGATTGTCATATTTATCATGTGAGGTACAGCAGGTGAACAAAAGGGTTATTAAGTGGGTCATCTTTGAATCCAGATATTTTAAAACAATAATATAAAAATTTATCTGTATTGTCAGTGTTTGAGTAACATTTGATCTGCCATTTTGAGGGGATTAAAGCAAGTTTTCACATACAAAACAGACAGACTTCCTTGTTTTATTCACAGTTTCAAGAAAGACAACCATTCTGAGTGTTAGCTTTCTCTCCCTTTTCTGACAGATGGTGTATCATTTTCTTAGGGCTGCTGGAGCAAAGTACCACAAGCGGGTTGCTTAAAATAACAGAAAATTATTATCTTACATTTGTGGAATCTGTAAATCTAAAACCAAGGTGTTTGAAGGGCTATGCTCCTTCTGGAACATATAAAGAAATCTTTCAATGTCTCTTCCTAGGTTTTGGTAGTTTGCCAGTAATCTCTTTTGCCCCTTGGCTTCCATTCTCTCTGCCTTCACATGGCCATCTTCTTAGAAGAAGACCATTCATATGGGATTAAGGGTTCACCCTACTCCTGGATGGCCTCATCTTAACTTAAATTTCATCTGTAACAACTCTACTTCCAAATGCAGTGACATTCAGAGATATTGAGGACTTCAATATATCTATTTTGGGGGTGTCAGTGGGAGACCAACTCAAACCATAACTGATGGTAAATAGCAAATATCCTCAAGGGTAGGTTGATAAAAGGTCCTTTGGAGAACTAGAATCATGTACATAATTGAATAAATTACCAGAATAGCAGAAGTGTTATAAAAGTCTTCTAATTGACAAAGTGATGAGAAACAGGAGAACGATATGACAGAGAAGGTAATAAGTGAAAAATATGTGAAGAAAAGAGCAAGGCAGCTCAATATCATGACTTCATGTTATATTGTGGTATTTACCACATAATGTAATAACTTTTTTCCCCTAATAGGCTGAAAATGTGGTGGCTACTTGTAACAATGTGTTTCATCCACATGTCTGGAAATGCATTTTGTTTCCTTGGAAAAATTGCTAAGAACCCTGAAGCCAGTATGAATGTTGTAAGTTATTCATATCACTAATATTTTAAAAACAACACTTCCAAAGATATTAATGCTATTTGCTCTCATTAATTCTTTTAAAATATATTTTATTATAAAGTTTGAAATAGTTCTTTACATAATATATGTTAACAATCAATAAGAAGTTTTATGATAAGAATCATAAAAATGGCCCAGTAAACTCATGAAGCTAATTTTTGTTTTTTTTTTCCTCCATTCAGAGTCAGATGATTTCCTACTGGGGCTACCCAAGTGAGATGCATAAAGTTATAACTGCGGATGGTTATATCCTTCAGGTCTATCGGATTCCTCATGGAAAGAATGATGCTAATCATTTAGGTAGGACTGGTTGTTGTTCAGTCACTAAGTTGTGCTCCACTCTTTTGCAACCCCATGGTCTGTAGCCTGCCCAGGTCCTCTGTCCACAGAGTATCCTGGCAAGAATACTGATGTGGGTTGCCACTTCCTTCTCCAGGGGCTCTTCCCAACCCAGGGACTGAACCCACATGTCCTGTGTTGGCGGGAAGATTCTTTACCACTGAGTCACCAGGGAAGCTTGGGGGGACCGGAATGAGGGGAAAAGATGAGTGTCTCGAATCTTGAATCAAATACATTCCAGTCAAATGTATTCTAATTCTAGAACATGAGATTAAGTTACTTACAGGGGAAAAAAATCTTTGAACCACCTTGAACTTCTGAGATTAAGCTGAGGGTCTGAGTGACACCAGATTTACATTGGCTTCTATGATGTGAAGCACACTGGCCCACAATTTTAGTTTGTTGTGCTGGGTGGAAACTCAGAGTCCCTGAATAACAAACCCACTTAATTAACAGTATGCTGAATTTCTTTATAATATAATTTTTCAATAGCTTTTTGAGTTTAACTGGCATGCAACCAACTGCACACAATTTAAAGTATACAGGTGCACATATTTTGTCATCTGAGAAAATATCACGGCAATTAAGATAACAATTTAAAAAATATTCACCTCACCAAGCAAACTTATTTAATTCTAGTCTTCCTATATTCATGTTTATCTGAGAATAAGGAGTGAGTTGATAAAGGTTTGAATAATTTTCTTCTTTAGGTCAGAGACCTGTTGTGTTTCTGCAGCATGGTCTTCTTGGATCAGCCACAAACTGGATTTCCAACCTGCCCAAGAACAGCCTGGGGTTCCTCCTGGCAGATGCTGGTTATGACGTGTGGCTGGGGAACAGCAGAGGAAACACTTGGGCCCAGGAACATTTATACTATTCACCAGACTCCCCGGAATTCTGGGCTTTCAGGTAAAGAAAGGGAGAATTAAAAATAAACATTGAGTTAAAAGTCGTCAGTATTCACTGCTTCCAATCCAGTTGTATTTTAAATCACACTTTAAGTAGGAGGAGAAGGAAGTCCTTTGATTCTAATCTATCTTAGATTTTTCATACACCTCATTCCAAGGGTAGTTTTCCTCCTAACTGTGATCTCAGTGCCCACTATTACGAGATTCTCTGAATCTGCTTTTCCACAAGGATTGAGCAAAATGAGTAAGCAAGGAAATTTGTTGCCCTCGACAATTTCTAAAGGAACATCCACATGGATTTAAACCCAGCTGGGGTTCATGGACAACATCTCTCATCAGCAATAATGAAGTGGAGGGGGAGATAATGAAATTCAGACACCATGGAGAGATTATCAAAGATTTTCTCTTACTGGCCTTCTGGTGCCTTACTTCTGGGAATTACTAGTAGAAGTGGAGAACAGAACAGAAGTTGGTTGATGGAACTGAGGCACAAAAGTGCTCTAAAAATTCTAGGAACTGAAAGGAAGCTCGTCTGTCCCAAGCGTAGTGAGGATGAGGAAGACCAAGAGGAGAGGAGACTAGAGATGCTGACAAGCCTGGATCAGGGTGGGCAGTGTAGGTCATGATGAGGGCCTTGGAGCTCATTCTAAGTGTAAGGAGATGCCTCTGGAAAGTTTTAATAGGGAGGGGCATAGCTTGTTCTCATTTTCAAAAAATTATTCTGGATGACTTGTAAAGAATAAAATAGAGAAATTATTCATATTTCATGGTAGTGGAACACTAAATACAAGTCATTATTAAATCTGACAGCCAGATTCAGGGATGGAAGTAGTCCCCAACTACAAATACTATGGTGTTTCAAACTGGATCAAATTGCAGCTACCATGCTGTGCTTTAGAAATAATGTCAGCTCTTTAAAGAAGTCACCCCCAAAGAGCCCCTGACACTCAAATAGTCTATAAGCAGCAATATTTAGAGTATTCAGTTTTCTATTTTTCAAAGGAAGCTTTAGCTTAAATAGGTTTGACTTACAGAAATTATAACAAAGATGTGTATTTAGTTTATTTTGTCTTTTTTACAGCTTTGATGAAATGGCTGAATATGACCTTCCATCTACAATTGATTTCATCTTGAGGAGAACAGGACAGAAGAAGCTACACTATGTTGGTCATTCCCAAGGCACCACCATTGGTAGGTAAAAGCACTTAGCAAGTAGTGTAGTTCGTATAGATCCTTTACCAGTGGTCGTGCAGGTATGTTGGTCTTCATGCTTGCTAATCGCTTTCCATTCATTATATACTGCAATGTCTACAACAAGCCACTGATATAAGGCCATTATTATTCCTATTGTATGTATCAGTTCAGTTCAGTCACTCAGTTGTGTCCGGCTCTTTGCAACCCCATGAATCGCAGCATGCCAGGCCTCCCTGTCCATCACCAACTCCCGGAGTTCATCCAAACCCATGTCCATCGAGTCAGTGATGCCATCCAGCCATATCATTCTCTGTTGTCCCCTTCTTCTCCTGCCCCCAATCCCTCCCAGCATCAAGGTCTTTTCCAGTGAGTCAGCTCTTCACATCAGGTGGCCAAAGTATTGGAGTTTCAGCCTCACCATCAGTCCTTCCAATGAACGCCCAGGACTGATCTCCTTCAGAATGGACTGGTTGGATCTCCTTGCAGTCCAAGGGACTCTCAAGAATCTTCTCCAACACCACAGTTCAAAAGCAGCAATTCTTCGGCACTCAGCTTTCTTCACAGTCCAATTCTCACATCCATACATGACCACTGGAAAAACCATAGCCTTGACTAGACAGACCTTTGTTGGCAAACTAATATCTCTGCTTTTGAATATGCTATCTAGGTTGGTCATAACTTTCCTTCCAAGGAGTAAGCGTCTTTTAATTTCATAGCTGCAATCAACATCTGCAGTGAGTTTGGAGCCCAAAAATAGGCTAGCAAATAGTGGGTGAAGAAATAGTTTGTGTAAGATAACATAGTTATTATAGGTAGGGTAGCTCAGATGCCAGGTCCAGAAATCTGACATCCAAACCAATGCTCTGAAACTTTGTACCACATGGTCTCTGGTCTCAGTTTATTTCATTCAGTCAACCCTATTTATGGGTCTCATATCCTAAGGTTACAGCAAAAAAAGTAAATAGTTTAAAATCTCTGTATTTTTACCACAAATACTCTAGCAGGTGGAGGCAGAGAAAATGATAAGTAAAATACATACGATGCTAGATAATGGTAGCATTTTCTATGAAGAGAAAAATAAATCACAGAGTCAGATTGGGGAGCATCAGAGGGGTGCTTATGACTGACTCCTATGCTTTACTACAGAACATGTTGAACATAGTTTAACCTTTTCAATGATACAGGGTTATAAAATTATACATTTAGCTGAAATGCAGAAATGTCCTTAAGATTTATTGAGGTAAATAGAACCGCCTGTCCAGACAGAAAATCACTCCAAGCTACTGCTCGTTTGACTATTTAAATTTTGAACATTTCCATTCTTCTTACTCACCAGTGGACAGTTTGTCATGTCACCATACTCATACATTTCAGGAAGTTGTTTCTGCCTTCTAATTTATATCTACCAGTCAATCTGCTGTGTATATGAAGTTTAGTGAAGTATCCTTGATGGAACTGCATCTACAATGGGATTAAGCTTGTTTTGAGAAGTTAACGGTCCGACCCTTTATGGACCTACTGACTCCCACTCAGTGTCAGTAATGCTGCTACTAATACTCTAGCAGGAGGAGACTGACTCTCCTTGTGAATGATTCCTGCTCTGGGTGACCTGCTGGCTCTTATCTTCACAGTTAGGAAGCCAGATAAAGAACTCCTTAATCAACACAGTGCTGTTGGAAAGAATGTTCTTCCAGTGGGATCAGGCTGCATATTACTGAGTTGCATAAACCTGAAAAGTTTTTTTTTTTTTTTTCTTCATTTAAGTTTTGCACAAATCTGAAAAGTTTTGTTTCAAACTGCTCTTAAGTCTAGTTAACATGTCATTATTAACAGTAAGGAGAGATTGTCCTATGAAATTCAACTGTAAAGAATTTAAGTTAATAATTGTTTGATTAGAACCCAGTCTATTTATATGGTACTGTTCATGAAAACAATTAAAAGCAGATAGGGGCTGAAAATATTGTATACAAATATTGGAATTATCTCAGCCACTCGTTTGTTAAGCATTACTAGTGACTAGTTCCTGGTAAATATTTTACATGATTCAACTTAATTATTTCCTAAACAACCTAAGGAAGTATTCATTATTATACCTATTTTTAGATGAGGAAACTAAAACTTTTAGAGTTTAGGTCTCTTTTCCAAGGTCACAAAGCTAATAAACCACAGAACTAAGTTTCAAACTCTGTTTCGACACAGTTCAAATTTGTGCTTTAACCTTTCCATTTATATACCTTATTCATGTTAAATGTTAATTATCTCCTTTTTATGAGATGAGATAATTTTAAACTGAACCAAACCTGTTGTAATATAAATTATAATACTTTTATTACCATGTGATTATTTTAAAGTTGGCCTGTTTTCAAAAGTCAGATAAAAGAGTTAAATGTAACTTTTGAAAGTTCTAACCTCATGTCCAGGGCTTCCCAGGTAGCTCAGTGGTAAAAAATCTGCCTGCCAAATGGGAGATGTGAGTTAGATCCCTGGGTTGGGAAAATCCCATGGAGAAGGAAATGGCAGCCCACTCCAGTGTTCTTGCTAGGAAAATCCCATGGACAGAGGAGCCTGCTGGGCCCCAGTACATGGGGTCGCAAGAGTCAGACACGAGTTAGCAACTAAACAACAACAGCAAACCTCATGTCCCCAGAATCTATGAAAATAAAGCATACTAAAATCTGACATTTTGTTGATTTCAGGTTGTCCCAGATGGCACCCTTAATAAGTCCCAAGTAATGATGTCCTATTTGTAAAACACACACAGACACACACACACACACACACATCCCTGCCTTTACACATATTCCTTGTTCTGTTTCAGGTTTTATCGCCTTTTCTACCAACCCCACACTGGCTGAAAAAATCAAAGTCTTCTATGCATTAGCCCCAGTTGCCACAGTGAAGTACACCAAGAGCCTGTTTAACAAACTTGCACTTATTCCTCACTTCCTCTTCAAGGTATGTGATTCCCTTTACCCGGATCTAAGATATTGAATTGTTTGTGGATTTCAAAGTGATAGAGAAAAAAAATCTGGTGGACAATCATGTTTATAGCCAAGAATGGAAACGAATGTGTTTATATTATATTTTGAATAGCACTGACCATGTCCGAATCCCCATTATAGTTTAAGAGATCCCCACTTTTAATTCTCCATTTCTTTGTGTGCTAGCAACACCTGGGAGTGTTTTTGCTCCTTCATGGATGTTTCTTTACCAAGTAGCCACACAAGTCTTCAAGGCTGTGTTTCCACCCTCAGCCTGGGGAAGAGGAGCTAAAAGCAACACAAAAGAATCAAATAAAATACCTCCTAGTATTTTATTAATAAAATACTACCTAGTCCGTGAAAAGTGGGAAGAGGAAGAACAGGAAAGAAAGGGAAGGGAAAGGAAAAGGAGAGAAAGGGTAAGATAGTGGTGAAGTAAAGCAAGAACTTGGAGAGCCCTCATCAAATACCCTTGGCTTTCCAAGTCTTATTCCTAAGAGGTATTTTCTCTTTAAATGGGCCTTTCATAGGGCAGTAGAATAGATTTCAATAAACTGTAGATATTATGTAGGCATATATGTTAGGGATTTAATAATCTTTCCTTTATCCAAAGTTTAATCACCAACTTCTCCCACCCACTGAAACCAACACACACACACACACACACACACACACACACACACACACATTCCATTAGGAGAACAGTTTGCCTCAGGCTACAAAATTTAATGCTGCCATTTTCTTCTATGGTTGTGTGCTGTTCATTTTTTATTTTCACTCAGGTGTGTGCTGTTCATTTTTTTCTCACTAAACTAACACAGGTGTCTAAAACCTAAAAGATTTTTATCTGCAACTATATTTGTAAAACTTTTACTCAAAATGTAAAATTGTGTGATGACCCTGAATATATTTACAGGCTTCACTGATTCAGAACATGTTTATTTTTTACTTGTATTCAGAATTTCTGACAGGCAGTGTAGAGATGGGGTTAAAAAAAAATAGTATTAGACCTCCAGTCTGAACCTTGAGGCTTGGATCAGGATTCTAGCTGCAATCCAGTTCTCACTAGACCAGACCCTGACTATTAGCTTTCTGTTCTCCTGTATAAAATGGGGATGACAGAGTACTAACTACCAGTAATAAATAAACAAGTCACATGGATAAAATGTCCAGCAAAGAGAAAATGGTCAATACTTAATAGCTTTGCATGTGTATAATTTTGAAACTTTGTGTGTAATTTTGAAAATATGGAGTCACTAAGTCATATAACTGAAACTAATATGATATTGTAAATCAACTATACTTCAATGAAAAATGAATAAAATAAAATGGGGGTAACAAAGTGTCAACCATCCTCAAGAACAATGAGGATGAGTCCTTTCAATTATTAAGCTACCAAACCTCTTTGGCTTTTTAACGTTTTCATGAAAATATAGCTTGAAGTCATCCTTTTCCGCACTGATTTTTTGTCATTTATTGCTGAAACCACACATCTTGGAACTTACTTTTGATATTCTACAATGTTGTTTTATGACTTAATCCCATAGCTCCTATTACCCTAACTAGACTGTACCTCTCTATGCATTACACTTTTCATCAGCCAGTACAGTTCTCAATGCAACAATACATACCCAGTATTCATGTCTGCTCTGTCCATTCCACATCTTTATCACTGGGATTCAATGAAAGAAAGTATTTAAACTTCCCAAGACACCATATAGAAATATTGAAATACACATTATAATGTCTATTTCTGTCAGTAAACTAGACAAATTAAGAAGTCTTTTCTGCAGCTTGTTATTTGCAAATCTGTAATGATGCTTTTATTTTTCAGATTATATTTGGTGACAAAATGTTCTACCCACACACTTTTTTGGAACAATTTCTTGGTGTTGAAGTGTGCTCCCGTGAGACATTGGATGTCCTTTGTAAGAATGCCTTGTTTGCCATTACTGGAGTTGACAATAAAAACTTCAACATGGTTTGTATGCCCTGAAATTTCTATTCTGATTATTTTTAGCAACACTCTTGATTCCTTGTCTTATCATCACTTAGGAATGGTACTTTATTAGAACCAGGAGTCACTTCAAAATTCTGTCCAATATGCAGATAAGCCCATGAGAAATCACAAGTCATGGCTCCTAGTTTTGTTGCCTCCAGGCTCCTTCCATCACCTCATTGTGCTCTGAAGTAAACAGCTTGTAGAAAAACAAAAACAGAAAACTTGCTACTCACTTCTGATCACCTGAAAATCGTTGTGACATTTTATGACATGATAGTCAACCCTATAAACTTTCCAAAACTTCTTTCAGAGCAACTCTTTATGTAAGATCTTGTCCATACTCTTTACCTTCTATTTCATTTGCTTTGCATCAAGTGGATGTTTAAAAACACATACAACATAATGCAGTATTGCAAAGAAGTTAAAAATATGGATTCAGGTTAAAGCATAATTCAGATCCTACCTTTGCAACCCACTTGAACTCCTTCATTTTTATACCTTATCCATGAAATGAGTCATTGTGAAGATGAAGTGAGCTAACATATGTAAAGTATGTACTGTGCTCAGTCATGTCCGATTCTTTGCAGTCCCATGGACTGTAGCCAACCAGGTTCCTCTGTCCATAGAATCTCCCAGGCAAGAATACTGGAGTGAGTTGCCACTTTGTACCCCAGGAGATCTTCCTGACCCAGGGATTGAACCTGTGTCTTGTGTCTCCTGCACTGACAGGCAGATTCTTTACCATTAGTGCCATCTGGAAGCCCCAACATATGTAGATCATAGAACAAAACAATCTAGCTCATAGTGTATCATATTTTTCATGTTTTATATTATACATTGACAACTCTTCTCACTCAAAATTGTTTAGTTTAGCTATACATCCTTGAACTTAGCCCATATAATCAGAGTTTGCAAGTCATAAAGTGATGTACAACTCTTTTGCTCGTATCTTGCCAGTAATGCTGCTGGTAAAACTTGATATGGATCAGAAAAATTTAAGTCTTAGGTGTTTTCAAGAAACTGAACGTATATCTAAGTGTGTGTGTGTGCTTATGTGCTTGCTTTCTAGAGTCGCTTAGATGTGTATATAGCACATAATCCAGCAGGAACTTCTGTTCAAAACACCCTCCACTGGAGACAGGTATCATTTCAAGCTGTTAAAACTATTGTGGGCCTCAACCATCACCAATTTACCTAAAGCAAAGTCTTAAAATAGTCTGTCAAATGTTCCTAGCAGGGAATTTTTCTGGCCTGGGACTACCAGGTGAAATTATCAATCCATGTGAACGAAAATCCTATAAAAGCACATATGGGTGCTTTGGGTATCAAGAAATAAATGGTTTTCACGACTTGAGTGGCAAGAAAAATTATTTCAAGGAGAGCTGCATTTAAACTTGAATAAATTGTTCTCTAGGATTAATAGTCTTTATTCTTGGAATGAGAAAAAAATAAATAATATTTAAATTAAAAGTAAACTACTTGGAAATGTTGTTATGTTATTATTCACATAGCCAAGTAACTTTTTTAAATTTCTTAGTGTTTTTAATTTCTCTCCATTAGGCTGTTAAGTCTGGGAAATTCCAAGCTTTTGACTGGGGAGCCCCATATCAGAACCTAATGCATTATCATCAGGTAAGCATCTTAAGTAGCAGTTATTCACATTTTGAAAGACAAAGATATAAAAGGTTAAAGATGAAATTGCAATAACTTTACAAGTATTTTCCAAAGTCAAGTTGTTGTCCAGACCTCAGAAGTCTGTCTAATGCCACCAGGGGTGATAAGTTCTGGAAGTTTCTTAGTGCAGTCGTGTGGTACTTTGAGGGCAGCTGAATGAGCACAGACACTAGAGCGTGAAGGCTCAGGGGAAGCATCGGAAACCAGCAGCACCACAGATGCTGCCTTTGTCCTGGGCTCTTAACGCTAGTAACCAGAGACTCCATCCTGGGCGGGGAAGCGGGTGAAACACCCACTCCCAACTCCATGCTCCCTGCAACCAAGCCAAACACAGCTCAGGATGGTGTCAGCTAATGGGGAAGTGATGACGATTTAAGACCCCCCAAGCTGGTCCTGGAAAACCCTTCTAACAGCGGCATATGCGTGAAGAAAAGTGGGTTTATTCTCATGGGCATTCTCTACATTCTTCCCTTCTGTCCAACATATAAAGGAGCAGTATAAAGTATTAAAATATTATGAAGAATACATATAATAAAACATTTCTTTGTGAATTGGCTATTACATAAGGGTAAAGAAATTTTAATGTATTAAATCAGAATTATTGAGAATATCATCTTTAAAAACTAACAAAATTCTCTATGAACAGTGGGAAAATTAGTAGTGATTTTCTTGTCCCATTGGTCTGCTTTATGAATGCCTTTAAAATCCGTGTGAATGGTGATTTTTGTCGAAACAGGAAATGGGGCTACTGATAGATTTTCTAAGAATTTGAACCTGTATTTAGTAAAAATCAGGCAAGCATTTAAAATACAACTCATTTAACCAACTGACTACCATTCCAGTGACTATACTGGGAAGTCAGACAAAGTAAACATAAATGACTCAGCCCATTTTGAGAAGCTTATACATTTCGAGCCTTTAAATTCTTAAGATATAATTATGAAACTGGGTCAAGCCACTTGCAACAACAAGGATGGACCTTGACAATATTATGCTAAATGAAATAAGTTATTCATACACAGATAAAATTATATGATCTCACTTAAATGTGGAATCTAAAACATGAAAAATCTGGAATTAATAGATATAAAAAACAGATTGGTGCTTGCTAGAGGCATGGGCAAAGTGGATGAAGGTGGTCAAAAGGTATGAACTTCCAGTCATAAAATAAGTAAGACCTGGAGATGGAATTACCGTGTGGAGACTATAGTTACTAATACTGTACTGTACACGTTTGAAACTTGCCAAGACAGTAAATCTTAAAAGTTCTCTCTCTTTCTTTCTCTCTCTCTCTCTCTCTCTATATATATATATATGTAAAACTACACACAGTAGATGATAACTAGATTTTTTGTTGTCATCATTTCACAATGTAGACATGTGTGGAATCATTGCTGTGTACCTGCAACAAATATAATGTTATTTATAAATTTTCTCAATTTTTAAGTGATATCTGATTTACGCACTGAATAAGTATTGAGTTTAAAGTGAATTTACTTATGAAAATTCTGATTCTTTTCCTCTTGTTTTAGCCCACACCTCCCATCTACAATTTAACAGCCATGAATGTCCCAATTGCAGTATGGAGTGCTGACAATGACCTGTTGGCTGACCCTCAGGATGTTGACTTTCTGCTTTCAAAACTCTCTAATCTCATTTACCACAAGCAAATTCCAAATTACAATCACTTGGACTTTATCTGGGCAATGGATGCACCTCAAGAAGTTTACAATGAAATTGTTTCTTTGATGGCAGAAGACAAAAAGTAGTTCTGGATTTAGAGAATTATTCATTTACTTTTTCCAAAATAGTTTCTTCTCGCTTACATGATTTCTGTACTGTTTGAAATGCAATGCTTCTTTCTGTAATGTTGACTTTCAAAATATATTAGCATCAACAAACTTTTCATTGGTCATTTTTAATTTAAAAAAAATGCTTTAAAATTATTTTTTCCCTTGGAAATGTATCTAGAAACTCTTGAGAGATCGTGAACTCAGAGAGGTGAAACTTCTCTTCCAATCCTCCCATTCAGGTTTCTTCTAAACTCCAGGTAGACAATGAGCCTTGAATCATGAGTGTTGCCAAGTGACAGTCCTGGGGTTGACAACTGATGCCTCTTCGGCACGCTTGGAGATTGAGTAGATTGTTTTCTACCATCTTCTGTTGCTAAAGCTTAGTCTCTTCATTTGTGCAGTGGGGCTATCACTTGCTCTTTTGACTGTTACACTCCATGAAAGGGCAGAGTAGACTGTAAGTTGAATTGAGGTCAGCTCACTTTCCCTTTCTAGGGAGAAAAGAACACAGGTAGGTTAGGAAGCAACTGGCAACCCCAGTTCAGGAAGTTGGGAGGTAAAGGATTTCTTACCCTCAATATTGTTGACATTTTGGGGCAGATTTCTTTTTATTGTCCTGGGCATTCTTGGATATTTAGCACCATCCCTAGGCTCTACTCCCCAGATGCCTTGAGTATAGACCCTCCCTGAGTTGTGCCTCATACATACATCTTACTTTGCACCATCATATTGTGGCTCACATTCCCCTCCAAAACTTGGTCTAATTTATTTTGGGGTTACAAGTATGTATTCATATTCTGTGTATAACTCACAGGAAGACCAATATATCTGAACTGTGTTGTGATCTAAAACTTATTAGATATGATGCAATTCATATTTTTAAAAATCAGGATAATCTTAGGAACATTGCAATAGAAGTAAAAAGTGGTATGAATAAAATTTTTCATCTCTAAAAAAAAAAAAAAAGATACTAAGCATTACCTAGTTTAATCCCTATCATTTTCCAAATGAGGCTATTGAAGTTCATAAAGGTTGAGCACTTTAATAAAAGATATGTGATTGGCATTGTCAGAGCTGAAATCCACATATTCTAGTTCAAATACTCTTCTGCACAAAGTTAATTACACAGCTCTGTTGCATTTTCAAATTAAATATTTCTAGAGTTATCTAAGAGGGGAAATGGAACAAGGTGATGCTTAGGATTTTATAAAGTATTAGTCAGATTATTACCGGATATCTGACTTACTAGGCTCTACATAGACATCTAGTAAGGGAAAAATGCCAGTTCAATGGGAGTTTTCTCTGCTAGTGTGAAAGAAGGTGGAAGTAGCTAAGTAGATGTTAGAAGGAAAGAGAAGGAATAGAGGTGAGAAAAAAGTAAAGAATGGGAAATATTGGAAGACACAGGAAAGGATTTGTGCTTTCACATGCAAAACTTTTTTGCTTTGCTATGTCTCAGCTGGTCATTTTTGCAGCCCCACTCAAAGAAGTCAGATCACAAAAGCCATGTATAATCTAAACCAAACAGGAAAAATTATTTAAAGCGTACAAGGAGGATGCCACTCTAGAATTTCCTTTTGAAAACAGCACTTAGAGAAACAAATTAAAATATAGATGAGGACTCTCTGCTTAGGTAATCCACTAAAGTAGTTTTTAGATGGGTTGCTCATAATAACAGTGTATGCAAAACCTCATCAAAGATATTAAATTATAGCTGAAATAAACTATAAACAAGTCAAATATATATAGCAGGTTGGTAACATAGCAAGGTATACAGTAAATATGGATCTATATTTCAACCTCAAAGCATTGTGAGGATTTCTGTATTCATTTTGAACAACTATCTGTTGAATGTCTTCTCTATGCCAGAGAGTTTAATATAATTAATGCATGATCCATCATAGCACTCAACTAATATGACCCATTACCCATAGGTAATCCAAGCCTATGCCCCAACCAGTAACATTGAAGAAGCTGAACAGTTCTTGAAGACCTAAAAGACCTTTTAGAACTAACACCCAAAAAAGATATCCTTTTCATTATAAGGACTGGAATGCAAAAGTAGGAAGTAAAGAAACATGTGGAGTAGCAGGCAAATTTGGCCTTGGAGTACAGAATGAAGCAGGGCAAAGGCTAATAGAGTTTTGCCAAGAGAACACACTGGTCATAGCAAACACCCTCTTCCAACAACACAGGAGAAGACTCTACACAAGGACATCACCAGATGGTCAACACCGAAATCAGATTGATTATATTCTTTCCAGCCAAAGATGGAGAAGCTCTATACAGTCAGTGAAAACAAGACCAGGAGCTGACTGTGACTCAGATCATGAATTCCTTATGGCCAAATTCAGACTTAAATTGAAGAAAGCTGAGCACCGAAGAATTGCTGCTTTTGAACTGTGGTGCTGGAGAAGACTCTTGAGAGTCCCTTGGACTGCAAGGAGATCCAACCAGTCCATTCTAAAGGAGATCAGTCCTGGGTACTCATTGGAAGGAATGATGCTAAAGCTGAAACTCCAATACTTTGGCCACATGGTGCAAAGAGTTGACTCACTGGAAAAGATCCTGATGCTGGGAGGGATTGGGAGCAGGAGGAGAAGGAGACGATGGAGGATGAGATGGCCGGATGGCATCACCAACTCGATGGATGGGAGTTTGAGTGAGCTCCAGGAGTTGGTGATGGATAGGGAGGCCTGGTGTGCTGCAATACATGGGATCACAAAGAGTGGGACACGACTGAGCAACTGAACTGAACTGACTGAATATGACCCGTTATTACTTTTATAACTCCAAAGCACTATGTATTAAGATCATTTTGCTGTTGTTCTTAAATACCAGCTTTAAAAAATCTTGGCTTTAAGCTGGACTAACCTACTTAGTGAGAAGTTCATAGAACAGTCAACATTATATGTACTGTCTACTGAACAGCAGACCTCATGACCTTCATACTTCTCTTGATCCTCAAGACCTACAGGGATAATGTGAAGGCAGACCTAGATAAACACTGGACGTACAGTGTCTCTATGTCACAGTGAGGATTCCTATGCTTAGGAAACCCCCAAACTTATGGAGGGAGGCAGCGAGTATACCTATCTCCCTGCCCCCAAGAGAGATATTTTCTTTATCATATTGGTCAAGAACCAACCTGCCTTCTACCTTGGAGAGAGCTATTACGGCTATCTTTCAAAGCTCCTGGCTATACAAACATCCTTGAAAAAAAATCTAGGAAAAAACTAATCTGAGAAGTGCAGAAATATCCTGGAAAATATTCTTTCAGTGTCAACCTTTAGCGTACATCAGAATCAATTGAAAGGCTTTAAAACACAAATTGCCAGGACTAACCCCCAGTGTTTCTGACGGGGGTCTGGGATGAGTCTAAAAATTTATTTTTCTAACAATATCCCAGGTGACACAGATGCTGCTAGTCAGAAATACTTGAGAATCTCTGTTCTATGTCTATTAAAAAGATGACATTTTGTCGTGTTGCTTGTTGTTGTTGATTCGCTTTCCTTTGGCTATGCTTGAAAATCAGAAACTCACATTTCTAAACTACCTACATCTATTGTAATCTATTCATGGAATGTGATATGTAATGTAATCTCTCAGTTCAGTTCAGTTGCTCAATCTTTGTGACCCCATGGACTGCAGCACACCAGGCCTCCCTGTCCATCACCAACCCCTGAAGTTTACTCAAACTCAATCCACTGAGTTGGTGATGCCATCCAACCATCTCATCTTCTGTTGTCCCCTTCTCCTCCTGCCTTCAATCTTTCCCAGCATCACGGTCTTTTCAAATGAGTTAGTTCTTCGCATCAGGTGGCCAAAGGATTGGTGTTTCAGCTTCAGCATCAGTCCGTCCAATGAATACTCAGGACTGATTTCCTTTAGGATGGACTGGTTGGATCTCCTTGCAGTCCAAGGGACTCTCAAGAGGCTTCTCCAGCACCACAGTTCAAAAGCATCAATTCTTCGGTGCTCAGCTTTCTTTATACTCCAACTCTCACATCCATACATGACTACTGGAAAAACCATAGCCATGACTAAATGGACCTTTGTTGGCCAAGCAATGTCTCTGCTTTTGAATATGCTGTCTAAGTTGGTGATAACTTTTTCTTTCAAGGAGCAAGCGTCTTTTAATTTCATGGCTGCAGTCACCATCTACAGTGATTTTGGAGCCCCCCAAAATAAAGTCTGTCTCTGTTTCCACTCTTTCCCCATCTATTTCCATGAAATGATGAGACCAGATGCCATGATCTTAGTTTTCTGAGTGTTGAGTTTTAAGCCAAATTATTCACTCTCCTCTTTCACTTTCATCAAGAGGCTCTTTAGTTGTTTTTTTTTTAATTTAAATTTATTTATTTTAATTAGAGGCTAATTACTTTATAATATTGTATTTTTTTTTTTCACTTTCTGCCATATCGGTGGTGTCATCTGCATGTCTGAGGTTACTGATATTTCTCCCGGAAAATTTGATTCCAGCTTGTGCTTCATCCAGCCCAGTATTTCGCATGATGTACTCTGCATATAATTTAAATAAGCAGGGTAACAACATACAGGCTTGACGTACTCCTTTCCCTATTTGGAACCACTCTGTTTTTCCATGTCCAGTTCTAACTCTTGCTTCCTGACCTGCATACACATTTCTCAGGAGGCAGGTCAGGTGGTCTGGTATTCCCATCTCTTTCAGAATTTTCCACAGTTTCTTGTGATCCACACAGTCAAAGACTTTGCATAGCCAATACAGCAGAAATAGATGTTTTTCTGAAACTGTCTTGCTTTTTCAATGATCCAGCAGATGTTGGCAATTTGATCTCTGTTTCCTCTGCCTTTTCTTTTTATTTATTTATTTATTTATTTTTAATTTTATTTTATTTTTAAACTTTACAATATTGTATTAGTTTTGCCAAATATCAAAATGAATCCACCACAGGTATACCTGTGTTCCCCATCCTGAACCCTCCTCCCTCCCCATACCATCCCTCTGGGTCGTCCCAGTGCACCAGCCCCAAGCATCCAGTATCGTGCATCGAACCTGGACTGGCAACTCGTTTCATACATGATACTATACATGTTTCAATGCCATTCTCCCAAATCTTCCCACCCTCTCCCTCTCCCACAGAGTCCATAAGACTGTTCTATACATCAGTGTCTCTTTTGCTGTCTCGTACACAGGGTTATTGTTACCATCTTTCTAAATTCCATATATATGCGTTAGTATACTGTATTGGTGTTTTACTTTCTGGCTTACTTCACTCTGTATAATAGGTTCCAGTTTCATCCACCTCATTAGAACTGATTCAAATGTATTCTTTTTAATGGCTGAGTAATACTCCATTGTGTATATGTACCACAGCTTTCTTATCCATTCATCTGCTGATGGACACCTAGGTTGCTTCCATGTCCTGGCTATTGTAAACAGTGCTGCAATGAACATTGGGGTACACGTGTCTCTTTCCCTTCTGGTTTCCTCAGTGTGTATGCCCAGCAGTGGGATTGCTGGATCATAAGGCAGTTCTATTTCCAGTTTCTTAGGGAATCTCCACACTGTTCTCCATAGTGGCTGTACTAGTTTGCATTCCCACCAACAGTGTAAGAGGGTTCCCTTTTCTCCCACCCTCTCCAGCATTTATTGCTTGTAGACTTTTGGATCGCAGCCATTCTGACTGGCGTGAAATGGTACCTCATAGTGGTTTTGATTTGCATTTCTCTAATAATGAGTGATGTTGAGCATCTTTTCATGTGTTTGTTAGCCATCTGTATGTCTTCTTTGGAGAAATGTCTATTTAGTTCTTTGGCCCATTTTTTGATTGGGTCATTTATTTTTCTGGAGTTGAGCTGTAGGAGTTGCTTGTATATTTTTGAGATTAGTTGTTTGTCAGTTGCTTCATTTGCTATTATTTTCTCCCATTCTGAAGGCTGCCTTTTCACCTTGCTAATAGTTTCCTTAGTTGTGCAGAAGCTTTCAATTTTAATTAGGTCCCATTTGTTTATTTTTGCTTTTATTTCCAATATTCTGGGAGGTGGGTCAGAGAGGATCCTGCTGTGATGTATGTAGGAGAGTGTTTTGCCTATGTTCTCCTCTAGGAGTTTTATAGTTTCTGGTCTTACGTTTAGATCTTTAATCCATTTTGAGTTTGTTTTTGTGTATGGTGTTAGAAAGTGTTCTAGTTTCATTCTTTTACAAGTGGTTGACCAGTTTTCCCAGCACCACTTGTTAAAGAGATTGTCATTAATCCATTGTATACTCTTGCCTCCTTTGTCAAAGATAAGGTGTCCATATGTGCGTGGATTTATCTCTGGGCTTTCTATTTTGTTCCATTGATCTATATTTCTGTCTTTGTGCCAGTACCATACTGTCTTGATAACTGTGGCTTTGTAGTAGAGCCTGAAGTCAGGTAGGTTGATTCCTCCAGTTCCATTCTTCTTTCTCAAGATCGCTTTGGCTATTTGAGGTTTTTTGTATTTCCATACAAATTGTGAAATTATTTGTTCTAGCTCTGTGAAGAATGCTGTTGGTAGCTTGATAGGGATTGCATTGAATCTATAAATTGCTTTGGGTAGTATACTCATTTTCACTATATTGATTCTTCCAACCCATGAACATGGTATATTTCTCCATCTATTAGTGTCCTCTTTGATTTCTTTCACCAGTGTTTTATAGTTTTCTATATATAGGTCTTTAGTTTCTTTAGGTAGATATATTCCTAAGTATTTTATTCTTTCCGTTGCAATGGTGAATGGAATTGTTTCCTTAATTTCTCTTTCTGTTTTCTCATTATTAGTGTATAGGAATGCAAGGGATTTCTGTGTGTTGATTTTATATCCTGCAACTTTACTATAATCATTGATTAGTCCTAGTAATTTTCTGGTGGAGTCTTTAGGGTTTTCTATGTAGAGGATCATGTCATCTGCAAATAGTGAGAGTTTTACTTCTTCTTTTCCAATTTGGATTCCTTTTATTTCTTTTTCTGCTCTGATTGCTGTGGCCAAAACTTCCAAAACTATGTTGAATAGTAATGGTGAAAGTGGGCACCCTTGTCTTGTTCCTGACTTTAGAGGAAATGCTTTCAGTTTTTCACCATTGAGGATAATGTTTGCTGTGGGTTTGTCTTATATAGCTTTTATTATGTTGAGGTATGTTCCTTCTATTCTTGCTTTCTAGAGAGTTTTTATCATAAATGGATGTTCAATTTTGTCAAAGGCTTTCTCTGCATCTATTGAGATAATCATATGGTTTTTATTTTTCAATTTGTTAATGTGATGTATTACATTGATTGATTTGTGGATATTGAAGAATCCTTGCATCCCTGGGATAAAGCCCACTTGGTCATGGTGTATGATCTTTTTAATGTGTTGTTGGATTCTGATTGGTAGAATTTTGTTAAGGATTTTTGCATCTATGTTCATCAGTGATATTGGCCTGTAGTTTTCTTTTTTTGTGGCATCTTTGTCAGGTTTTGGTATTAGGGTGATGGTGGCCTCATAGAATGAGTTTGGAAGTTTACCTTTCTCTGCAGTTTTCTGGAAGAGTTTGAGCAGTGTAGGTGTTAGCTCTTCTCAAAGTTTTTGGTAGAATTCAGCTGTGAAGCCATCTGGACCTGGGCTTTTGTTTGCTGGAAGATTTTTGATTACAGTTTCAATTTCCGTGCTTGTGATGGGTCTGTTAAGATTTTCCATTTCTTCCTGGTCCAGTTTTGGAAAGTTGTACTTTTCTAAGAATTTGGCCATTTCTTCCACATTGTCCATTTTATTGGCATATAATTATTGATAGTAGTCTGTTATGATCCTTTGTATTTCTGTGTTGTCTGTTGTGATCTCTCCATTTTCATTTCTAATTTTATTGATTTGATTTTTCTCCCTTTGTTTCTTGATGAGTCTGGCTAATGGTTTGTCAATTTTATTTATTCTTTCAAAGAACCAGCTTTTGGCTTTGTTGATTTTTGCTATGGTCTCTTTTGTTTCTTTTGCATTTATTTCTGCTCTAAGTTTTAAGATTTCTTTCCTTCTACTAACCCTGGGGTTCTTCATTTCTTCCTTTTCTAGTTGCTTTAGGTGTAGAGTTAGGTTATTTATTTGACTTGTTTCTTGTTTCTTGAGGTATGCCTGTATTGCTATGAACTTTCCCCTTAGGACTGCTTTTACAGTGTCCCACAGGTTTTGGGTTGTTGTGTTTTCATTTTCATTCATTTCTATGCAAATTTTTATTTCTTTTTTGATTTCTTCTGTGATTTGTTGGTTATTCAGCAGCATGTTGTTCAGCCTCCATATGTTGGAATTTTTAATAGTTTTTCTCCTATAGTTGAGATCTAATCTTACTGCATTGTGGTCAGAAAAGATGCTTGGAATGATTTCTATTTTTTTGAATTTACCAAGGCTAGATTTATGGCCCAGGATGTAATCTATCCTGGAGAAGGTTCTGTGTGCTCTTGAGAAAAAGGTGAAATTCATTGTTTTGGGGTGAAATGTCCTATAGATATCAATTAGGTCTAACTGGTCTATTGTATCATTTAAAGTTTGTGTTTCCTTGTTAATTTTCTGTTTAGTTGATCTATCCATAGGTGTGAATGGGGTATTAACTTTTCCCACTCTTATTGTGTTATTGTTAACTTCTCTTTCCATACTTGTTAGCATTTGTCTTACATATTGCGGTGCTCCTGTGTTGGGTGCATATATATTTATAATCATTATATCTTCTTCTTGGATTGATCCTTTGATCATTATGTAGTGACCTTCTTTGTCTCTTTTCACAGCCTTTGTTTTAAAGTCTATTTTATCTGATATGAGTATTGCTACTCCTGCTTTCTTTTGGTCCCTATTTGCATGGAAAATCTTTTTCCAGCCCTTCACTTTCAGTCTGTATGTGTCCCTTGCTTTGAGGTGGGTCTCTTGTAGACAACATATGTAGGGGTCTTGTTTTTGTATCCATTCAGCCAGTCTTTGTCTTTTGGTTGGGGCATTCAACCCATTTACGTTTAAGGTAATTACTGATAAGTATGATCCCTTTGCCATTTACTTTATTGTTTTGGGTTCGAATTTATACACCGTTTTTGTGTTTCCTGTCTAGAGAATATCCTTTAGTATTTGTTGGAGAGCTGGTTTGATGGTGCTGAATTCTCTTAGCTTTTGCTTGTCTGAAAAGCTTTTGATTTCTCCTTTATATTTGAATGAGATCCTTGCTGGGTACAATAATCTGGGCTGTAGGTTATTTTCTTTCATTATTTTAAGTATGTCTTGCCATTCCCTCCTGGCTTGAAGAGTTTCTATTGAAAGATCAGCTGTTATCCTTATGGGAATTCCCTTGTGTGTTATTTGTTGTTTTTCCCTTGCTGCTTTTAATATTTGTTCTTTGTGTTTGATCTTTGTTAATTTGATTAATATGTGTCTTGGGGGTGTTTTGCCTTGGGTTTATCCTGTTTGGGACTCTCTGGGTTTCTTGGACTTGGGTGATTATTTCCTTCCCCATTTTAGGGAAGTTTTCAACTATTATCTCCTCAAGTATTTTCTCATGGTCTTTCTTTTTGTCTTCTTCTTCTGGGACTCGTATGATTCGAATGTTGTAGCGTTTAATATTGTCCTGGAGGTCTCTGAGATTGTCCTCATTTCTTTTAATTCGTTTTTCTTTTATCCTCTCTGATTCATTTATTTCTACCATTCTATCTTCTAATTCACTAATCCTATCTTCTGCCTCTGTTATTCCACTATTTGTTGCCTCCAGAGTGTTTTTAATTTCATTTATTGCATTATTCATCATATATTGACTCTTTTTTATTTCTTCTAAGTCCTTGTTAAACCTTTCTTGCATCTTCTCAATCCTTGTCTCCAGGCTATTTATCTGTGATTCCATTTTGATTTCAAGATTTTGGATCAATTTCACTATCATTATTTGGAATTCTTTATCAGGTAGATTCCCTATCTCTTCCTCTTTTGTTTGGTTTGGTGGGCATTTATCCTGTTCCTTTATCTGCTGGGTATCCCTCTTCCTCTGCCTTTTCTAAAACCAGCTGGAACATATGGAATTTCATGGTTCATGTACTGCTGAAGCCTGGCTTGGAGAATTTTGACCATTACTTTGCTAGAGTGTGAGATGAGTACAATTGTGTAGTAGCTTGAGAATTCTTTGGCATTGCCTTTCTTTGGGATTGGAATGAAAACTGAACTTTTCCAGTCCTGTGCTGAGTTCTCCTAATTTGCTGGCATATTGAGAGCAGCACTTTCACAGCATCATCTTTTAGGATTTGAAATAGCTCCACTGGAATTCCATCACCTCCACTAGCTTTTTTCATAGAGATGCTTGCTAAGGCCCACCTTCGAATTCCAGGATGTCTGGCTTTAAGTGAGTGATCACACCATCTTGATTTTCTGGATCATGAAGATATTTTTGTATAGTTCTTTTGTTTATTCTTGCCACCTCTTCTTAATATCTTCTGTTTCTGTTAGGTCCATACCATTTCTGTCTTTTATTGTGCCCATCTTTGCATGAAATGTTCCCTTGTTATCTCTAGTTTTCTTAAAGAGATTGCTAGTATTTCCCATTCTATTGTTTTCCTCTATTTCTTGCCTTGATCACTGAGAAAGGCTTTCTTATCTCTCCTTGCTATTCTTTGGAACTCTGCATTCAAATGGGTATATGTTTCCTTTTCTCCTTTGCTTTTCATTTCTCTTCTTTTCACAGCTATTTGTAAGGCCTCCTCATACAGCAATTTTGCCTTTTTGCATTTCTTTTTCTTGGAGATGGTCTTGATCCCTGCCTCCTGTACAACGTCATGAACCTCCATCCATAGTTCTTCAGGCACTCTGTCTCTCGGATCTAATCCCTTGAGTCTATTTCTCACTTCCACTGTATAATTGTAAGGGATTTATTTAGGTTATACCTAATGGTTTTCTTTACTTTCTTCAATTTCAGTCTGAATTTGGTAGTAAGGTGTTCATGATCTGAGCCACCGTCAGCTCTTGGTCTTGTTTTTGCTGACTATATAGAGCTTCTCCATCTTTGACTGCAAAGAATATAATCAATCTTTTTTCGGTATTGATCATCTGTTGATGTCATGTGTACAGTCTTCTCTTGTGTTGTTGGAAAAGGGTGTTTGCATGACCAGTGTGTTCTTTTGGCAAAACTCTATTAGCCTTTGCCCTGCTTCATTCTGTACTCCAAGGCCAAATTTGCCTGTTACTCCATGTGTTTCTTGACTTCCTACTTTTGCATTCCAGTCCCCTATAATGAAAAAGACATCTTTTGGGGGTGTTAGTTCTAGAAGGTCTTGTAGGTGTTCATAGAACCGTTCAACTTCAGCTTCTTCAGCATTATTGGTGGGGGCATAGACTTGGATTACTGTGATATTGAATGGTTTGCCTTGGAAAAGAACAGAAATCATGCTGTCATATTTGAAACTGCATTCAAGTACTGCATTTCAGACTCTATTGTTGACTCTGATGGCTACTCCATTTCTTCTAAGGGATTCTTCTCCACAGTAGTAGATATAATGGTCATCTGAGTTAAATTTACCCATTCCAGTCCATTTTAGTTCACTGATTCCTAAAATGTCGATGTTCACTCTTGCCATCTCCTGTTTGACCACTTCCAATTTGCCTTGATTCATGGACCTAACATTCCATGTTCCTATGCAATTTGCTCTTTTTGGCATTGGACTGTACTTTCATCAACAGTCACATTCACAACTCAGTGTTGTTTTTGCATTGACTCTGTCTTCAATCTTTCTGGAGTTATTTCTCCACTAATCTCCAGCCAGCAGCATATTGGGCACCTACTGACCTGGGGAGTTCATCTTTCAGTGTCCTGTATTTTTGTCTTTTCATACTGTCCATGGGGTTCTCAAGGCAAGAATACTGAAGTGGTTTGCCATTCCCTTCTCCAGTGGACCATGTTTTGTCAGAACTCTCCACCATGACCTGTCCATCTTGGGTGGCCCTACCCGGCATGGCTCATAGTTTCATCAAGTTAGACAAGGCTGTGGTCCATGTGATCAGATTGGTTAGCTTTTCCTCTTAAATAAGGCCATACACATTTTGTCAATTGAACCTACTTATTCTCATTGTGGCTTCCCAGGAGGCGCTAGTGGTAGAATCCACCTGCTAGTACAGGAAATATAAGAGACGCAGGTTTGATCCCTGAGTCCGTAAGATCCCCTGGAAGAGAGCAAGGTGATCCACTCCAGTGTTCCTGCCTGGAGAATCCCATGGACAGATGAGCCTGGCAACCTACAGTCCATAAGGTCTCAAAGAACCGGACATGACTGAAGTGACTTAGCACATACACACACATGCACATTCTCATTTTATGTAGTAATTTGAAGAGGAAAAGTTAAATTTGTACCTAACCTCCTGCTCATTCTACCTCTGTAACTCAGCTTGCTTCTTGCAAAGTCTGGATCATGTAGGTCACGTAGTCTCAGAAAGTGGGGACTTACAATACTAGGAATTGGAACTTATCTCACTCACCCTTGTCCTACTCTTTGCAATTGCCCAGCCCCTGCAAACCTGCTTAATCATGCCTCCCCATCTCAGGCATCCCCCTCCCCATCTTGACTGCTGGTCCCACACGCTCAAAACCGCTTAGTTTAAACCAGCCTATTAACAGCTAGTGTTGCCCACTATAGTATGTCTATAAAAACTCTGAAACCCCTTTGTTCGGGGCTCAAAGCTTGGAGTGTTAACTACTCTGGGCCTGCCACCATAATAAACCTGAGTTCTCCAATTCTCAAAGTGTGGTGCTTGGTTTCTCGATTACTGGTTTCTGCAACATATTAAGACCCTGTGTAAAAATTGTGGAAAACTTATCTCAAAAAATAGGAATTGAGTCCTAGAGAAGCTCACAAAACATAAGATAGGGAAAACAAGCACTCTGCTAAATTCTTTATAATGGCATCACAATTCCCACACAAAAAAAAAATAAAACAAACTTGACAATATTATAGCAATTTTAAAAAGTAGGATGCTGAGGATAAATTCCTCATGCAAAATCTTACAGAAAATAGTGGAAAGAAAACTTTAACTCAATTCTGTCTAACTTGAAAACCCAAGTTTGTTTAATATTCCACAGCACCAATTTCATGCCTCAGATCAAGTCCTAATACAAAATAATCTTTCATATGATCTCATGCTAAACTACACTTTTACCTCTATTATGGCTCTTACCACTTTCCTTTGTACAGGATGTATGTTTGATGTATTTTAATCATGTCTGTGTTTATAAAGTCTGTAAATTCAGGGAACCCAGTTTGCTTCTTTTTATATCTTCTTTTATGTGTGGCACATGCAGACACATAGGAGCTTTTGTTTAATAATTGAAGCTTATTATTATGTGTCTCTGTAATTAATGCCTTTACTAATTTTGTATAACAAAGAATTGAACAAGATTTTCTCTGTGTGCCTAAACCATCCATTTCTTTAATATGCCAGATTGCCTTAAAATCACATGTAAATAGCAAACACTTGGAATTGGCTTAATCATTAAAATACTGTTTCCAAAAATTAATGCAAAACTTACAATTCTCTAAATTTTATCTGCTTCATTTCTTATTAGTTATTTTTTAAAAGCTTTTATTTTTGAAGTTTTCACATGCTTAAATTGAGAATCTAATATGGTCCCCAAATATCTACCATCCAGCATAAATAATTATTATCCATAGCCAAGTCTGCTGTATTTATATCCCACCACACCAGCAATAGATTGTTTTAAAGCAAACTTCTAGACATCATATTATTTCATCTGGAAATAAAGACAATTTAAAAATGCAACCACAATATAAACATCACACCTAGACACCAAGCAGATCAAAAAGTCCTCAATACTATCAAATATCCAGGCAATGTTCACATTTCCATGATTGTCTCATAAATGTGTTTTTTAAAATTAATTTGTTCTAATCAGGACATAAACACTTCCATATGTTGTATTTGGTTTATAGATTATCTCAAGGCTCTATATATTCCAGTTCTTCCTGTTTTCTCGTTTCTTTCTTGCCATATTTTTATTCTTCAGTCCTATATATTATACCATATAGTTTTCAATTCCAGTAATGCAGTCTATCCTTGAGAACACTTTATATTAATTCTCTTTTTTTAAACCAAGTGCAATTCTTTTCCTCTAAAACAATAAAGGTATAACCAATTTATAATCCTGTTTTGCTTTTTAATGTTTCTATTTTTTCCCCTAAATGGCCACGTAAACTCAATCTAGGAAAGGAAATAAAGGAAAAGTCACTCAGTCGTGTCAGACTCTTTGCAACCTCATGGACTGTAACCTGCCAGGCTCATCCGTCCATGAGATTTTCCAGGCAAGAATACTGGAGTGGGCTGCCATTTCCTTCTCCAAAGCTCAATCTAAAGAAGTGATATATTCCTATTAGAATTATACTCCCTAATCCATTTTAATCATCTTTTCCTACCATATAACTACAGTAGTATCAGGATCCCATCTTTAACGTCACCTTATTTAATGCTTTTTTTTTTTTTTTTAAATTTCATCTCACATAATGAGGCTTTCACAATTTCTACCTCTGGATTTAACCAATAGAAGCTTAATGTCTCAAACAGAACCAAGTTTATTTCTGAATTTCTTTTTAAAAAATGTTTATCATGACATGACAGACCTGTGATATTAATAATATCCTTATACAATCATACCTCAGAGATATTGCGGTTTGGTTCCAGACACCTGCAATGAAGCACTATTGTGATTCAGCCACTAAGTCATGTCCAAATCTTTGTGACCCCATGAACTGCAGCATGCCATCACTATCTCCCAGAGTTTGCTCAAATTCATGTCCGTCAAGTCAGTGTTATCTAACCATCTCATCCTTTGCCACCCCCTTCTCCTTCTGCTCTCAATCTTTCCCAGCATCAGGGTCTTTTCCAATGAGTTGGTTCTTATTATCAGGTGTTCAAAGTATTGGAGCTTCACCTTCAACATCAGTCCTTCCAATGAATATTCAGGGTTGATTTCCTTAAGATTGACTGGTTTGATCTCCTTGTTGTCCAAGAGACTCTCAAGAGTCTTCTCCAGCACCACAATTCAACAGTGTCAGTTCTTCAGAGCTCAGACTTCTTTATGGCCCAACTCTCACATACATACAGGACTACCAGAAAAAAGCATAGCTTTGACTAGAGGGACCTTTGTCGGCAAACTGATGTCTCTGCTTTTTAATATGCTGTCTAGGTTTGTTACAGCTTTTCTTCCAAGGAGCAAGCATCTTTTCATTTCATGGCTACAATCACTGTCCACAATGATTTTGAGACCCAAAAAAATAAAATCTGTCACTGTTTCTGTTTTTTTTCCCCTTCTATTTGCCCATGAAGTGATAGGACCGAATGCCATGATCTTGGATTTTTGAATGTTGAGCTTCAAGCCAGCTTTTTCACTCTCTTGTTTCATGAACCTCATCAAGAGGCTGTTTAGTTCCTCTTCACTTTCTGCAATAAAGTGAACATCACAATAAAGTGAATCAGGTATTTTTTTGTTTACCACAACATATAAAAGTTATATTTATATGATACTGTAATCTACTACAGTGCAATAAAATAATAAAATAATATCTAAAAGATACTAAAATAAAATAATATCTTAAAAAGTACATGCTTTAATTTTAAAAATACATTACTGCTTAAAAAAATGCTAACCATCAACTGACAATGCAAAATTGCCAAAAACCTTCAATTTGTAAGAAAAACAAACAACAAAAAAATTCCACCATATCTGAAAAGCACAGTCAAGCCAAGTATAGTAAAACAAGATATGCCTGTATATGATTTAAAAAGAAACAATGGACTCAAAATGGAATTAACTGTGCTAAGCTCCTTGTCTAGGGACAATTTAATTGCAATTGTAACTTCAGGAAGGAATGAGACCTTTAACCAGACAGTCTGGAATTTCCTGGCCAGCATTAAAGAAGAAATCCACCTGATAGATCTCTGCCTTCACCTAAAGGAAGTGATCTTGCCTGAAATAATCCTTTCTTCTGTTTATGACTTTGTTATCCCAATCCCTTTCTGCCTTTAAAAAACCTTTTCTTTTCTGCTACTCTTCGGAACTTCTATTTCCTAGATGAGATGCCGCTCAATTCATGAACTGTTGAATAAAGCCAATTAAACCTTCAAATTTACTTATTTGAATTTGTTTGTTTGTTTTTTTTAACAGATTTGGTTAAACACAGACGTGACACCTACAAAGCCTTTAGAGCTCTTTTTCTTTCTCACCATTTCTAAGAGCCCTAGATAAGTTCCTCTCATTTCTGAGGTCCAGGCTCTTTGTATGGAGTTTCTGATATAATCTACATTTCAATACATGGCAGGTCAGCTTGAGCTGGTAAATAGTTCTGATTGGAGCAAAGCCTCTATGTTTTACTTCAGATCACAATTGTCATTAATCAATGAAAACTCTTAAGCTTTGATTTTGTCCCATGATCCACCTGGGAACAGTTAGTGGCATTTCTCTGTTCCCCTTTAATGTAGAGCCACTAGTTCTCAATCCCCAGTCCATCTTCTCTGCATTCCAAGGTTCCATGATGGGAGGTGTTGCTGGTGCACCCAGGGCCTTTTCTTGGCCAGGATGCAGCAGCATCTCTTGTTAACTGCCTGGATATATTAAAATGCACATGTTTGCTTTCTTTGGTATACATAATGGTTACTACCAATGGGAATCAAAAAGTGGTGGGCATGGATTGAGTATTGCACTTACCACCTAATCTAAAGACTCCCATGTTAGGATATATTGGTCATAGATTGGGTTCAATTGACACTAGGTAGCTCACCAACCTCAAGAAAAGTTTTGTGCAATGGGGTACTGTTGGGGGCCAGAGTGAGGCACTCTGCCCGTGGCAAAGGTCATGAGGAAGGAGGCTCAACATACACAAAGGAGGGATCGACCCTCAGGAGTCCCCCTGGAAATCCTCGAGCATCTACCCCCATAACCAGAGCCTGCCTGCTTTACTACTTTGTGCTCCCACCTACACCTCTGACTTTACGGGGGGCTGTCCCCCACCACCTCTTTCGGAGAAGGAGTTAACCTAGAGCTCCAGTTAATAAAAACTCCTGGGCATGACAAGAGTGTTTTAATCTACAAACTCCTCTGAAGGTTCTCTAGCCTGCCTGACAGGCTTGTCCGGCCACATGTGATTGCTCACAGCCTCCCAACCGTGAGAGGCAGGAGATGCTTTAAACCTTCTAAAAACAGGTTCCTTAGAAAAGTTAGAAAACTATTAGTATAAGTATAATGGGCTGATTAGAAACTGTATTGGTGAAGGGTTTTTCATTTGTTGAGCCAATGTTTCTTGCTAAGTCTCCACATCCCCTGCCCTTACACACATTAATGAATATATAGAAGAAATAAGTATTAACCTTTGATATTAATCACGTTAGGCCTTAGGCTTAGTAAATTCTTTCCTTAACTAAAACCCACTACACCCTCACCCTATAGGAATGTAACTTTATTTGGGTGGCGTCTGTTTTAAGAATAATCACCCCTGGAGAAATAAGTGTCCTGGTTGACTGGCCGCTGTCACAAGGAGAGGGTCATAAATTGTCAGCAGGCCTCCTGGCCAGAAGATGATGTAACACCCCTAAGACCTCTGTATACATTTGTATGAAGCACCTGACTTTGATAAAAGTCAGGACTGCTGACCCCATATGACTTTTGCATAACATCTCAGTGTATAAAGGTAGACCATGGAAAATAAAGAATTGGGATCAGTTTCTCAAAATACTGGTCTCCACATGTCGCTCTCTCTCTCACTCTGGCTGAGTCTCCATCTGGAGCGCAGAACCCACCAAGCTTACTAATTTTGCCTGGGCTTCTAAGATCCGACCGGGGAGGCCTCAGTGTCTCCTCTCCTTCGGGAGAACAGAAGGACGCCTGCGGCCTACGTAAGTGGTGCAAACTTCTTGTCTTGAAGTTTTATTGGTCTCCCGCGTAAACCAAGCTACTCAGCCTCTTTTCTCCACTGAATTTTCCTACTGAGCTATCCTCATTCTATTACTCTTTACATCTCTAATTAATATCTAATTGAAGCTATTGTATCCTGATCCTCGCCGACGCTGTCCCCGCTTCGAATACCCTGGATCAGCCGGGGCTGGACCCCAGCAGGGTACACTGTAAAACACAACACAATTCCCAACCCAGTAGCACATACTTTTTAAGTATTAGTTTGGCTCCAACAGCCCCCAAAACTTTGCTAAAATAGATAAATAAATAGGTTTCAGTTCAGTTCAGTCCCTCAATCATGTCTGACTCTTTGTGACCCCATGGACTGCAGCACGCCAGGCCTCCCTGTCCATCACCAACTCCCACAGTTTACCTAAACTCATGTCCATTGAGTCAGTGATGCCATCCAACCATCTCATCCTCTGTCATCCCCTTCTCCTGCCTTCAATCTTTCCCAGCATCAGGGTCTTTTCAAATGAGTCTGTTCTTTGCATCAGGTGGTAAAAGGATTGGCGTTTCAGCTTCAGCATTAGTCCTTCAAATGAATATTCAGGACTGATTTCCTTTAGGATGGACTGGTTGGATCTCCTTGCAGTCCAAGGAACTTGCAAGAGTCTTCTTCAACACCACAGTTTAAAAGCATCAATTCTTTGGCGCTCAGCTTTCTTCACAGTCCAACTCTCACTTCCGTACATGACTACTGGAAAAACCATAGCCTTGACTAGACAGACCTTTGTTGACAAAGTAATGTTTCTACTTTTTAATGTGCTGTCTAGGTTGGTCATAATTTTCCTTCCAAGGAGAAAGAGTCTTTTAATTTCATGGCTGCAGTCACCATCTGGAGTGATTTTGGAGCCCCCCAAAATAAAGTCTACCACTGTTTCCACTATTTACCCATCTATTTGCCATGAAATGATGGAACCAGATGCCATGATCTTAGTTTAAATAAATATGGAACCTTTGAATTCTCAAGAGTTAAGCAAGCCACCAGCACACTTATTTTGTTTCCAAGAGCTGTGGTCTTAGAAGATACAAATGTCTATGAATGTGACAAAATCCTACTCAAAACAAGTAGATTTAGACAAGATTACTGTTTTGTTTCCTCAGAACTTAGCTTGGTAACCACCAGGTTGGGACCCCCCCAGATATGGCCAGACAGAAATATGAGTTCACCTTGATTGCAGCTAAGATCCTGCCGAATTACAGGCAGTCCTCAGGGAAATTACCATGGCCATAATGAGAAACATTCTAATTAAATAATATCATTTAAAAAGCATGCTTGAAAATAGGATCCTGAAAGTAAACAAAATGAAATTCTTCAGTATTGAAATTGCTTCCTTAAAAAATTTATTGGAAATGCTAAAGAAAATTAAAGACACACACACAAAAAAACTCAAAAGACAATAGGTGTTGTGATTTCTACTGCTCTCTTCTACCACCTTTTATTTGAGTACTCATTCTAGTCATTCTCTGTCTTGTCTTTCCATTCTAGAGAGACTGCTGCTGCTGCTAAGTTGCTTCATTCGTGTCCGACTCTGTGCGACCCCATAGACGGCAGCCCAACAGGCTCCCCCATCCCTGGGATTCTCCAGGCAAGAACACTGGAGTGGGTTGCCATTTCCTTCTCCAATGCATGAAAGTGAAAAGTGAAAGTGAAGTCGTTCAGTCGTGTCTGACTCTTAGC
This sequence comes from Bubalus bubalis, assembly GCF_019923935.1. Lineage (NCBI taxonomy): Eukaryota > Metazoa > Chordata > Mammalia > Artiodactyla > Bovidae > Bubalus > Bubalus bubalis. The sequence goes on from NC_059179.1 coordinate 10,743,014, forward strand.
GACCCCATGGACTGCACCCTACCAGGCTCCTCCATCCATGGGATTTTCCAGGCAAAAGTACTGGAGTGGGTTGCCATTGCCTTCTCCATCTAAAGAGACTACAAGACTGTAAACAAAACGTTGCTAAGTTAGTTACCTTATGGTTACCCTTATGTGGTTGCAATTCAGTCACTAAGCCATGTCCAACTCTTTTTGACCCCATGGACTGGGACGCCAGGCTCCCCTGTCCTTCACTATCTCCTGGAGTTTGCTCAAATTCATGTCCATTGATTGGGTTACCCTTATATCTACCCTTAAAGGACAGCTCCTGTATGGAGCCCTCCCAGGGTCAATGGGACTCTGAGAGATTTTCTAGTAAACTGCTATGTTATTTCCTTAAACAGCCAAGAGAAAACTAAAATTAATTTTTAAAAGAAAGGTTTTAAAAATTAATTTTAGTTTTCTCTTGGCTGTTTAAGGAAATAACATAGAAAACATGTGTAATGTCATATAAAAAATTAAAAAAAATAAAATATTCCTAAAAAAATAAAACTAATTTTCACCCAAATTAAAAAAAAAGAAAACCTTTCCAAACTCTGATAGATATCTAAGCTACAGATAGGATCCTGGGAATACTAGAACTGGCAAAGGGTGAGAATTCTTACCAGAGTGAGTTGGCCCAGATCCTTCTATAGTACTAAGGTAGAAGACGGAAAATAATATAGCTTTTGCACCCTTACTGGGGATATCACTTGAATTCAAGAAGTTGCTCAGTACTGCAGAAATATTTATTGTTTTTCCAGCTGAGAACTGGAAAGATATTTAAAAGAATTTTTTTTAAGTTTTTAAGCCTTTTCCCATAAGCTAAAATAAAACTATGTTACTATTGCAAAAATATTGCAATTCACTTAAGGCTCAGGTGATGGTTAGCACTTTTTAGCAATGAAAGACTTTACAATTTAGGTATCTACAGTATTGTTTTAGACATAATGCTATTGCACAGTTAATAGACTATAGTATTGTGTAAACATAACTTTTATATGCACTGGGAAAGCAAATAAAGTTATGTGACTCAGTTTATTGTGATATTCACTTTATTGCAGTGATCTGGAACTGAACCTGAAATATCTCTGAGGTAGGCCTGCAAATAACTCTATAATCAGAAAGCCTTCCTTGACTCTTGAAAGTATTGGGGATAGATAAAACAATAGCTGCCCAACAAAAATCCTTAGACTCACTGGAAAAGTTGTTCTTATAATACAATAGGAATAATAATATGTGGAGAACTTGTTGTTTAGGGGCTAAGTTGTGTCCAACTCTTTTGTGACCCCATAGATTGTAGCCCACCAGGCTCCTTTGTCCACAGGGTTTCCCAAGCAAGAGTACTGGAGTGGGTTGCCATTTCCTTCTCCAGGGGATCTTCCAGACCCAGAGATCGAACCTGCGTCTCCGGCATTGGCAGGTGGATTCTTCATCACTGAGCCATTTGGGAAGCCCTGTAATATGATAACCCTGAATTATCCTTTAGCTGAGCAAAGGGTTATCTATGCTGTGATCAACACCATGTGCTGCACCTGGATTGGTGCCTCTGGGGACATTGAAATTCAGTTACATAAGATCACTGAGCAGCCACCTGGCTTAAAATGATTACTCCCTCAATGGGATCTTTCTTCGACTTATTTGATTTTGATTGGTTTGGGTCTCACCAACTATGGCTTCAAAGCACACTCCAGACATTGAGAATTATCCTGCTTATAACAATCATGGTAATTCTGCTGGTGCCTTGTATTCTCTCAAGGACTTTAAATGCATGTTCCAGATACTGCATGCATAAGCCCAAGCATATGATCTCCTCAAGACAAGAACATCAAAAATAGAATAAAGGGAATGATAAAAAAAAAAAAAAAGAAAGAAAGAAATTGTGACCTATGACTACAAGAGAGGCTCAACAGAAACTTCAATACCTGTCAGTATCACACTGAGAATCAGCGAAAACTGGGCGAACTCCAGAGCAGTAGCTACCAGCCGCACTAGTGCCTTAAATTTTGATCACATTTCTGAACTAATTTGAGGATCTGATCAAAAGTGGGGAAGTGTTTTAGTTTGTTTTGTTTTAATGCTCAAAATGAAGTCACTTGTGCCAAATTCTATGTCAGGAAACCAAGACTTAATTGCAGTTTCAACCTTTTCCAGGAATATGAAATTTGACCAGTCAATCTGGAATTATACAGCCCAGCAGTAAGGAGGCAACCGACCTGATAGACCCCTGTCTTCCCCTACAGGGAAGTGAGCTTTCCTGAAATAATTCTTTCCCTTGTTTATGACTTTCTTGTCCCACTCCCTTTCTGCCCTTAAACATCTTTCCCAGCCTGTAGCTCTTTGGAATTCCTTTCTGTTTAGGGAAAATGATGCTGATTCATAAATCATTGAATAAACCCAATTAGATCTTTGAATTTACTCAGTTAAATTTTGTTTTTTGACAATATTTAAGAATATATTGCCATTACTTGAATTTCCACCCTCCTATCAAAATATCAAGATGTGCTTTCAGGAATAATTAGGATTAATGAGGAGGCTTTGCTTCCTGTACATATTTGGTTACTTGTTTACCCAGGTCAGAATTTTACTTCATTTACATCACGTGCGTGCATGCATGCATGCTAAGTCGCTTCAATTGTGTCTAACTCTTTGTGACCCCATGGACTGGAAGCTGCCAGGCTCCTCTGTCCATGGAATTCTCCAGGCAAGAATACTGAAGTGGGTTGCCAGGCCCTTCTCCAGGGGATCTTCCCCATTCAGGGACTGGAACCTAGTCTCTTATATCTCCTGCTTTGCAGGTTGGTTCTTTACCACTAGTGCCACTTGGGAAGTCCCTCATATCACCTGTGAGCAAACTATTCTTAATAACAATTAAAAGCTCTTTCTGGAGTCTGTTTTATATCCACTGAATAAACAGCATGGTGGAATAAGAAAGACAAATCTTTCCAGAGAAGCCGTGATCATCAAGGACACAGGCAGGTGGTTAATAACACCTGCCACCTGTTCTGCAAGTGCTGCAAGATTCCAGTACCAAGTCATTCGTATGTGTTTTCAAATTATTAAGGCAAACGTCCTCAATCAAAAGTATATCCTGGACCCTAGTCATACATGATCCAAGGTATAGCTCCTCCTGTATTTTAAAGTTGAAGTCTATGCATAACACAATTAGGGAAATACCTTTAGGCTGATTACTCAGCACTTTGGGGTGTAACTGCACTTTAGTCTGAAGTTATTGAGCCAAACAGCACAGCCAAATATTTGAGCTCCTAACAGAAGAATTTTAAACATTAAACAATTTTCAAACACTAATCTTAAAGTCTTGGTTAGTTTGTACAGAGGAAATAAACACAGGCTCAAGAGAAGACTTTTTCCCCTTACAGTTTATGCCATTTTTTTTTCTTTATTGCCAGACAGAATATTAGAACATATGCTTTAGAGTTGCGTCTAAATCCAGATTTCAATTTATGACTAATAGTGTTGAAAGGGAGCAAATTGTGTCACCCTAAGACATGCTTCTTTGGCATAATGATTATTTTAGTCTGATTATTTTTTTAATTTAAATATTTTAGTTGGAGGCTAATTACTTCACAATATTGTATTGGTTTTGCCATACATCAACATGAATCCGATTAATTTTTAAGAAACAGCACACAGAGGAAAGGCTCTAATTGAGTACAAATTAGAAGTGACTTAGCAGCAGCAGCAGCATTTTGTGAGAGACACAAGTTTGTAAGTGAAATCCCCACTTGTAAGGCAGTCTCCATGTCTTTTTAGAAAGAGAAGAATGACTTTAAATCTCTAGACATCCTTGTGTATGGAGAAGACAGTGCCTTAAATGTGCATAACTCTTTACTGTGTTTTCTTGTTCATCTCTCATAACTGCTCCCTGCACCCCAAGATCTTTTTTTGTCTTTAGCTGGAGATGGTATTTAAGGTGGTGGCTTGGGCCATTTCTGGGAATGACTCAGTTTTCCTGGATCTCTTCTATGTTTTATACAGAAGGCATACATGGTGTGAAACTTGCTTGTTTTTTCTCTTATTAATTTGTCTTTTATTACAGTGGTGTCTCAGCCAAGAACCTAGAAAGTTAGAGGGAAAATTATTTTTCTTTCCCATCAGTGTTAGTTTTGGAGGTTTTCTATTAATATCATCTCAAAATTTAAGAATGTTTTTAATGATTCCTTCTTTCTAAATATGATGCTTTTCCTCTAAGATCACAAGACCTATCCAACTAATTTTCCCATTCTAACCTTTAACATACATGTACCTCTTTACTCCACTGAATGTATATTATTTTTATTGTATATTATGCAGTGTATTTGGGGCTTCCCCAATGGCTCAGCAAGTCAAGAATCCACCTGTAAGACAGGAGACACAGAAGATATGCGTTCAATTCCTGCATCAGGAAGATCCCCTATAGGAGGCAATGAAAATCCACTTCAGTATTCTTGACCGAAAAACCTCTTGGACAGAGTACCCTAGTGGTCTACAGTCCCTGGGGTCACAAAGAGTCGAATGTGACTGATCAACTGAGCACACACACATGTGATATATTATATATTACATTTTTTCTATTTTGTGATTGCTTTTGGTTTATGTATTCTGTTTTGTAAATCTGTAGTCAATTCTTGTACTATGATACACTTTAAAATTTTTCAATAGCTTTAAAATATATTTTAAAATAAAGCTGGATAAGTTCTATCTTGTTACTCTAAATATTTTAAATAGTCTTGCCCTTTTATTCTTAGTAGAACTTACATTTTCAGCAAGTTTTCAAAAATTACGGGAATTTTGATTAAAATTGCATTAAGCTTTTACAATAAATTGCAAAGAATTCATAATGCTTCCACAGTCACTTTTTAGATGAAAACCTTAGTCATGAAGATGTTTAAATTCTATTTAGTAAATGAACCCCTGCATGAAAGGGTGGTTTTTCATTTTCAAATGGACTCAGTGTTTTTAATGAGTTCCTTTCCAATGAGGGATCATAGTATTTGTCTGAAAAACAAACAAACAAAAAAATAACTACAAATGCCTTCTGCATTTTTAGCTATTTGTATACACTTCAAACTTCTACCACTAAACTATAAGTTTCCGAATGAGTAAATCCTTTCTAAAAACATTGCTGTCACGTAATAGTTGATATATTACAGAGAATACATACAGCCTACGTGTATTGATGAAGCATAACAAATCTAACGCTCTAAATTCAAATGAAGCATGAGAAGAAAAGATTACCAATTCTCTTGTGTCCACCTGTGTGCTTGTGATTGACAAGGGGAAAAAATGGTCCCTCAGGGATATATTTGCCTCATAATCTCTGGAATCTGTGAATATTCTGCAAATAATCTGTGTGTACATATTTATATGTACATGTACATATATACATTAAAGTTCCTTGTGACTTTCAGTAAATGAAAACAGCAATTTAGTAAAATTAACACTGTACAGAAAATCAGTTCTAACCTTAGTTGTTACAACATTTAAGTAATTCTAACTTTTTTAAATGCAACTTTTCTTTAAATGAAAAAGTATGAATACATAATATCTGAGTATTCCATGAGCCCTAAAATTTCATGATTTTATGAAGAAATTTAATGAAGTACCTGAAGAGAGAGAATAAGTAAAAGTTTAATATAACTATCAACTGAATTTGGAAACAATTCTCATTTATTTTTTGAAGTAAAATCCACATGCCAACAGAAATAAGCACAGTTTTATTGCTGGTACTTCAAAAAATTGAAATGAGTGCTAATGCATTAGAACTATTTTTAACTTCTTTCTTTAATAAACTTAAATTGGTCAAACTTTAACATTTTATAGATTTTTGCTCGCACTTTATTGTTATTGCTGGTGGTGTTTAGTCACTAAGGTGTGTCTGTTTTGTGACCCCATGGACTATAGTTCTCCAGTCTCTTCTGTCCATAGGATTTTCCAGGCAAGAATACTGGAGTAGGTTGTCATTTCCTTCTCCAGGAGATCTTCCCGACCCAGGGAGTGAACTCACATCTCCTGCATTGGCAGGCAGGTTCTTTACCACTGAGCCACCAAAGTGAAAGTCATTCAGTCATGTTTGACTCTTTGTGACCCCGTGGACTATACAGTCCATGGAATTCTCCAGGCCAGAATACTGGAGTGGGCAGCTGTTCCCTTCTCCAGAGCATCTTCCCAATCCAGGGATCAAATCCAGGTCTCCGATATTACAGGCAGATTCTTTACAGTCTGGGCCACCAGGGAAGCCCTTATATACTTTATTACACTAAATTTAAAAATATCCCTACTCTTAAAGTGAAAGTGTTAATCACTCACTCATGTCCAACTCTTTGCAACCTCATGGACTGTAGCCCACCAGTTCCTCTGTCCCTGGAATTCTCCAGGCAAGAACTCTCGAATGGGTAGCCATCCCCTTCTCCAGGGGATCTTTCCATTCCAGGGATTGAATCTGTGTCTCCTGGCATTGTGGGCAGATTCTTTACCATCTGGCAGATGTGTCTGCCATTGAATCTGTGTCTCCTGGCATTATGGACAGATTCTTTACCAGTCTTTACCACCAGGGAAGCCCAACCTTAGAGAACTCAGAATCTAATGGGAGGAACAAATGGATAGATAATGTGTTAATTTTCTATTGCTGGACACCAGGAACAACACAGCACAAAATTATTATCTTATAGTTCTGAAGGTCAAAAGTCCAAAGTGGGTTTCACTGGGCTAAAATTAACTAATCAATTTTTAGATTTGTAGTAGCTCTTGAGGGAAATAACATGGAAAGTTCTATTGAGACTCAGTGCAATAAAAACAGTATGCCAAAGTGAAGGGCTATACTCCTATGCAAGATTGACAACAAAGGTAAGAGAAAATGTTTCTTTGATTCTCATACACTGTTGGTTCATAAACTGGGCCCATATATTAAGAGTAAGGAGAGATTGAAGAAAGAGACAGGTCTCTCCAGATTGGCAGATGACAGAATTTGATAAGCAAAGGAACTTATTTAGGAGGCTTGTCTTGGACGGCCACAAGACAGGTTATCTCTGCACCTGTCCACTAGAATCTTAAAAGTTTATATGGCAATTTTAACTGGGCTCAGTCACATATATAGCCCAGATGGTCTCAACAGCAGCTTACTATGTATATATGTGAATGAATCACTTTATGGCACACCTGAAACTAACACAACATTGTTAATCAACAATACTCCAATATAACTGAAAAGTGAAAAAAAGAAAAAACTTATCATCTCAAAGCTATGTCTTTGGGGCAGCTTCTAATGCAGAAAGAGCAAGCAGAAGACATGTTCCAAGGACAGGGGAGCCGGTAAGGAGCCTCTGGTTACCCAGATCCAGCTCATGAGTCAAGCAACAGTCACTTCCTCTCAATGACTTCCTCCAACAAAGATATTAAGGATCTGAAAAGGTCAGGAACTGTGGGTTTCAGAAGAGGGCATTTAGAGAAACCTATTACTATGCTGTGTATTCTACCTCTTCTTTTCCCTACACATTCTTCCTCCTCCAAGGAGCAGAGATGTAAATGCCTGCCTCTCAATTCAGGACCAAGGAAGGGACTTCAACAGAGCAACTTGGAGAGGGTAAGGTATTCTCTGGTGACTCAGACAGTAAAGAATCTGCCTGCAGTGCAGGAGACCCGGGTTTGATCCCTGGGTCGGGAAGATCCCCTGGAGAAGGAAATGGCAACCCACTCCAGTATTCTTGCCTGGAGAAGCCCATGGACAGAGGAGTCTGGCTGGCTACAGTCTATGGGGTCACAAAGCACCAGACACGACTGAGTGACTAACACTTTCTTTCACTTTCAAGGTATATACCCTACCTTTTGGGAAAAAACAGCCTGGTATCCAACTTCACCTGGAAAGCTAAAGATCTAGAGATTCCCTGACTGGCTGCACTTTAAGCTAGGAAAGAAGAAGTGGGATAGAAGTGGGCAGAGAGACAGTTACCATAGGTTTGAATGGGAGAACATATTTGCAAATGATATATCAGTAAGACATTAATATCCAAAATACATGAACAGCTCATACAACTCAACATCAGAAAAAAAATTTTAATATGTTTATTATCCAGCAGTCTAGTGATTAGGATGCTGCACTTGCACTGCAGGGAACACAGGTTCAATCCCTGGTCAGGGAACTAAGATCCTGTACGCTGTGCGGTGAAGAAAAAAAAAAGCAGAAGACCTAAATAGACCTTTTTTCAAAGAAGACATTGATGGCCAACAGGCACATGAAAAGATGCTCAGCGTAGCTAACCATCAGAGAAAAGCTAATCAAAACTATTATCCAATGAACTGTCACCTCACACCTGCCAGAATGGCTATCATCAAAACAAAAGCTGTTTATAAAAGAGCCCCTATAAAATTTAACTGGAGGAGGACATGGCAACCCACTCCAGTATTCTTGCCTGGAGAATCCCCATGGACAGAGGAGCCTGGCAGGCTACAGTCCATGGGGTCGCAAAGAGTTGGACACGACTGAGCGACTAAGCACAAAGCACATAAAATTTAAAGACGAGATATTCGGGGCTTGCAAAATCCTAGGTGGTTTCACTTCATAGTACAAAGCAAGCACGTGTTTTAACTCTGCATAATAGCCAGTCCCCTTCATCAAACATAGTGTAGAGTAAGAAAAGTAGGAAACAGATGAGATTTACTATAAAATACCATGTGAAAACCTTATATACAATACTATGTTGCAACATTTTTGGATAAAATGGAAGGTGAATATGTGGGAGTGAATACCAGAGACAGAGATTACAGCCAAATTATATGAGATAATAGCAAAAGTGTAGAGACCCCTTAGATGGACGAATAAGTCACTCACTCTAAAAATTTTCCAACCAGAATGGTATGGATTTCCTTTGCCGAGGGATGCACTGCAGAAAATTTTTGGTAATATATCCAACATCAACTATGCAATACTTGAAAACTTCACCTTCCCATTTCTTTTGCTCAAGAATAATCTGATTTTCTAGCCTAGACTGGATTCCAATTATTTATGTATTGCCAACATGTATACTATCATTCCAGTTGGTTTTGTTTTTCATTCTGAGACTCAAAATGACATGTTAGTAGAATGTATTGCTTGAAAGTGTAATTTCCTGTTAACAATATAGGGATACAAAAGTCTTTCTAATAAATCAAATAAATCTCTAAATAATTTTAATTAAACTGCTGAAACAGAGTCACAAAAGCAAAACCAATTCCAGCTGCAATTTTGAATCAAATCAACTCCAATCCAGTTACAAATGGACACAATCCTAAAGAATCTGAAGATATTTAAATTAGTTTCATGCCACTGAGTTCTGGCTTCCTGACCAAAATTCTGAGACAGGGTGTTGACAGCATCTCAACTATATTCCACTAGATGCTGAGTGGAAACAGATATTCCTGACTCGGTGATGAAAATTCACAAACTAACAAAAATACTCTTTCTCCTCTTCAGATGACTCTTATTGTTTGTAAAATGTTAATTTTGGGTCATTTTAGAAGTTTGGTTAGTTTTTTTAGACAAATTAGAACTGTATTCTTGCAAGTATGAAAGTGGAAAATAGAAACGTGCAATTCTAAAAATTTTATAGGTTATCTAAAACCAAGTCCCTATAAAACTTAAAAAGCCCTTATAAAGCCCCTATCTAAGCCCCTATCTAACACATCATAAAGGAAATCAGTCCTGAATATTCATTGGAAGGACTGATGTTGAAACTGAAGCTCCAATACTTTGGCCACCTGATGCGAAGGACTGACTCATTGGAAAAGACCCTGATGCTGGGAAAGATTGAAGGCAGGAGGAGAAGGGCACAACAGAAGATGAGATGGTTGGATGGCATCACTGACTGGATGGACATGAGTTTGAGCAAGCTCCAGGTGTTGGTGATGGACAGAGAAGCCTGGCAAGCTGTAGTCCATGGGGTCTCAAAGGATCGGACATAACTGAGAGACTGGACTGAACTGAACACCAAGCCTCCTCTGCCCAGTGTAGACACAGGAGCTTCTTACTTAGTGGGAACGACTGGTTAGAGACTAGGAGAAAAAGCTTTTTTTTTTTTTTTTTCTGTTTTTTGTTATGTTTATTTGTTGCTTTTATCCAGTTGGAAATCTTAAATCAGATACTGTTTTTCTAGGGTTCAGTTGAAAGGATTAGAAACAACATTTTCTGTGTTACCTGCCAATTCCAGTATGAAATTTATAGAACAAGGTAGAGAAAATTTGGGGGCTCCCCTGGGGGTGCAGTGGTATAAAATCCCCATGCCAATGTGGGAGATGCATGTTCGATATCTGGTCTGGGAAGATCCCCTGGAGAAGGGAATGGCAATACACTCTAGTATCCTTGCTTGGAAAACCCCATGGACAGATGAGCCTGGTGGGCTATGGTCCACGGAGTTGCAGAGAGTCAGACACAATTTAGTGACTGAACAAGAAGAAAAAATCTAGGAAAGCTAAGGCAATAATTGGAAATAAATAGAATTACAGATATTGTAGTTGGATGATGCAGGAGATTAGGTAGTTTACAGAGATGCTTATATGACTGGGACATTGCAACCATCCTTGGGTGAAAATTATTTTCTGAATGGACAGTCTATATTCTGCTGAGAAGCTCTCAATCCATTTATCCCTGGAAGCACACAACTCAGGCACTACTCGGCAGAAGCAGGAACTTTGGTCCATTACAACTGTTTTTTTCATCACAGGCTAAGAACTCACCTAACAAGGTTGTCTGGGTAGCATGTGTTGTGTTTCAAGGCATGATTAATATGCCTCCAGTTGAGAAATTTCTGGTTGCAACATCTTCTGAGCTGTTTCAAACAGATCATGCTCCATTGACAGCTGTCTCTGAAAGAAGCTGAAATCTATCTGAAGCTCCCAGGATTTGAAGACAGATCCCCGGACATTTCAGAGATTGGGTAATGACTATTTATTTATTTGCAGAGCCTGGATCATGGTATTTCAATGAGACATGGGAAATATTTGGAGGTACAGAACTTTGGTTGTTGCTAAGGAATATCGTATATTGATAGCAAAAGACAGCAAGAATAAAACATGGCCACTCCAAATGGAGAAGATAGATTGCCATTTTCTAGACACGTTAGGGTGAGTTTTCGCTTTCAGAAAGCTGTAGCACTTACAAAGCAGACATTGCTATTTTTGAAACTCAAAGAGAGGTGATATCACAAATCTGTACCTGGAAATGCTAGTGACTGATACTTTTTTAGGAATTTAAGAGATCTTTCCTCGGGGGTGTGTATCTAGAGGTTTGGGAAGTAATATTTAAGTAACATTTTAAAAACTGTTCAGCATTTAAAGCCCTTTATTGTCTCCTTCCAAAGGCCTTAAGCCTGAATACTCTTTCTTATGAGTATGGTCATCTGCAGGGAAATGTGGGACCAAGTGATTGACAGAAGTCACTGTACTAAGTCATACGCCTGCTTCTGGACATTATGAACACCCTTCTAAGAGTTTTTGAAGGCCCTGCCACTTTTTGCTGCTGCTTCATAATGAATAGCCTTGTTGAATGAGTGAAAAAGTGATTTATATTAATGTTGATGTTAAGAGTATATTCTCCTTCAGTCCTCATGATTACAGACCTGCATTCAAAGTTAGGGAGATGAAGATGAGCCAATTTGATGGACTAATATCGCCACCCCCCCCCCCCAGACATTGAGAGATTGAGTGATTATCCTTTAATTCTATATATCAAAGTCAGAAGGTTGTTTTGTTTGTTTGTTTTTACAATATACTTATTCTTTATTTTCTGTTTCTAGAATTAAGAAAGAAGTTCTTACCAGGTTTTCCTCTTGTTTAAAAATATGTATAATCATTTATCTATCAAATAAATAATCATGACAATACATTTCACACTTCAAGCAGGAAATATGACAATACAGAAGGAGTCATTTTCCTCTAATGCGGCTTGCTTTAATAGTTCTTCAGGAAAAAATATTTCCTCCACACCTCCTCCTTGCTTGGTAGCTCAGCTGGTAAAGAACCCACCTGCAATGCAGGAGGCCCCAGTTTGATTCCTGGGTGAGGAAGATTGCTGGAGAAGGGATAGGCTACCCACTCCAGTATTCTTGGGCTTCCCTGGTAGCTTAGCTGGTAAAGAATCCACCTGAAATGTGGGAGACCTGGGTTCGATCCCTGGGTTAGGAAGATCCCCTGGAGAAGGGAACAGCTACCCACTTAAATATTCTGTTCTAGAGAATTCCATGAACATGGGGTCACAAAGAATCAGACATGACTGAGCAACTTTCACATTTTACTTAACATCTCCTCCTTGGTTATTTATCTTATTATTTTAGACTTTGAGGCATCAAACTTTCAGAGGCTACTTTGCCAAGTAGAACAAGTGCTTCATTCTTCATACTGTAGAAGAGCCATGAAAATATATGCTATTTATTTTTCTTTTCTCTTTTGTGTTTGCTCTTCCCATTCACTCTAAAACTCCTTTCTCTTCTGTTGCCTTTGGTGTTGGAGCACAGAGCTATTAGCCTCTCCACCCTATTTAAAGATCTTCTCACAGTTGCCTAGTCCTTCTTCCTTTGACAAAAGGTTCTTAATCCTCAAGTCTGAAATTTGCAGGCCTAGACATCCGATTGTGCAATGATTTCCTTTCTTTCATTTGTTAATAACCTCATTAGTCTTTCTGAGTCACTAAGTCTTTCACTCTATGGGAGGGGGAATTCAAAAATAGAGAACAAATTTAGATCTAGACTCTGTTTAACTTTGCTCCCAACATTTGTGTGATCTTGAGTCACTATACTTTGGTAAGAGATGAGAGTATCAGACTTTTGTGAAGGTTGCTGAGATAAGGGCAAAACGGAATCTAACTTTTTGTAAACACAACGATGGCAAATCCACCTACAATGGCAGGAGACCCAGATTTTATCCCTGGGTGGGAAAATCCCCTGGAGAAGGGAATGGCTACCCACTCCAGTTTTCTTGCCTGAAGAATTCCATGGACAGAGGAGCCTGGTGGCCTACAGTCCACGGAGTCGTAAAGAGTCGAACATGACTGAGTGACTAACACTTTAATCAGTATCAGATTGAAAATGTCAAATAAAAAGGGAAATTGTGTCAGATGCCAATATATTTTAATTGACAGACAATGGGCTTCTGGCAAACCCAGCTGTTTATGTCATTGACAAAAATCTCATAATAAAGAAAAACTGGGGAACCATGAAAAGGTTATTACAAGGTGGAAATACTAAAACTTGTGGACTTTGCCCCACACGAAGACTTCTAGAGCCTTTATTCAGAGCTCACTGCATTTAAATTTATAGCTAATTATTTCTAAATATCTTTATTCAGTATAAATACATTATTATTATATTTTATACCATAAATATTAATTATAATAAACATTTTAGTACATTTTAATTGAAAGAATAACTCAAACTAATAAAGTCATTGAGGAAAATACATAACCAAGAAGCAAATTAGTAGAAAAGGGAATACTTTTAATCCTAGTACTTGAATATAACCATAACTATTTTGCAGTAATCCTTTCAGAATTTGCAAATATCATACTTTTTTGGTTTGTTTATTTGTTTGAGATATTAAAGAAATAAGATTGTAGTTGCTTAAAATTTGGTATTGTTTCTATAGGCCCAAACAAATTTTGCAAAACTCTATAAATGTTAACATATTTTTAGGCTGATATATGAAAAATATTTATTATAATTTTAAATAGTTACAAAGAATGTATTTAAAGGTAGTTAATAAATATTGCATTTAAATTGAAATTATTATAAAATTATTAAAATATATTCCATAGAATAGTTTTTTGATATCTAAAATTATCCATTAAAATGTTTTATTTAATGGATTAAATTTTATCTGCCTTTTATTTTCTTATTGAATTCATATTTTCATCCTAGTTTTTTTAACAGATGTTTTACATATTTCCATAAATATATATCCTAGTGGCATTTATTTATATGCTTAAAAATTATTTTATTGATCAATGATCCTTCTTCTCTAGGACTGAAAAGTGGATATACATTAAAATTTAAGCTGTTTTCACTTGAGTATAAGGCTGTATTTTTCTTTTAATTTTTAAATGATTTATTATTATAATTTTAGTAGAATTCATTTGGTCAAAGGATCATAAATATATTAAAAGTTCAATGAATAATTATTAAGTCTTAAAATCAAATCTTAATAGCAACGACTCTCTTACTGATATGAATGGAACTTTTCCTCTTAATTCATATACCCAGTGAGAATTATTATTTATTCACAGGTGACAAAATTCTTTAATCAATTCTTTTCCATTTATTTGATAAATGTAAGTACTGGAAAACCATGTTTACCTAATACCATTCAACTCTTTTAACTTTTTGAAGCTCCACATCACAAGTCATACCGATGCATCTACAAAAAATGATTTTTAATGATTTACCTCTTAACAACTCAAGTAGATCCTTTTTCAATTTTTTGAAAGCAAAGAATTTGAAACTACATGATTTGTGGAGGTTAACTGCTTTTGAAAAAGGATTAATACTTTATTAAACTCTCCCTTTCCTAATACCAGTGGCAATATTGTAAAGTTAGGGGCCCCGATATCCTTTGTTAGAGGCCCCATTTTTTTTTTACAATCTCAGATAAATCATCATAGTTAAGAATTCAAGAGAGGAGAGTTATGCATTTCCTTTGTAACATTAAAAAATGAGAATCTCATTGAAGTTAGAAATCTCAGGCCATATCAATTTTAGGAGAGAATATATATGAGAGTGAAAGATCTAGAATTTGATTTTTTTTTTAAACTATTTAATTGTCTATGTATCTGCTGGAAAGTGTTTGCATACCTTAGCATAAAAACTATAATCTTTCCTCCCAACAGTAATTTTTTCCCATTTAACAAAACATTCCATGTGTGTTTTCTCATTATTATGGAGTCCTTATACATATTTTATAGCAGCTTCCCTGAGGGCTCAGACAGTAAACAATCCATCTGCAATGGGGGACACCCAGTTTTGATCCCTGGGTGGAGAAGATGCCCTGGAGAAGGAAATGGCTACCCACTCCAGTATTCTTGCCTGGAGAATTCCATGGACAGAGGAGCGAGGTGGGCTACAGTCCATGGGGTCGCAAAGAGTAAGACACTGAGCGGCTAACACTTTTACTTTCATATACATGTTAATGGCTAGATCTATAAAATTCCACTAGTATTATAGTTTACACTTCGCTTTATAATTTAAATGTTTTTCATTTTTTAAGATAAATAACAAGCATAAAAGCAATTTTGTAAAAAGAAATCTCCCCTGCATTCAAATTTGAGAATTGTCCTCTTAGTATAAATTTATAGAGCATAAGCTCTGGATATAAGATAAGAATTTTCTTTAAAATTCCATAAATATAATGATACAGATTTTAATTTTTTCTCCAAATTTTAATAATTTATTTCTCAAATATTAAATAGGATATTTACCAATGTAATCATTGGGTCTGAAATTTGTTTTTTCAAAACAGATTTAATTTCTTTAATAGATATAGGGCTAGTCAAATGTTCTATTTCTACCTGAAGCAGCTTTCCTTTGATTAGTCTTGCTATTGCTTATCAATTTTATTGATCTTTCCAAATTATTGATCCATCTCTTATGGCCTAGGCCTACAGCCATTTGGATTTTGGTTCCTGGCCAGAGATTAAAGTCAAGTGGCAGCAGTGAGAGGCCTGAATAATAGCCACTAAACCATCAGGGACCAGTGACCAGTGACAAGGCCCTGGCCCATATGTCTTTGCAGAAATGAATTCCCACAAAGATTGAAAGTAGTGAAACAAGTGAAGTGTTTATTAGGGGAAAAAGAATTCGTGTGGATAGGCACAGAGGCAGGCTGAGAGAGAGAATCACATCCTCATGGTGCTTAAATCACTTATAGGGCATTTCTTCCCAATGTCCTTTGGTCAATCATTTTGCTTTGCCTGGTTCTGAGTCTGTATTTGGTATATCTCAGGATCCTCCTGTGTGCTCGCACACCTTTCAGCCAGGACGGATCTAGCAAAGAGGTTTATGAATAGCTTGGCATCACTCCCCTTTTGACTTTCAAGGAGCAGACAGGTCGGGAAGGTCTCCTTGGCTTTGAGAATGACAAATATATGGTCTCTTATCTTTTATCTGGGCAGGGTTTAGCCTCCTCTCTCTCTCCTGCTATCTTCATTTTGGAGTATTGGTCCACAGGGAAGGAACTCCAGCTGCTTATCCTGGGAGGACTATCTGTCTCATGCTTTATGACCAACTCTGACTTTGTTAATTTTCTCTAATACTCTCTTCTTTATTTTATTGATAATTGCTTTTTCCCTGTCTACTCACTTTTTGTGTGTCTGTGTGTGCCTGTGTGCTCAGTTGTGTTAGACTCCTTGCAACTTTCAACAACCAGCCTCCTCTGTCGATGGAATTTTCCAGGCAAGAATACTTGAGTGGGTTGCTATTTCCTACTCCAAGAGTTTTCCCTGACTTGGATGGAAACTGCACCTCCTAAGTTTCCTATATTGGCAGGCAGATTCTTTACCGATGCATCACTTTGGGCTTAATATAACTTTCTTTTTCTACTTAATAAAGTAAAAGTTTGGATTACTGATTATAAACCTTTCTCTTTCCTAATAAAGTTAAATATCTATAAATAACTTTCTAAGTACCACTTTGGCAGCATCCCTGGTTTTGATTAGTAGTGTTTTAATTACCCATCAATTATACATTTTTCCTAATTTTCCTTTTTAATTTTTCAGCTGTGTGGTCTTTAGACCTGTTTTGCAAGTGTCAATTAGATCAATTTAGCTATAGTATCATTCAGATTTTCTGTATCATTACTGATGTTCTGTCTACTTTTTCTATCAAATACTGAAAGACAAATGTTGAAATCTACAACTACAAAGCTGAATTCCCTTTGGTTCCATCAGGTTTTTTTCTTTTGCATTCCTAAGTTCTGTTATTAGGTTTTTGTTGTTTAGTCACACTTTGGTATCCAACTCTTGCAACTCCGTGAACTCTAGTCCATCAGACTCCTCTGTCTGTGGGATTTCCCAGGCAAGAATACTGCAGTGGGTTGTCATTTCCTTCTCCAGGGCATCTTCCGGACCCAGGGATTGAAACCACCTCTCCCCCCAATGCAAATCTCCTGCATTGCAGGCAGATCTTTTATGGCTGAGTCATCAAGGAAGATCTCTATTATTAAGTACCTCCACATCTAGGGTTGTTTTGTTGTTCTGATGAACTGGCTTTTGTCTTCCTGGTGAATTAACACTATAAGCATTCTTCTTTATCTCAAACAATACTCTTTGTCTTGAAAGTCTGCTTTGTCTTATATCATTATACCCATGTACCCATGCCAGCTTTCATATGCTTACCCCTACATGGCATACACCTTTATTTATTTTAATTTTAACCTATTTTTCTGTATATTTAAAGTGTGTCTCTTGTGCAAAGCTTGTAGCTGGGCTTTGCTTTTCTATTCAGCCTGACAAGCTCTGTCTTTTAATTAGAATATTCTGTGCATTAACATTTAATATAATTTTTGGTACATTTGGGTTTGTCTGCCATCTTTTCCATTTGTTTTCCATTATCATTTCTTTTTCTCTCTCTCTGTCTCTGTGTGTGTGTCTTTCTTTCCTCCTTCTTTCTTTCAGTTCCTGTTTATCTATTTATCCCTTTTCTGCCTTCTTCTAAGATGATCAAAGATTTTTTAGCATTCTGTTTTAATTCTTCTATTGGCTTTGTAAAATATACCTGCTTCTGTGTAGTATTAATAATACTGTACCCTGTTGCCTCATATCTGAAAATAATTGACTTCTATCTATCTATGAGACAACTAGTCTTGTATGGGTTACAGCAGCATGATAGGATAAGTTCAAGTCTTTCATTATGATTTCTTGAATGGAAATTTGGCATGAAAAAATGAATTTTATACAAATCAATCTGTCAGCAAAATACATAATAATTTGAGTCATAAAGACTAATGAAAGCCCAACCAGGACCCCAGTAAAATGATACAGGTATTTGAAATGAAGCTGTGGGCTAGAGAGGTAGCAGAAGTAACTGAAAATAGTTTTGAGAGAATAATAGCAAAAATGAAAATCTGAGCAAAGTTTTGAAGGAGAGTTTTTAAAAGTTTGAAGGAAGAACATTATTATTTAGTTAAAGATTAGAGATAGGGTTTGAAGAAGCCATAGAATATAAGAAAATGTCTAAGATCCCAGCTTTCAGGATGAAGGGGGAAAAGAGTCTAAAACTGAGGGGACAAAAGAGGAATTGAGAAAGAAAAAAAAGCGGGTGATTTTATTTGGAAACATGCTAGATTAAAGGCTTAAAAAAGAAAAAGTGGATACATCCTGAACACTCAAGGAAATATGGAATTAGAGCTCAGATGAGTGGTCAGGTAGGTTGTATGGATTTGATTTCTTTCTCACTTAGAATACATGAAAGCACATGGTTAGGGAGAGAATGCATATGGGACAAGGAAGAGTGAGCAGTGGACAGAATACATGATGCCATTGAATCAGGGGGAACAGGGACAACCAGTGGATGTGGCTAAAGAATGATGGAGCTGGAAATTAGGACACCAGTAGTGAAATTAAAAGACGCTTACTCCTTGGAAGGAAAGTTATGACCAACCTAGATAGCATCTTCAAAAGCAGAGACATTACTTTGCCAACAAAGGTCTGTCTAGTCAAGGCTATGGTTTTTCCTGTGGTCATGTATGGATGTGAGAGTTGGACTGTGAAGAAGGCTGAGTGCTGAAGAATGCATGCTTTTGAACTGTGGTGTTGGAGAAGACTCTTGAGAGTCCCTTGGACTGCAAGGAGATGCAACCAGTCCATCCTGAAGGAGATCAGCCCTAGGATTTCTTCGGAAGGAATGATGTTAAAGCTGAAACTCCAGTACTTTGGCCACCTCATGCGAAGAGTTGACTCATTGGAAAAGACTCTGATGCTGGGAGGGATTGGGGGCAAGAGGAGAAGGACAACAGAGGATGAGATGGCTGGATGGCATCACTGACTCGATGGACGTGAGTCTGAGTGAACTCCGGGAGTTGGTGATGGACAGGGAGGCCTGGCGTGCTGCGATTCATGGGGTCACAAAGAGTCGGACATGATTGAGCAACTGAACTGAACTGAACTGAGTGAAGAAAAGGATGGATTATGAGGAAGACAGCAGGAGAAATCTCACAGGTGGTTTTGATTGTGAGATTTGTCAGTTCATTTTAATAGTAAACACAGGGGAAAGCTCTCAAAGCTTCTGCTAAATTCACGGGGTCACAAAGAGTCGGACATGACTGAGTGACTGAACTGGCCTGAACTGAACTGAAGTATATGGTTATCAACACTGGATTTCCTGAAAAGTCTCTCTATCACCTTCCAGGAAAACCTTCTGCCCTTTGATCTTTCTAAAGAGAAGGTGCACGCTGCCTTATATTCTTGCATTTTATAATTCTTCATAATTTAAACATGATGTATTTAACATTAGCACCTTGGACCCTCACAATACCCTGCAGATATAGGCTGCACAGAGCATATATTTTCAGCCTTGAGTGTTGTTCCAGATAGGAAAAGAAAAGCCCAAGAGGTTTTTTGTCTTCCCACTCTTCCAAAGTTCTTTCACTAACCCCTAATACATCTTATAATTCTACATTATGATAGAGAAAAGTATAATAAACTTTCCCCACACTGTGAATAGCTGGTGAAATAAGGATGTATTATCTGATGACAGAATAAATATAAACAAATGTTTCATTGCCATATACTAATATTTCACTGGAACATACATAGAGAACATAGATTAAAGGTCATTTGAATTTACTGGGAGTTTTGTATCAGTTCAGTTTAGTCACTCAGTCGTGTCCGACTCTTTGCAACCCCATGAATCGCAGCATGCCAGGCCTCCCTGTCCATCACCAACTCCCAGAGTTCACCCAAACTCATGTGCATCCAGTCGGTGATGCCATCCAACCATCTCATCCTCTGTCGTCCCCTTCTCCTCCTGCCCCCAATCCCTCCCAGCATCAGGGTCTTTTCCAGTGAGTCAACTCTTCGCATGAAGTGGCCAAAGTATTGGAGTTTCAGCTTCAGCATCAGTCCTTCCAATGAACACCCAGGACTGGTCTCCTTTAGGATGGACTGGTTGCATCTCCTTGCACTCCAAGGGACTCTCAAGAGTCTTCTCCAACATCACAGTTCAGAAGCAGCAATTCTTCGGTGCTCAGCTTTCTTCACAGTCCAACTCTCACATCCATACATGACCACTGGAAAAACCATAGCCTTGACTAGACGGACCTTTGTTGGCAAAGTAATGTCTCTGCTTTTGAATATGCTATCTAGGTTGGTCATAACTTTCCTTCCAAGGAGCAAGCGTCTTTTAATTTCATGGCTGCAATCACCATCTGCAGTGATTTTGGAGTTTTGTATACTAACCACTAAACATTGGAAAATTACTTAAACATAGACAATTTTAAGATAGGAAGTTAAAAAAACAAAACAAAACCAGCACCCAGATTGCTTAGAAGTGTTAATATATAATTCTTTCTTTCTTGAACTTTTCTCCTATTGTCTCTCTTTTGGGACAGGAAGAATGCTCTTTCTGTGTATTGTTTATCTGGGTTTCAATTATATGTAACACTGACTCATTATAAATTTGCATCTTTTACCATTTAGTCCAAATAATTATCCGTGATATGATTACTTTCTTTCTCCCACTCTCTTCCTACACCTCTTTTCTCATCCTCAGTTCATTAATTAATAAAAGATGAAAAGGAAAAGTACGCTATCATTGACAATAGGAATGATATGCCATCACTTATGACAGAATTTTCTTACTAATATTATACTTGGTATATATATACATGCATGCTAAGTTGCTTCAATCATGTCTGACCCTTCGTGACTCTATGGACTGTAGCCTGCCAGGCGCCTCCATCCATGGGATTTTCCAGGCAACAATACTGGAGTGGGTTGCCATGCCCTCCTCCAGGGGATCTTTAAAGCCCAGGGATCGAGCCTGCGTCTCTTACATTTCCTGCGTTGGCAGGTGGGTCCTTTACTAGTGCCACCTGATATATACATATAAACGTACATATACATATTCAGTTCAGTTCAGTTCAGTCGCTCAGTCGTGTCGGCCAGGCCTCCCTGTCCATCACCAGCTCCCGGAGTTCACCCATACTCATGCACACCCAGTCGGTGACGCCATCCAGCCATCTCATCCTCTGTCGTTCCTTTCTCCTCCTGCCCCCAATCCCTCCCAAGATCAGGGTCTTTTCTATATACATATACATAATTTTCATCACAGTTGCCACCCCTCCCTTGGGCTGTGAGAATACCACACATTTAAGTTACATTTTATTGTGCTTGAGAACACAGGCTTTCTCTTGTTATTTTTTATTTGGTTGCCAAGCAACATGCATACACAGAGTTTCATATTTCTTGTCCCTATCTCATTTTCAATTCTGTTGATGATAAGAATTTTACACTCAAATCTGTTATCAGAATTATTCCTCTCTTCAAATCTTCTACTAAGTTACACTGTGCCCAGATTTTCCATTGTTATTCAGTTGCTAAGCCATGTCTGACTCCTTGAGACCCCATGGAGTACAGCGTGCCAGGCTTCCCTGTCCTTCACTGTCTCCTGGATTTTGCTCAAATTCATGTCCATTGAGTCAGTGATGCCAACCAATTATCTCATCCTCGGCTGCCCCCTTTTCCTCCTGCCCTCAATCTTTCCCAGCATCAAGGTCTTGTCCAATGAGTCGGCTCTTTGCATCAAGTAGCCAAAGGATTGGAGCTTCAACATCAGCATCAGTCCTTCCAATGAATATTCAGAGTTGATTTCCTTTAGTATTGACTGGTTTGATCTCTTTGTTGTCCAAGAGACTCTTGAGAGTCTTCTCCAGCATCACAACTCGAAATCACTGATTCTTTAGTGCTCAGCCTTCTTTGGTAGCTCAGATGGTAAAGAATCTGCCTGCAATGTGGGAGACCTGGATTTGATCCCTGGGTCAGGAATATCCCCTGAAGAAGAGAGTGGCAACTCACTCCAGTATTCTTGCCTGGAGAATTCCATAGACAGAGGAGCATGGGTGAGATACAGTCCATGGGATTGCAAAGAGTTGGACACAACTGAGCCACTAACACTTTCACTTTCAGCCTTCTTTATGGTCCAACTCTCACATCCATACATGGCTACTGTAAAACTATAGTTTTGACATACAGATCTTTGTTGGCAAAGTGATGTCTCCACTTTTTGCTTCATTGTCTAGGTTTGCCATGGCTTTTCTTCCAAGGAGCAAGCATCTTTTAATTTTGTGGCAGCAGTCACCATCTACAGTGATTTTGGAGCCCAAGTAAATAAAGTCTGTCACTGTTTCCATTGTTTCCCCTTCTATTTGCCATGAAGTGATGGGACTGGATGCCATGATCTTCATTTTGGGAATGTTGAGTTTTAAGCCAGCATTTTCCACTCTCCTTTTTCACCCTCATCAAGAGGTTCTGTAGTTCCTCTTTATTTTCTTCCATTAAAGTGTTATCATCTGCATATATGAGGTTGTTGATATTTCTCCCAGAAATCTTGATTCCAGCTTGTACTTCATCCAGCCCAGCATTTCACATGATGCACTCAGCATATGTTAAGACACCTCTTAATACTTTGAGATATTTTCACTATAGAACATTTTATAAGAGAAGGCAAAATTCAGTGAAAAGAACATGGAGTAAATAGACCTTGTTCAAATCCTAAATTGGCATTTTCTACTTGTG
Source organism: Bubalus bubalis (assembly GCF_019923935.1). NCBI lineage: Eukaryota > Metazoa > Chordata > Mammalia > Artiodactyla > Bovidae > Bubalus > Bubalus bubalis. The sequence continues at coordinate 10,765,776 of NC_059179.1, forward strand.
GAAAAATAATAATTTATGATGATTAAGCATATACATGCTCAATCAATGGCTTAAGAAATATATATGAAACATTTAATAACTAAGGTATTTTATATGATAAAAAATAAGAATTCTTGGTGAAAGTTATAAACAAACAGAAATTTAAAAAATTAATTTGTTTATTTTAATTGGAGGCTAATTACTTTACAATTGTGGTGGTTTTTACCATACACTGACATGAATCAGCCATGGGTGTACATGTGTCCCCCATCCTGAAACCCCTCCCACCTCCCTCCCTATTTCATCTCTCAGTGTTATCCCAGTGCACCAGCTTTGAGTGCCCAGTGTCATGCATCAAACTTGGACTAGTGATCTATTTCATGTATGGTAATATATACATTTCAATACTATTCTCCCAAATCATCCCATCCTCATCTTCTTCCACATAGTCCAAAAGTCTGTAATTTATATCTGTGTCTCTTTTGCTGTCTTGCATATATGATCATCATTACCATTTTTCTAAATTCCATATATATGCATTAATATGCCATATTGGTGTTCTTTTTTCTGACTTACTTCACTCTGTATATAGGCTCCAGTTTTATCCACCTCATTATAACTGATTCAAATGCATTCTTTTTTTAATAACTAAGTAATATTCCATCGTGTGTGTGTACCACAGCTTTCTTACCCATTCAATGGATATCTAGGTTGCTTCCATGTCCTAGCTATTGTAAGCAGTGCTGCAATGAACACTGGGGTACACATGTCTCTTTCTATCCTGGTTTCCTCGGTGTGGATGCCCAGCAGTGGGATTGCTGGGTCATATGGCAATTCTCTTTCCAGCTTTTAAAGGAATCTCCACATGGTTCTCCATAGTGGCTGTACTACTTTTCATTCCCACCAACAGTGTAAGAGGGTTCCCTTTTCTCCACACCCACTCCAGCACTTATTGTTTGTAGACTTTTTGATAGCAGCCATTCTGACCACCATGAGATGGTACTTCATTGTGGTTTTGTTTTGTATTTCTCTGATAATGAGTGATGTTGAGCGTCTTTTCATGTGTTTGTTAGCCATCTGTATGTCTTTGGAGAAATGTCGTTTAGTTCTTTGGTCCATTTTTGATTGGGTTGTTTATTTTTCTGGTATTGAGCTGGGAGCTGCTTTTATATTTTTGAGATTATGTCAGTTGCTTCATTTGCTATTATTTTCTCCCATTCTGAGGGCTGTCTTTTCACCTTGCTAATAGTTTCCTTTGTTGTGCAAAAGATTTTAAGTTTAATTAGGTCCCATTTGTTTATTTTTGCTTTTATTTCCATTACTCTGGGAAGTGGGTCATAGAGAATCCTGCTGTGATTTATGTCAGAGAGTGTTTTTCCTATGTTTTCCTCTAGGAGTTTTATAGTTTCTCGTCTTATATTTAGATCTTTAATCCATTTTGAATTTATTTTTGTGTATGGTGTTAAAAAGTGTTCTAGTTTCATAATTTCACAGGTGGTTGACCAGTTTTCCCAGCATCACTTGTTAAAGAGATTGTCTTTTCTCCATTGTATATTCTTGCCTCCTTTGTCAAAGATAAGGTGTCCATAGGTGCATGGATTTATCTCTGGGCTTTCTATTTTGTTCCATTAATGTATATTTCTCTCTTTGTGCTAATACCATACTATCTTGATGACTGTAGCTTTGTAGTATAGTCTGAAGTCAGGCAGGTTGATCCCTCCACTTTCATTCTTCCTTCTCAAGATTTCTCTGGCTATTCGAGGTTCTTTGTATTTCCATACAAATTGTGAAATTATTTGTTCTAGTTCTGTAAAAAATACCATTGGTAGCTTGAAAGGGATTGCATTGAATCTATAGATTGCTTTGGATAGTATACTCATTTTCACTATATTGATTCTTCTGATCCACAAACATGGTATATTTCTCAATCTATATGAGTTATCTTTGATTTCTTTCATCAGTGTTTTATAGTTTTCTATATATAGGTCTTTTCTTTCTTTAGGTAGATTTATTCCTAAGTATTTTATTCTTTTTGTCACAATGATGAATGGAATTGTTTCCTTAATTTCTCTTTCTGTTTTCTCATTGTTAGTGTATAGGAAGACAAGGGATTTCTGTGTATTAATTTTATCCTGCAACTTTGCTATATTTATTGATTAGATCTAGTAATTTTCTGGTGGTGTCTTTAGAGTTTTCTATGTAAAGGATCATATCATCTGCAAACAGTTAGAGTTTTACTTCTTTTTTTCCAATCTGGATTTCTTTTATTTCTTTTTTTTCTCTGATTGCTGTGGGTAAAACTTCCAAAACTATGTTAAACAAAATCCTTGTCTCATTCCTGACTTTAGAGGAAATGCTTTCAATTTTTCACCATTGAGGATAATGTTTGCTGTGGGTTTATCATATATGGCTTTTATTATGTTGAGATATGTTCCTTCTATGCCTGCTTTCTGGAGGGTTTTTATCATAAATGGATGCTGAATTTTGTCAAAGGCTTTCTCTGCACCCATTGAGATAATCATATGACTTTTATCTTTCAGTTTTTTAATGTGGTATATCACATTGATTGATTTGCAAATATTGAAGAATCCTTGCATCCCTGGGATAAAGCCCACTTGGTCATGATGTAAGATCTTTCTAATATGTTGTTGGATTCTGTTTGCTAGAATTTTGTTGAGGATTTTTGCATCTATGTTCATCAGTGATATTGACCTGTAGTTTTCTTTTTTTGTGGCATCTTTGTCTGGTTTTGGTATTCGGGTAATGGTGGCCTCATAGAATGAGTTTAGCAGTTTATCTTCCTCTGCAATTTTCTGGAAGAGTTTGAGTAGGATAGGTGTTAGCTCTTCTCTAAATTTTCGGTAGAATTCACCTGTGAAGCTGTCTGGTCCTGGGCTTTTGTTTGTTGGAAGATTTTTTATTACAGTTTTGATTTTCATTCTTGTGATGAGTCTGAAAACAGAAAATTTTTAACAGCTTTGATGTGTTCTTATTTGAAAAGAGATGTTAGTACATTATAACCTGTCGTTTACTCATAACTCAATTCAAAGAGTTATATCATATGTAGCATGAGCAAGGGTAGAGAAATGAAAGATATAAAAGCTTAAATACAGGCACAGTATAAAATGTGGTTTTTACCTTTAAGAAGTTATGGACTAGTTTCACAGCCAAGACTTACCCATCTGAAGCAATCACTGAATAGTAGAAGACATGTTGTAATAATAGCTACTGTTTATTAAATGCCAAACTCTGTTAGATATTTTATAGACATGATTTATCATCTTAGTTATCATTTATCCCATTTATCATCTTAAACTAATCTTCCCAGGAAACTAAGTTTCAGGGAGGTTACATTGACTAGCACAGCTAATAGTGATAACCAATACTTAGGGAGTGCCTAAAATGTTTGGCTTCAGTGGGGACACAATGATGGATGCTAGAGCACCGGAGCTGTGGCTGATAACTAGTTCTACTCCCTGTAGTCACAGATCTGGGATCAAGTTCTCATGGCCTCTACACCCTCCAAAGCACAGATCTAGAATTTTAACTTAAAATTTTTCACAAAGCACTCAGGACTCATCATTGGCTTTATTTTACCATTGAGCTGACTGAGATTCATCAAGAACCATCCAGAGAAACTGACCTTTGTGTACTTTCAGAACCAAAGCTTGCTTAGAGCTACCTGTGGAGTCTTTATACCTGCATAATCTGGCTAACTTTCACTTCCATTTCTGCAACATCATTAAGGGTTCAAGTGGGGATTCATTGAAAATGCTGTCCAAGCATCAGCATAATCCCTGGTTACTTGTTTGCTTGATAAGCTGACAGTGACTATAACTGAACAAAGAGAAAAATAGAATAAAATTCTTCACTATTTCCTTTGTTGAGTGATTGCTATCCTTGGTTTCATCATCAATGTATCTGTCAGTACAAAATGCATGGCTTATGAGAGCTACCTATATAACCCACATGCATTTGACTTAAAATAGTTAAGCCCAAAATGAAGCAGAAAATACACCAACAATTTTTTTGGAAGTCTCATAGTACTCCCTGGGGCTGTAACAAGAAAGAGAGAAAGAAAGTGATCATTAGAGAAAGGAGATTTTGAACATTGGAGGAGAGTCTTACCATTCTTGGTGTTATCAGTTTAAAAACCACTTTCATTAAGTCTCTCACCACAGTTATGGGGGGCATCTGCCCACAGGAAAGTTTTCAAATATGAGGTTCCAGTTTTTGGTTACTTGAATTGTTTTAGCCTCCCCTTCATCACAGTGTATGTGTTAGTGCTAATTGCTCAGTCATGTCCAACTCTTTGTGACCCAATGGACCCTGCCAGGCTCCTCTGTCAATGGAATTCTCCAGGCAAGAATATTGGAGAGGGTAGCCATTCCCTTGTCATCAGAGTGTACAATGAAGAGAAAGAGAAAAAATATCAAACAAGCATTTCCTAAGGTTTTCCCTGGCCTGGAAAATTTGGGTCAGATCAGATCAGATCAGTCACTCAGTCATGTCCGACTCTTTGTGACCCCATGAATCGCAGCACGCCAGGCCTCCCTGTCCATCACCAACTCCCGGAGTTTACTGAGACTCATGTCCATCGAGTCAGCGATGCCATCCAGCCATCTCATCCTCTGTCGTCCTCTTCTCCTCCTGCCCCCAATCCCTCCCAACATCAGAGTCTTTTCCAATGAGTCAACTCATCGCATGAGGTGGCCAAAGTAATGGGGTTTCAGCTTTAGCATCATTCCTTCCAAAGAAATCCCAGGGCTGATCTCCTTCAGAATGGACTGGTTGGATCTCCTTGCAGTCCAAGGGACTCTCAAGAGTCTTCTCCAACACCACAGTTCAAAAGCATCAATTCTTCAGCACTCAGCCTTCTTCACAGTCCAACTCTCACATCCATACATGACCACAGGAAAAACCATAGCCTTGACTAGACGAACCCTTGTTGGCAAAGTAATGTCTCTGCTTTTGAATACGCTATCTAGGTTGGTCATAACTTTCCTTCCAAGGAGCAAGCGTCTTTTAATTTCATGGCTGCAGTCACCATCTGCAGTGATTTTGGAGCCCTAAAAAATAAAGTCTGACCCTGTTTCCACTGTTTCCCCATCTATTTCCCATGAAGTGGTGGGACCGGATGCCATGATCTTCGTTTTCTGAATGTTGAGCTTTAAGCCAACTTTGTCACTCTCCACTTTCACTTTCATCAAGAGGCTTTTGAGTTCCTCTTCACTTTCTGCCATAAGGGTGGTGTCATCTGCATATCTGAGGTTATTGATATTTCTCCCAGCAATCTTGATTCCAGTTTGTGTTTCTTCCAGTCCAGCATTTCTCATTATGTACTCTGCATATAAGTTAAATAAACAGGGTGACAATATACAGCCTTGATGAACTCCTTTTCCTATTTGGAACCAGTCTGTTGTTCCATGTCCAGTTCTAACTGTTGCTTCCTGACCTGAATACAGATTTCTCAAGAGGCAGGTCAGGTGGTCTGGTATTCCCGTCTCTTTCAGAATTTTCCACAGTTTATTGTGATCCACACAGTCAAAGGCTTTGGCATAGTCAATAAAGCAGAAATAGATGTTTTTCTGGAACTCTCTTGCTTTTTCCATGATCCAGCGGATGTTGGCAATTTGATCTCTGGTTCCTCTGCCTTTTCTAAAACCAGCTGGAACATCAGGAAGTTCACGGTTCACATATCGCTGAAGCCTGGCTTGGAGAATTTTGAGCATTACTTTACTAGCGTGTGAGATGAGTGCAATTGTGTGGTAGTTTGAGCATTCTTTGGCATTGCCTTTCTTTGGGATTGGAATGAAAACTGACCTTTTCCAGTCCTGTGGCCACTGCTGAGTTTTCCAAATTTGCTGGCATATTGAGTGCAGCACTTTCACAGCATCATCTTTCAGGATTTGGAATAGCTCAACTGGAATTCCATTACCTCCACTAGCCTTGTTTGCAGTGATGCTTTCTAAGGCCGACTTGACTTCACATTCCAGGATGTCTGGCTGTAGGTGAGTGATCACACCATCGTGATTATCTGGGTCATGAAGATCTTTTTTGTACAGTTCTTCTGTGTATTCTTGCCATCTCTTCTTAATATCTTCTGTTTCTGTTAGGTCCATACCATTTCTGTCCTTTATCGAGCTCATTTATGATATTTTAAGTTAAGACTCTCCGACGATCATGTATATAGCTTATATATATGTATACATGTATAGAAAGTCTAAAAACATACATTTATGTCTATATATTATAACATTTTCCATGAGTTGATTTTAAAAATACCATTTTGCTATTAAAATGGAAGTCACTTTTACAGCAAAGCAACATAAATGCTTTAGAGTAATAAATCAATATAATCTATACAGATTATATTATCTACATATAAAATATAAATTATATTCATATAATATGAAAATAATAAATATAACCTATATTGATTTAGTCTGGGTTCTTGAGGCTAAAGGTTTTATGTTTAAGGATTAAAAGTTATCTGGAATTTACAATGTCTTCTCTCTTTTTAGTCAAACATTATAATGTCTTCTCTCTTCTTAGTCCTACATGGAATCAGCAGGAGGTCAATGTAGGACACATTCATCAGGAAGCTATCCTAGAAACGGGTCAAAGAAATTAGAGGATTGTTGCAGTATCACTAAGGAGGAGTAAATAAGGTAGATTCACCCAACAATTACACTAAATATTGTGAGACTCAGATTACACAGAGCAGGTAAAAACACATGCCCAGAAAGCACATGTAAGCACAGCCCTGGTGAGAAGTACCTGCAGAAAGGTTGTTTGGTTAGGACCTGCTACTTCTTATAAACATATAACACAAAGACACCTGTTGCCTGGGTGTATCACCCTCCCATACCCAGATCCAGCACACAGAAGAACAAAGCAAAGGCAGCCGAATGGGCCTTCCTTCAGTCCTGGCTGCAAAATACAGTCTGTCATGACTAGTTCATTCTTGTACACAGCTAGGGCTCTTCTCCTAAGCAGCACACAGCCCTCTTCCTGCATCACTACAAGCCACACAAACTCTCCAGTCTGCCCATTTCAGAAGAGTGTCCAATCTCCTCTAATTCAGGAACCCCAGTCACTTGCAAATGATTGCGACTCAGAGGCCTCAAGTATCAATCACTCAGCAGAGACTGGAGCATCTAAACTGTCAATGTCTTGAGAGAAAAGACTAATTTTTTAAATTGCCCTACTACCTTCCTGTAGGGGCTTCGCTGATCACTCGGTGGTAAAGAATCAACCTGCAAGGCAGGAGACACGAGAGACAGGAGTTTTATTCCTGGGTCTGGAAGATCCCCTGCAGGAGCAAATGGAAACCCATTCTAGTATTTTTGCCTGGAAAAAATCCTGTGGACAAGGGAGATTGGCAGGCTACAATCCATGGGGTCACAAAGAGTCAGACACAACTGAGCGACTAAGCACACAAATTCCCATAAAATATAGTCATGAATTAAGGACACAATGAACTCTCAAAACTTAGTGTCAGAAAGAGAGGACCAATTCAATGGGGTAAGATGAAAGCAGACAAGTGATACAAAATAGTGAGTCAATTTGGGATTGTCTTTAAGATTAAATGACAAGTACTCATTCTTTCTTTCACCCATCTATATATTTTGCAAACATTTATAGGCACTGTTGACTAAAAGATATATACACACACTAAAAGTTGAGAGTTATTATATGCTTTATTCAGTGGACATACTAAAGACTTCAAGCCCTGGAGGCAGCATCTCAAGTAATCCTGAGAAAACTTCTCCAAGTAGTCAAGGGGGTAGTTGGAACACATAGGAGTTTCTCAACAAAAGGTAGGTGGTAGGAACACAAGATTATTGTTAATAAAAGAAAACTAGATATCTCAGGTTAAGGAGTGTAGTGCTTTTCTGTGTATGGAAAGATGTCAGAATATGGGCTTACTGAAATCATTCCTTTGATATATACCTCAGCTGTCTGGGACCAGTATCCTGGGTTTTCACAACCTGAGTTTCCTCAGGACTCACTGTAGGGAGTGGCCACAGTCTGATGACTGCTAGATGGCAGGTATTTTTAATTTCCCTCCTTAGTTCCCGCAGGGCTCACTGTTGAAGGGCTGCAATCTCTGATGACTGTGACCTCTTTTGTTTACTACTATGGCAGGCAATATTTGACTTCTCAGAACCTTCATGCTAGGTCTCAAAGAGGCAGATAGGAGAACAAAACTTTTTCTTTTCTCAAGGAATCCAGTCTGTTTTTCACATGTGGAAATACACATGAATCACTTGAAATGAGGGTTTTAAATGCAGGTGCCTAGCTATATACCTATAGATTCTCATCTGGTTTGGCTGGGGTGGGTTCTAAAAGTCTTCATTGTTTTAACAGTAATTATGATGTCTGTGATCCATGGCCACATGTAATACTAAGCAGGCACATAGCAGAGGGTCCAAGTAAGTCTATTATGAATTGTCTTGGTCTCAAAAGGCCTCAGCTTGCAGCTGCTTGAAGCTGGATTTTGGTTTCCAACCAGAGACTGAAGTCAGGCCATGGCAGTGAGAGCTTTAAATCCTAGCCACTAGACCAGAATCAGCAACAAGGCCTGGTCCTTCTCTTTGCAAAAATGAATTCCCATGAAGACATGGGAAGTAGTGAAACATGTTAAGTGCTTATTAGAAGGAAAAGGGTACATGTGTATAGACAAACACATGGGCTCCAAGAGAGTCATGCCCTTGTGGTAGTTCAATCACTTATATGGGGCATTTTTTTTCCTGGGTTTTCTTTAGCCAATTATCTTGCTTTGCCTGGTTCTGCATCTGTATTTATATATCTCAGGCTCTTCCCATGTGTGTGCACCCCTCTCTTAGCCAAAGTCTTTTCCAATGAGTCAGTTCTTTGCATCAGGTAGCCGAAGTATTGGAGTTTTGAATCTATACTATAATTAATATGATTAATAATATATGGATTATGTATGTAGTACGTGTGTACGTGTAGTACAAAGTCTAGTGAAGAGGGCTATGGGTAGGTGACATCACTTCCTGTTTGATCTCCAAGGGGCCTTTCTGCACATGCATAGTCGGGAAAGTCTCCTTGATTTTGAGAATGAGAAATATGTGGTGCCTTATCTGGACAGGGCTCAATTCCTCCTCCTGTTCATCTTGGAGCATCTGTCCACAGGGGACAAACTCCAGCTGCTCAGCCTGGGGCCCATATATCTCCTAACTCAGACAGAAAGGTTAAGAGCCTAATGATTCACATATCCTTTAGAATTAAGCCACCAGAGTTTAGACCTTGGCTCCATCCCTATATGCCTGACCTCAGGCAAACGACTTGACCTCAACACCAGGTTTCATTTGAAATACAGTTGTAATAACATTTCTTAACCCTTGGGATTATTTTAAAAATAAAATGAGATAATCACAATCACGTCTGACACCTTACTTGGCACATAATAGGTGTTCAAAACAAGTTATATTAGCTACAATAATTATCACTGTTGGTGGTGGCATTATTACTCTACCATATTATAGTGTTTTACCAGAATTTGGCTCTGTTAATCAATATTTGTTATATATAAATATATTAACACAAATTACATATGTATTATGTGGGCCTCCCAGGTGACTCTAGTGGTAAGCATCTGCCTGTCAGTGCAGGAGATTCCGTAGGCTCTGCTTCGATCTCTGGGTCAGGAAGGTCCCCTGGAGGAGAAAGTGGCAGCACACTCCAGTATTCTTGCCTGGAGAACTTCATGGAGAGAGGAGGCTGGTGGGATACAGTCCCTGGGGTTGCAAAGAGTCAGACACGACTGAGCGACTAAGCACACACGTACTACATACGTAATCCATATATTATTAATCATATTAATTATAGTGTAGATTCAAAACTCCAATACTTTGGCCACCTGATGCAAAGAACTGACTCATTGGAAAAGACCCTGATGCTGGGAAAGATTGAAGGCAGGAAGAGAAGGAGATGACATAGGATGAAATAGTTGGATGGCATCACCGACTCAGTGGACACGAGTTTGAGTAAACTTCAGGAGTTGGTGATGGGTAGGGAGGCCTGGCATGCTGAAGTCCATGGGGTCGCGAAGACTTGGACATGACTGAGTGACTGAACTGAACTGAACTGAACTGATATACTCAACAAAGATTATGACTTTGACAAATCCAGGAAAGGAGTTCATGAAATTTTCTGTAACAGATTAGTGAAGGCATAGTCTGAAAAATCCTTCCATTCTTACAGAGTGAGACTTGTCATCATCATTGAGATTTTCATTTTATATAGTGGTTAATGGGAGATCACCTGCAAAATGCCCCCCTCTGTTACTTTTGCAGTCATTATTTGTTTTTTCAACTTAAGTAGTTTAAAAGCCAAATGAGGAATATACTTCATCTCATAATTTTCACAATTTTCTATTTGAAAAACAGCTTCTTTCTTATGATAAAGTAATATTGGACATAGAAAATTTAGAAATGGAGAGTCCTTTAAAAATGAGAAAAAATTTACTGTCTATATATAACCATAATTAAAATTTGATGCTTAGTCCTTTCTCTCTCTTTATAGTTTGTTATATCACTGAGATCAAAATGTATGCACAAATTGCATTATTTTGCCCTTAGTTTTATATAATAGGAATTCACATATCATGCAAAAAGATAATATTTGGGTGTTGAATAATTCCATTCTTCCTCCCCCATAATTTATTTTATCACTCTCTTATTTTAGGAAATTAAGATAAACACTAAGGTAAATTTTACAGATGATGCTTTCATATTTTTTTTTCTTTTGGATAAACTCTTGGAATTAGAATTATAGAGTAAGGTGTATAAATATTTTTAAATTTCCAATATGTGCTAACACATTTCTTTCCATTAAGGTTGTGTCAATACTCGCTTCCACCGTCAGAAGAAGAGTACTAATTTATCTGATAACTAGAGATATTAAATGTGCTTTGATTCATATGTTTGTCCTTTGATTTTTCTGTGAATTATATATACATTTCCTTCTTTTGTTCAATTATCTATTGTAGATTTAATTGATATTGGTTTTATTTTTTTCCGCTTTCCTTCCTTTCTTCTTTCTTTCTTTTCTTACTAAAAAGTCACCAGTTCAGATTTTCCATGGGATGAATCTTGAATAATTAAGTATATTATTTGTTAGGACACCACCTAGAAGGATCTTTCCACTCCCTCCAACAGTAGTCTTATAGAAAGTTTACACAGAGTTTCACTTTTAGAATTCTCTTTGATGACAAATATATTAATATTTCCTTTTACAGGTAGATTCCAAATGTGGCAGCTTTTAGCAGCAACATGCTGGATGCTTCTTCTTGGACCTGTATTTGGTTATCACAAGAAAGGATGCACCACAAATCCTGAAGCTAATATGAATATTGTAAGTCGTTCATTAAGGACAAATATTTAAGATAAGGAATTATTAAGCTATTGTCATTTTAGGGGCTTTCCTGCTGTCATTTTAGATATGACTGGTATGCTTGTCTAGTTTTTAAAAATTCTAAATTGACTAAATCTGTGTTTCCAACTTTTGTTCCTTGGCGTAGTTGACTAAACAAAGAACTGCAAAACCTGACTCAATTTGAGGCAGTAAGGCTCCCTCTGCTGGTGGCTTGAGCTACCATTTTATTGTGGTTTCCTGAAGAGAAAGTTCACAAATTCCTGTTGATGATCTTTTTAGAGAATCCTTGGGCTCTTCTGAGGTTTTTTATAGAGCAGTTTCTCTGATTTATGAACTACATTCATGTACATTTTAAGTTTAGTAAGCCAGATTTGGTTTGGGCTGCTTATAAACAAAAATATCTTAACAGGCAGAAATTCATATCAGAAGGGGACTAGAACAAAGTGGAATGAAATCGATCTATGCAAACAACAAAAACAAACAAACAAAAAGACCAGTCACAAATGCTTACTATATGCTTCATTCCATTGGGAAACATATTTCTTGTATACGTTGTGTACCATCATGTCCCCACCCATACCCATTTGTATTAGAACTTTAAGAATGGAACTATCAATGATATAATTTTTCAAAAAAACATTTACAGAGTGAGCCTGAGTGCATTAATAATACCATGCCAAGAAAACTACCATGTACCACCTTACCTTACCAACACCTTGGCATACATCTTCCTTTTAAAACCCTCCTCAAATCATCCTGATTTTCCTGCTCTATTCTGCTCCAAAACATAGATGAACAGTAGATTGTGACTTAACATATTATATTGCAATGTGGGTAAAAATCTAGGCATTTTATGATGAAGGTATACATGTTCCTTTCCCCTTTTTAGAGCCAGATTATTTCCTACTGGGGCTATCCTTATGAAACATATGACGTTGTCACAGAAGATGGTTATATCCTCGGAATTTACAGGATTCCTCATGGAAGAGGATGTCCAAAAACAGGTAGGATTTATTTCATTATGAAAGGAATTATGCCTAAGGGGAGATTCCTGGATGTGCGAAAGCAGCAGGACAGCTGTGATTCTAAAACAGAGCCTATTCTCTTCCATTCCTCCTTCTAGTGGAGGAAAATCATCACCATCACCTCCACTATTCCATGTCATTTGTATAATGCTGGAGTTTTTAAATCATTGTGGCATACACTATTCAGTCTTTCTTTTTCTCCATCATTTTGTCCTCTTTCCCAACAAACACGGAAACAAAAGAAAATGTGGTCTTATTCTAGGAATACTCACTTTCCAGCTTAAAAACCAGAACTCTAGGGTCATTTTGATGCTTTCTCCCCTCACTTTCTATATCCAGCCAATCACCAAGACCTACCAATTTTGCCTTCTAAATGTCTCTCTAATCTGAAAACTCTCAGTTTCAATGTCACTCAAGTCCAGGCTTAGACACCATTATCTTTGACAATATCAGTTATCGTTTAAGCTACTGCAATAGCTTTCTAACTGCTTTTATTCCATTTGTAATTAGTTCTGTACACAAGTCATTTGGATTTTATTTTTTACAGTAAACCTGACCCTATTAGTTCTATACTTGATTGTAATTAAAGAGCCATTCCTAGCTCCCTACAATACAGGTTAGTATCTGAGAGAAGACAGGATCCACTTGGCAAGAATTGTTTGCTTCTTTTCTCATTTCTTAGCGCCTTTTATTCTTTGGAGCTTTGTATAAACAAACTTTCCAATATTAGAAGGGTTATTTGTCAGAAGATTTAAAAAAAAAATTTACGCAATCTAGATGGAATAGTGTTGCTCACTTTATAGAACTGACCATTCCCTAAAATAACTCCATTACCTTTGGAAATACTCGTGAGAACTTTTCTTGCCCAAACTTCTACCTTGTCAGTTCTGCCAGGTAGATGCCAAAAAGCATGGAAGGAAAGCTGTCTCTACAATGAGAAGCTGCCTGAGGGCTCAGACTAGAGATGAGCTATGGATTGTGACTGCACTTTGGTTGTATTTTAGCAGAATTAGTAACACCTCTTCCTTCTGTCTTTTTCTCAAAAGGTGGATTAATGGATATAGATTTTGGTCCTTGCTTCCAGATAGTTGAGGCTCTCTGAGACTCCAGTCTCGCCTACTCAATCTCAGGAAACTGGTCGAGCCCCAAAGGGGACCTGTGGGAAAGCCTTGTGGTACCAACACAGCATCATAAACCATTTATAAAAGACAGAAATATCCTAGTCACTTCTCTTGCTCTTCTTGATGTTTTCAGCACCACTTCCCCATTTTCTTCTTCTTTTCTCTTTCTTTAGTCAAATTGTTCCAATTCTACATTTTGAGCAGAATTTTTATATCAAATGAAGAATTTTACCTTGTGCACATTTCACTTAAGACCTTGCACTTCACTTTCTGACAATGCAAATTAACTAGCATAGTACCTGGCATTCAGTGAAATAGTCAACAAATGGCATTTTTATTGTCTTTGTTCTTATCTTGGAAAAATATTAGCTTTGTAATCAGACGCTTTTTGAGAAATAAAATGTCATTAATGTGAATAATTATAGAGCAGGTAATTATCGTGGCTGAACAAAATTATGTGTCTTAATTCTAACTTAATTCTTATAACTACACCATAAGATAGCATTTTTTATTATCCCCCATTACAAAATAAGTTAACTAAAGCACAAAGAGGTTGATACATAGCAGAAGAAATTTTTGAAGCAGGACACTCTGACTCCAACAGCTATTTAACAATTCAATGCATTGGACATAATCCCAGTTTTACAGAGAGAAAAACAAGACATGGAGAAGATAAATAACTTAACCAGCTTCAGAAGTAGTTCAAAATCCTAAAACCTAGACTTGCCTGGAGGTGTCAAATTTCCTTTCTTAACCTTTCTTTTGTATTACAGGGAGTCAAAAGAGAGAATTTTCTTGTAGGCACCAAGGAAGTTCAGATAAAAAATTCTCATTGCCTGTGTTTTGCAGCTCCAAAGCCTGTTGTGTATTTGCAACATGGCTTAGTTGCATCTGCCAGTAATTGGATTTGCAATCTGCCCAACAACAGCTTGGCTTTCCTTCTGGCAGATGTTGGTTATGATGTGTGGCTGGGGAATAGCCGGGGAAATACTTGGTCCAGAAAACACCTGAAATTTTCACCCAAATCACCAGAATACTGGGCCTTCAGGTAAGAAGAACACTACTAATGACTAAAGTGTGTACATTGCTCTTTTATATAGATGACTACCTACCGGGGTCCAGCCCCGGTTGGATCTAGGGATTTCCTCTGGAGGATGGTGTTGGTGATTAGAATAGCAAAGGAGAGAGATTAGAGGCTCATTATAACTGGTTTATGGGGAAAATCAATATAACCTGTGACATCAGGTTTGCTCTGACCACGGAGGCCGCAGGCGCCCTCTCGAATCGCTGAAGGTGCCCCACCTTAGGCACCTTCTCGAGTGGGTCTTAGAAGCCCAGGCAAGTAAGTGATCCCAGAGGACCCCCACACTCCAATTAAATGTCATGAAGGAAGAACAGAAAAGGAGAGAAAAAGAAACAAGAAAGAACAACACGGGGAGACCAAGCTTTGAGCAAGGCCCGTAGCTTTATTTTCAAAGGGAGCTTATATACCTTAAGTTGTGCATAGAGGATAATAGGGGGTGTGAAATCATGCAAAGTCAGCAGTCTTTGATCCTTATTGAGACCAGGCTTTCTTTTCCGCAAACTTATCGTATACAAATGGTTTAGGTGATTTACATCATCTTCTGGCCAGAAGGCCTGTTAACATTTTATGACTCTGATAAAGGTTTGTCAACCATAAGACTTATTTTCTCTAAGAGTAATTATTTTAAAGTTTGGCACCATCCTCCGAAGGTGTTAGATAAAGTTGCATTCCTATAGGGCAGAGGTGCAGTGGGTTTACAACAAGGAAAGAATTTATTACCTTAAGGGTCTAAAGTTGTTAGCACCAAGGCCACTACTTATTTTTTCTATGTACCAACTATATTAATTAATACACTTCCAAGGATACAATACAGGGGATGTGGAAACTTGACAGCAAGTGTTAGCTCAACAATGAAATCTACTAGTTCTAACAATTTCTAACTCTCCGAGAGGCTCTATACTATTTGAATATCTTAAGCTTCCAGTGCCTCTTGCGGTTGGAAGACTGTAAACAATCGTATGCGTAGCTGTAGGAGTCCAGGTAAACCTGTCAGGCAAATTAGAGAGCCATCTGAGGGGTTTGGATTGAAACACTCCTATTATGCCCAGGAGGCTAATTAGCTAGAGCTGTAAGTTGATTTCCTTCAGAGAAAAGGTGGTCAGGGATAGCCCCCCGTGACTGTCAGAAGAGTTGGTGAAAGTCATGAAGCAGTAAAACAGACAGACTCTGGTTTTGGGGTAGATGCTCAGGCAGGCCCAGAGGGGCACCCCTCGAGTTCTGGCTCGCCTTGCCCACCAGAACTCTCCCACATGACCTTGTCATGGGTGGGGACTCCCGTGCTGGCTCCTGGCAACTACCCTTTTGAATTTTCCCTTTTTGTCCAACTGCACGTTGTGGAATCCACAAGATGGAAATAAACATACCTTCCTCTACCCAGGTTTTCTTCACAAGCTCTAAATAAATGCCCTTATTATTGCACTGATAGTTGTTTTAAACACTCCACTTGGCCTGTGTGTATGTAAAGTATATAAGAAAGAAAAAAAATCAAAATGCAAATTCCAGGACTATCACATTGTCAATGCGCAGTCCAGAAATTTACATGGTATGCTTAATGAAGAGGAATAATTACACTGATCAAGACATGGGAACAGAGACAATGTTCTGGTTGAAAATCCTGAGAACCAGACATTCGTGTTAAGTCAAAATGAGCCAAGCACTTGAGCAGAGATGACACTCCAGTGTTTATTCACTGAGGAGTGAAGGAACTCTGTCCTCCATAGACTGAGGGTGCTGAAATCTCTCCGTGCAGCCAACCTGCCAGCAGCAGTCCCTGGGGATGCTGTCTGCCTTAGAAGTCAGGCCAGCTGAGTCACAGAAGCAAACCTGGCATTTGTAGAGAAGCTGAGAACCATGCCTTGAAGGTCACTAAAGTTGCTTGTTCCTTAACCTCATTCCCGCCTTATTCCTGGAAGCCGTTTGTCAATCCCTAAGTCCACATCCCAGTCCAGTTGTGTCATGGCACCATTGCAAATAGCATCATGATTCCCAAGATGAATGTTCTCCTGACTACACACAGAAGAGAAAGCCCCTGAGGCCTCTTCCCTGAAATGTTGATTCAGTCTGTCTGGGCTGAGGTCTGCAAGTCTCTTCACTTTTTCTGTTTGTAAAATAAGTATTCCAGGTAATTTTTCTTTCCAAAGGAGTTTGGTAAATCTGCTATATAATTCAGTGAAAAGCCTCTGTAGATTGGGTAAAAAAAGCCCCCGATGCTGGGAAAGATCAAAGGCAAAAGGAGAAGAGGGCAGCAGAGGATGAGACGGTTAGATAGCATCACTAACTCAATGGACAGTAATCTGAGCAAACTCTGGGAGACAGTAGAGAACAGAGGAGCCTGACATGCTGTAGACCAAGGGGTCACAAAGACATGACCTAGCGACCAAACAACTGCAACAACTCTGTAGGATTTGTAAGTCAGATTTTTCAGTTTCTTAACACAAAGTTACTCTTGGATCAAGACGAGATCCTCAGAAGATGCCTGACATCATATATTGATTCTAGTCTTATATTTAACAAAAGCTAAGTATCTAGATTTGCAACGCATATTTTTAAGTATTACAAGCCTAACAATAAGATGGATTTTTTTCTAATGCTGTTTTGTTTTGCTTTGTTTTTTCCTTTGGCAGTTTGGATGAGATGGCTAAATATGACCTTCCAGCCACAATCAATTTTATCATAGAGAAAACCAGACAAGAGCAACTCTACTACGTGGGCCACTCC
The DNA here is from genome assembly GCF_019923935.1 of Bubalus bubalis. Taxonomy (NCBI): domain Eukaryota; kingdom Metazoa; phylum Chordata; class Mammalia; order Artiodactyla; family Bovidae; genus Bubalus; species Bubalus bubalis. The sequence goes on from NC_059179.1 coordinate 10,783,109, forward strand.
CAAGGCACCACCATTGGTATGTGGGGCAGATGTGATCTGAGGGTGTCAGGAGATTTTCTTCATATTCATGAAAGGGGTCAGAATTTCTTCCCTCTGTGCAGTCTCTAGCTTGGGAACTTTGAGTTGGAAAAACATCACGTCTGGCTGTCTTTCTGAAGAGTAAATAAAGTGAGGATGACTAAGGGATTTTCCTGCCCCCTCAGGACTAAATTTGGAGATTAATGGATAAGACTGTAAGAAAGTCAATTATTTATTTCTTCATTTGTGTACTCAACAAACACTTGCCAGGCACTGGGTTAGATAACAGGAAATCAAAGATAAATATGGTATACATCTTTCCCTGGAAGAACTCACAGTCTAGTAAGGGAAACTAAAAAGAAAGCAGAGAATTACAAATCTCAGTGATCACATGCCACAATCAATGTGACTTTGAGTTAGGTCCCAGTGGGTGCTAGGGTAGGCTAGATGTGGATGGGCCACATTGGCAGTTCCACAAGGCTCTCCATTCTCTTCTCTGTTGTCTTTTCAGCTAGAGACCTTGACAATGCTAAGAGCATTTACACCAGACATTTGAGAGCATTATCATCCATATTTATAAATGGCTGAACTTACAAATCCTTTCTAATGGTGATAATGCCTTTAGAAACTCTACGTATATATAAAATCTAACCTTTGAAAGAATTTGAATCCTTTCTGTAATATTCTCCGTAAGTAGATTTGCTTCCTTCAGAAACAGGAAACTCACTTTATTCTGAATTAGCCAGTTTCATCTTTGGAAATTTAAAAATCCTTGCCCCCAGATTGTGCTTACTCTGAGTGTCTGAGTTAAGTAAGAATTGTTCTAAATCCATGAATTAGTATTTTCTTTCCTTTCAGCTTTCATAGCGTTCTCCACTAATCCAGAGCTGGCTAAAAGGATTAAGATATTTTTTGCATTGGCTCCAGTCACCACCTTGAAATACACCCAAAGTCCTATGAAAAAATTAACAAATCTTTCCAGAAAAGCAGTCAAGGTATGTGACAACTTTTCCCCAGGTTTCAGTCTGTAGTAACTAAAACTAGCTCTATGTCTACTGATTTCAAGAAAAGACAACTTGAGACATAAAGTTTTACCAAGTGGATCAGTGGTAAAGAGCCCGCCTACAATGCTGAAGACTCAGGTTCGATCCCTAGGTCGGGAAGATCCTCTGAAGAAGGAAATGGCTAACCCCACCAGTATTCTTGCCTGGAGAATTCCATGGACAGACAAGCCCAGCAGGCTATAGTCCTTGGGGTCACACAGAGTCTGACACAACTGAGCATCTAGAAAGAATAAAATAGAGGCTTGAGGTACACATGTAGGTTTACTGATGATGCACAATTTTGCCAATTGAGTTCAAGATGCTCACTCTGATACCATTCTACTCTACTGTCTTCATTTTTTATTTAGAGGCTTCTCTCTCACATGATTCCTCAATCACAGATATAGCAAAAGCTGATTTGATTGATGGGCTGATTAATTGGTTTAATTTGTTGTTGTTCAGTTGCTCGATCATGTTCAACTCTTTGCGACCCCGTGGACTGCAGTATGCCAGGCTTCCCTGTTTTTCACCATCTTCTGGAGTTTTCTCAAACCATGTCCATTGAGTCAGTGATGCCATCCAATCATCTCATCCTCTGTCATCCCTTTTTCCTCCTGCCCTCAATCTTCCCCAGCATCAGGGTCTTTTCTAATGAATCAGCTCTTCACATCAGGTGGCCAAAGTATTGGAGCTTCAGCTTCAGCATCAGTCCTTCCAATGAATATTCAGGGTTTATTTCCTTTAGATTTGATCTCCTTGCAGTCCAGGGGACTCTCAAGAGTCTTCTCCAGCACCATAGTTCAAAAGCATCAGTGGTTTAATTTAGTAGGTTAAATTTCTCTCCCGTGCCCCCTAGTGTATCAAGGACAGCATAATGTAGTATTTCAGACTGTATGGAGTCTGATGGCATGAATTTGACTCCTAGGTAGCTGGGTGAATTTGGTCAAGACCTTAATTCTAGGAAATATTTTATTCATCTATTGAGTGAGGATAATAGTAGTCTCTACTCGTAGGGCTTCTCTGAAGATTAAGTGAGTACATATATATAAATCTTTTACACATTGTTAGCCTTTAATAAGTTCCAGCTGTTGTTATTGTGGTCACGATTTCCATAGAACACTATTAAAAGTCCAAAGTTGCCCACACTTCGTCAACTCTGTTTGTCAACTCCTCAAAACATAGGCAGTATCCTAGACCTCAGATGATTTCTGCTAGCTGCCAGCTAACTAAATGATTATTTGCTCAATGGAGAGAATTGTTCTATGTGAGTTCATGTGTTTTCCTGTTACATAGTAATATGGGCTTCTCCTCTAACAGACAGAAGGTGATTAGACTGTTTAGTGATTTCAGTGAAAGCATATGAAAGTGAAAGAATTTTTATAGAAGCCAGGAGTTCTGATTGGTGAGAGATAAGCAAATTATTCCAGGGTGATTTAATTCCATACCTATACAACCAAGAAAGACCGTAGCAGTAAAACTACGGTAACAATGTGAAAAATGCTCACAGATTCCCTCGGAGTACATGGGCATCTTTTACCACAGATATTTCAGTCCAACCCAGTCCTATGTTATCAGGCAAACAGCACCAGACTTTTTGTTGAATTATTTCAGCATTCCCACAAAGTTAACAGATATTTTGAGATGGTAGGATCTTCACATTCTCAATTTGCACAACTCTGCTTCAACTTTCAATATGTTTTGATCTACCTATAGTGTGGTGCAGTTCAATTCAATTTTGTAAGAAAAGATGATCTAGGAGCTGCTGTTTCAAAAGAATGGCACCAGGAAACAGCTATGCCTATAAAGCTGCTTTTCAGCCAATCGGCATGACTGAAAATTGGGGTACATGTGTGAATGGTGGAAGACTTGACCAAGAAGAGAATAATGGACAGTTCATAGAAAGCAGCTATGTCATGTTAAAGAGTTTTGTTCTGTTGGTGATGGGAAGTCACTGAAGAATGTTGAACAGAGAAATGGATTGATCAGTTTTGTAGTTTTAGAAATATTACCCATAAGATGCTTTAACTCCAATAGAGAAGCTACCACATGTGACTAACTCACTAATTCCTAATAGAAATTCCAGCAAAATCATGATAGATCAAAGACATTGCCAGACAAACTCAGAGAAAATGTTTCTAGTCATTGGAATCACAGAAGACTTCCTGGATGGCATTTCTGAGTTTGGGCTAAAGGACAAGATTTCAATTTACAATGTCTTGTAAAAAGTCTTTCCAAACTAAGAGGGAAATCTGAGTACCATTGAAGGGGTGAAGCTCAAGCCATGGGAAATCACATGTAATTGACTTTATTTAGCTTTAAATTTGTGAAAGCCATGAGAAATAATATTGGAAATGTATGAATAGATTCTGTAGGAAATGTAGGAATATTGGAAATGTGGGTTTAAATGCCAAGTTAAGAAGCTTGGGTTATATTAGATATATGGTGGGTGATCATGGAAGGTATTTATACAAAGGAATGGCATGCATAATGCTCTTTTTAGAAAAATTCTCTTGGGGACCAAATGGAAGTGAATGAGAGTAAAAGATATAAGACGGGCAAAAGATGAAGGAATGGTTATAGAAATTATTGTTACACTTCAGTTGAGAAACCGAGCCAGGGTTGTGCAAAAAGAAGACAAAATTTATAGGATTTGACCATGAAATGATAGGCATGGTATCAACTTTTAGAGAGTTAAGATTTTTGTTTTTGTTTTCTCTTTTCTCTCCTATTAGCCAAACGTTGGTCTTCCGGTTTTTCTCATCAATAGTTGCTTTGTAAATAGTTCTAATTTTCGAGTGCCTGTGGGGAAGATGAGCTTAGGGTCTTCCTACTCTACCACCTTGCCTACTTTGCACTAGGTGTATTTTAAATGTGATTTATTATCTACACAGAAATTCTTAGTGCACATTTATTTTCTATTTTCTAGTTGAGGAAATCCAGAATAATAGAAAACCAAATATGAGACAGAGTTTAGAATCAAACCAAGATATCACTGACCCCAAAGCCTTACCAATTTCCTATGGAGACTAGTTTTTTAGGGGAATGCTCCAAAAAACACTTCAACTAAAGGATCTTGGAAGAAAAAGCTTCAAGAGGTGAGTTGGGAGGACTATAAAGACAAAATTTAATGGGCTTTTTGGTTTCACTGAGGACTAGTACTGAGCAGATGTGACCCATGTCCAGTGCTTGACTGATTTACCACTCGTTTTCCACTTGACATTTACATCCATGAAAGTTGATGATGTCTTAAATCGATCTTGCAGGTATTATTTGGTGACAAGATGTTCTCTCCTCACACATTTTTTGAACAATTCATTGCCACCAAGGTATGCAACCGGAAGATATTTCGTCGTATTTGCAGCAATTTTATATTTACTTTGAGCGGATTTGATCCAAAAAACTTAAACATGGTACGTGTAAGTAGTCAGATCCAGGAAAGCAATTGTTTTGTTGGACAGAGATAAGGAGAGTTCATTCTTAATTGCATGGAAACCACATTTCAAAGTTTTTTTTGTCTCCTGGAATGCAACTAGCATGTTCTTCGCTTCCAACCCAAGCTGAGAGTTCATCTGCTTGAGTAGGAGGATTTGAGGCTTCATTAAATATCTCTTGACTATATTCTTGGACCTGGAAAGAAAAAGTGCATTGCCTTTTGTCTTTGACCACAGGATGTCCTCTGTGGGCTTTACACAGATAATGCCCTAGGCAGGAGAATAGAGGTGAGGGAAGAGAAAATTCTTAAAGATGGGCTTCTTTGCTTAGTTTGTCTTCAGAGGATGTGGTACATATTTATTCTGAGAGAGAGAGATTGGGTCAGGTGAGAGAGGGAAAGAAAATACTCAAATTCACTTGTGGTGTGATTTCATGATTAGCCTTCAGGTAAGAAATAATCTTTTTACTTTGCAGAGTCGCTTAGATGTTTATTTTGCACAGAGCTCCGCCGGAACATCTGTTCAGACCATGCTTCACTGGGCGCAGGTATGTACTCCCACTTCCTGATGTAACACACACGTATCTCTGCAAGATCCCCAAGGAGCACGTCTGGAGAGCTCGCTCTGTGGGTTATACCACTGCCAGGTAGACGTTTCTGGAATCAGATCAACTCATGTCGATTTGCTTTCCTCTCATCTATTCTCCAGGCCCTATGCGTATTCCTAGATATTCTGACTGAATTCTGATCTTCAGATTACTCCTAATTGTCTTATCTAGGAAAAGTTTGTGTTTCTTCTTTCGGGAAATCATTCACTCTAACAGAGCTATACATAACATGATAAATGCTATTCTAGAAAGATCTTTTTACCCTCCAACTGGGATATGGGCGATTTCAGAGTGTGGAAATACTGCTTAATTTAGAGGAAATTAAATGTTAGAGAGGGTTTAAAATGGATTAAGGGTTTCTGTTTTCACTCTCCATTTAAGTTTTTTGTGTGTGTTACTATATTTCTCAGTATTTGGCAAGCTCAGCGATAAGTCAGATTCAGTTGGTATAGCTTTCTAAGCCACATATGTCTGAGTGCATGTATGTGTGTATGCACATGTACAAGTGGGGGAGGTTTAATATTTAATATTTAATTAAATATCTTAATTTTAAAATACTTTAGAAAGCTGAACAAGAATCTGAAATCTCTAGGAATCTGAATTTTAACCTACACGCTGATAAATTTCTCCCATGCTTTAAAGTTGACAAGCACTGCTGTAGATAGTCTTAAATACTAGTTGAAGATTTCTGAAATTCTTTGAAGAGTTCCACCCTCAAGAGATAAGCGTTCAAGTTCCAAAAGGAAGACAGATATTCCAGATTTAGGGCTTCCTACTGGTGAGGAGACAGGTAGACTCTGAAAGGCATAGTTATCCAGATAATACAGCTTTGATTCCATATTCATTGAGCACTTACAATGAGTTCTTATTGTCCAGATATATATCTCATTGTCTGTTATGAATTCGCCTAACAATCTTTCAATGAAGCCATTGATATTCCCCACTCTAAAAATGTCATAGCCAATCCTTACCTCTCACAGTTGACTCTTCTTAAAGCTATCTCTTCTCCTTTGATAGAAAGTTCTCTTGAGAATAGAAATAAGTGAGTGAGGTGGGGAGATAAAATATTTGGTTATAAGTTACATAGACAGCTAAATCAAGGATGATGATAATGACATGATGGTAACAATATCAATAAAAGGAGTGATTTCTTGACCGTTCCTAGGTGCCACATGCTTTTCGTACATTATTTAATCTTCATAACCCTATAAAGTTATGAAGAATGCTATTGTCATTTCCATTGCACAGATGAGAAAACAGGTTTAGAGAAGATGCATATACAGCCTGGATCACAGATTTAATAATCCATTAAGCCTGGATTGAAACTAGGTCTGTTTGATGCTAGAACCCAAGTTCCTAACTATATAGCACCTTCTATTGCCTCTCATTGCTGAAAACCTACAGAATTTCAACCACAGCAGACTACTGCCTCTGTGAATATAAATCACAATGGGAAACATTTCAAACAAAAAAATCAGAATTAAATCAGTTCATGTGAAAAAAAATCAAGTTAAAGGAAAAAAAAACCTTTGGAGTAGTCTGAAAATAATTTAACGAAGTGCTTGAGGTAAATGTAAAAATTATGCCTCTTCAATCCAAATGGGTGGCAAATAACCAGAAAAAGGAACCCCTAGAAGTGTTTATGTTTCTATATTAATATCCGAAGTCTAAAACTTAAAATAAGAAAAGGGCACACACAGTGTCTCAGACACTCAGCCTGTGGCCATGTTACTGACAACATGGCAGGCTGCTTGGACATATAGACAGGAGACAGACAGACACTGTACCTCAGAGAGCCTTGAAGATGTACTTTGAGTGAGCATTCCTTTCAAAGGTAGCAAAAATGTTTAAGATTAAGGAATATAGTCATAATACCCTAGACCATCTGATAAGATGACAAAGTACAAAGTGTAATAACAGTAGCAGTCATTTTTTAATGTATAGCTAGTGCCTTTTAAAAAATATTAAAACTCTTGAAGCCAAGATGTTCAAGAATCAATGTAGCATCTTTAAAAACATGTCTATGTACGCAGCATAGAATTTATTTATAAGGCATCACTGCTCAAAGATTTTCATTGGAAAAGTATGCTGCTAAGTCACATTAGTTGTGTCTGACTCTGTGCTACCCCATAGACGGCAGCCCACCAGGCTCCCCCTTCCCTGGGATTCTCCAGGCAAGAACACTGGAGTGGGTTGCCATTTCCTTCTCCAATGCATGAAAGTGAAAACTGAAAATTGAAAGTGAAGTCACTCAGTCGTGTCCGACTCTTAGCGACCCCATGGACTACTACCAGGCTCCTCCGTCCATGGGATTTCCCAGGCAAGAGTGCTGGAGTGGGATGCCATTGCCTTCTCCCTGGAAAAGTATAAAAGGGAAGAAAAGATAGTTCCATGAATTTGTATCAATTTTTATCATTTTTATTATTTCACTTATTAAACTTTGACTTTTAGCTCATGTGCTAAAGCGTGGGATATTATGTCAATCCTTTTTGTATATTTTTTGCTTACTGTCTTTATATGTATGTTGTTTTCGTATATCATTTTAACATGTTTATTATTTGTATTTTTTAATAGGCTGTTAATTCTGGTCGGTTCCAAGCTTTTGATTGGGGAAACCCTGATCAGAACATGAAGCACTTCCACCAGGTACAATAACAATAATCACCAATTGCATACTGCAAATGAAATCTGTAAAAATAGTATCTACTCATCAAGCACCTACTCACTATGCTCCATTCACTATGCCAGATACTTTGTATAGATCAGATGCTATTTGGGGGGATCTTACCACTTGCCATATCATTGTTTTTGATTCTCAGCATGACCTTCCCAGATAAATATTAGGTTAGGTAAATTGTCTCTATTTTTCCAGAAGCTCAGAGAGGTTAGGTGAATTGTCAGAAATCATTTAGCTAATAAAGAACCAGAATACCACCCAGGGTTCCTGGATCAAAAGTCCATTCTTCTGTTACACTTACTCCTTCTCAAAAAAATAGAAACTCTCAGCACTTAAGACCATATTTTTAAAGAAAGAATTAAAGATGCACAATTTTATTTCTAAAGCATATTCTCGGGCTTCTTATCCATCCCTCATAAATGAACCACATAAAATGGACTAACATTATCCTAATAAGTTTCTGGATGTCATTTATTGCTCATTAAAAAACAATTATGAATTATTAAAGATATTCCAGACAGGATTATCACCTTTAGAAAAAAACAATGCTATTTGCCAGATAATGATATGTCCATGTATATCTTGATATTATATATGAAAACTTTCCTTTGTGAAAAAACTTCATATTAAAGTGAATAGGCATTGTTGTTAATTTTTCCAGGATTTAAGGAAATCCAATGATGGCTTTAGCTTCTGGCTAATAGACTGAGCTCAAATTAAACAAGTGGGCAACAAAGATACATGGATTTTTTTCAAATCAAGCATGTGGAAATTTGGAGTTTTTTAAAAGCAATTTCACTGTTCCCATAATAACTATGATAGTGAAAATGCATAACTTCAAGTAGTGTGAAAAATCTGATTTTCCCCTAAACTGCTCTAGTTGTATGTGTGTGGAGAGGTGTATGCCCACACACACAAACTCACACACTGTGTCAGAGTGCTATTTACTCTTGTGATTAACAACTCCTTGTGCTAGCAAGAGTATGTAGCTGCTTTAGGAAAAGCTTTTTAGATGGTGACCTTACCCTATAAGACTCAAATACCTACTTGGATAAAAGCTGAATCACAGGTATTAACTCCATCATTGTGCTCGCAGATTCTGTCAAAATACATGGCGGTTCAGGTTCAATTATGGATCTTTTGCTTGGAACTTTAGGGAGGAAAAGAAAACTTAAACTGTAAACAATATATAAGTTTTAACAATTAATAACCTTTGTCACAACTATAAGTAATATCATCTTAAGTTGCTGCTGCTAAGTCGCTTCAGTCGTGTCCGACTCTGTGCAACCCCATAGACGGCAGCCCTCCAGGCTCCGCCGTCCCTGGGATTCTCCAGGAAGAACACTGGAGTAGGTTGCCATTTCCTTCTCCAATGCATGAAAGTGAAAAGTGAAAGTGAAGTCACTCTGTCGTGCCCGACTCTTAGCAACCCCATGGACTGCAGCCTTCCAGGCTCCTCCGTCCATGGGATTTTCCAGGCAAGAGTACTGGAGTGGGGTGCCATTGCCTTCTCCACATCTTAAGTTAGACAGGTGTAATTACCAATATAATCACCAAAAGTGAGAAAAGAAAATTTTCTGGGCCAAAGCCACCACATGTCATTTGGATCCTGATCTGAATGTTCATTTTCCTTTCGTTTTGACATCTTCTGGGCTTCCCAGCTCTTTCTAAGTAGGGTATTAAATTACTGCATAAAGTGTATTCTGATTTCAGGAGCTCCTCAGACCCACTTGTGCCTTAAAGCTTGCTAATATTCTTGCTTCCTCTGTGCTGTGTTGCTTTTCTATTCTTTATCTCACTCTATCCTTGCATTTGAATATTTATACCTTGTATTATTCTACTGAGAACACTACCAAGTCAGGAAAAGCAAGCATCTTCTTTCATCAGTTGCGCTTGGCATTGAATGCACCAGGCTGTCCTTAGCCCACCGTTCCCTTGCATGCAGTACTCATTAGTGCTAATCTTCACTGATTTCCTTCTTCACCCTTAACATTGTCTTCTCATGGCTACACATTCCTATTTGCCACTTGCTTCTAAGCCCAGATCCAAGGTCTCCCAGTATTACAAGGGACTTGCACTTAAGATATTTGCTAATGCAAAGACCCGTCTACTGACTGTGACATGTGGAATGGCTACACCAATGCTCTGCCTGCAGATCACTCTACTTAGAGAACTCATGGTGCAGTTACCGAGTCAGGGGTCTCCCCAGGCACATTTCTAGTCTTAGAAACCTCTTCCTGGCCAAAGTTAGTGTTTTCTAAGGATTTATAAGTTGGTCCATGTAACCTTTTCTTCTTAGTCTTTCTGCTGAAATTATCTACGGTGCATTAATCGCCTTTGGCTACCATAAAAAAATCCCATAGACTGAGTGGTTTAAACAACAGAAATTTATTTCCAACAGTCCTGGAAGCTGGAAGTCCGAGAGCCGGGGTGCCAGCATGGTCAGGTTCTAGTGAGGGCTTTCTTACTGGATTAGAGACAGCCACCTTCTCCATGCATGTCCACATAGCCTTTCCTCTTTGTGTCTGGTTGAAGAAAGAGGTCTCTCTCTCTCTCTCTCTCTCTCTTTCACTTCCCCTTCCTATAAGGCCACCAATCGTATTGGATTAGGATCCAAACCTTATGACCTCATTTAACCTTAATTACTTCCTAAAAGCCTTTTCTCTAAATACAATCACCTTGGTTTAAGGTTTCAACATATGAATTTGCGGGGAGCACAATTTAGTCCATAGAATATGTAGGTCTTTACAATGCAAGTAGTAAAAATCACTCTATTTTAAATTTTATAAAAATATGGTTTGGTTTTACTGAAATAAGAAGTATAATGATAAACTCACAATAGCCAGGAATATACACAATCATCAGGCTCTCTCTTTCTCCCTGTCACTCTCTCTCAATTCTGCTTGCATATGCTGCTTGCATTTTCAGACTATTTCTAAGATAGTAGTACAATGGTGAATGTATGTACATAACATACAGTAACATTTAGAACATACAGAACTTGCTTAACAACTGATAATTGATGTACCTTCTATAATATGATTTTCTGTGAAAACTTTCTCTCTCTTCAATTTTATTTAGCTTACACCTCCTCTATACAACGTTTCTAATATGGAAGTTCCAACAGCAGTGTGGAGTGGTGGACAGGACTACGTGGCTGATCTCAAAGATGTTGAGAATTTACTCCCTACAATTACCAAGCTCATTTATTACAAGTCAATTCCACACTACAATCATGTGGATTTTTACCTTGGACAGGATGCACCCCTTGAAATTTACCAAGACCTAATTAGAATGATGGAGGAATAGTTGTAAAATTAAATACACTTTCCTTTCTCTAAGGAAGTGGGTTTTAGTCATAAGAATGTGGTACGCCGACTCTAAGGTAACCCCTCCAATAATTTGTGGTCCACCCAGGAACCACAAATTTATGGAATCCTTTCCCGTTGAGTGTGGGAGGGACCTGAGACTTGCTTCTAGACAGGAGAATTGGCAAAGGTGATGGGATGTCATCCCCTAATTGCAGTCTACTATATAAGAATCCATTTTAGCAAACTAGAGCAAGAGATTCTCCTTGTTGGCTTAATAAAGGCAACCAAATGTGGGAAGGAACCGTGTGTGACTTCTAGGATCTGCAGGTGGCCTAAAGCTGATAACTTGCAAAGAATTGGGACTCTCATTCATATATGAGAAAATGAATTATGCCTAAAACCTGAATGAGCTTGGGAGTCCACTCTTTCCTAGTTCGGCCTCTTGTTGAAAAAGCAGTCTGTCTAACACCTGGATTGCAGCTTGAGAACCAGTGAGACTTGGAGCAGAGGACCTAACTATGCCATACCTGAACTACTGACCCACAGAAAGTGAGATAATAAACACTGTTTTAAATCACTAATTTGTGGTCATTTGCTATCAGCAGTGGCAAACTACTACTGTTATTATTAATCATGAATTATTATTATTACCATTATCATTATTTTTTTCTTTGGTTAGACGCTCGAGAAATCCTGTTTCTTATTTCATTATTTTCCTCTGTCTTATTTTTCTTCTCACGATGAACTGAGTTGAATATTTCTTGTTATGCAGATCTGCTAGCAATTCATTCTCACAGTGTGATACCATATTCTCTTGTTGTGGTAAGGACACTTAACGTAAGATTTACCCTCTTAATATGTTTTTAAGTGTATTTTTAAGTGGGTCACCTACCCAGGGGTGTGAGTTTTGATTATACCATGTCTTCACTCCTCCTTCCTGTCTTGTTGTTCCTTTTTTTATATCTTTCAGTTCAGTTCAGTTCAGTCGCGCAATCGTGTCCAACTCTTTGTGACCCCATGTATTTTCTGGTAGTGCTCAGATCATTCTCATCGATACTTGCTTTGTAAATAGTTGTAATTTTGATGTGCCCATAGGAGGAGAGGAGCTCAGTTCTCCCTACTCTGCTATCTTGATCACTTTCCCTACACCATTTTTTAAAATCTGTTTATTTTGCATTGGAGTATAACCAATTAACAATGTTGTGACAATTTCAGGTGAACAGCAAAGGGACTCAGCCATACATATACATGTATCGCTTCTCCCCCAGACTCCCCTCACATCCCAGCTACCACATAACATTGATCAGAACTCCCTGTGCTATATACAATAGGTCCTTGTTGGTTATCCATTTTAATTATAGCAGTGGGTACACAACATTACATCTCTTAATCAGGTAGGATTTTCTTGTTTTTATTCCTACATCTTAAAAATATTCTATCTTAATTTATAATTTATTTTCAGTAGGAGCCTCAAGGTACATCACCACCATTCTCATCAGTCATATCAATTTAATATTTTTGGTTTGAATTATATGTTCAGGAATCTGAACTGACAACTTCCAGAGGGGAAAACATTTTAATATGGAACCATTTTTCAGTTCCACTAAAAAGCTTCTGTGCATAGGACTTGGGGAGTCAGAGTCTCCTTGGTGACATCAAGTCTTTGTAATCCTTACCAGTTATTAATATAAAATTTTTACCGTGCACCTCTTGTGTGTTTCTTGGTGGCTCAGTTGATGAAGAATCTTCCTGCAATGCAGGAGCCCTGGATTTGATCCCTGGGTTAGGAAGATCCCCTGAAGAAGAGAACGGCTACCCACTCCAGTATTTTGGCCTGTAAAATTGCATGGACTGTACAGTCCATGGGGCCATAAAGAGTTGGACATGACTGAGAGGTTTTCACACACACACACACACACACAATATTTATTTAGCACTTTTTAGCTTATTTGGCATTTATCAAAGGCATAGCCAGAGATGTCTATTCCTGTCCCTGTTTCTGTGATCTAGTACTATGCTTATCTTATTTTAAGGAAGACCATTGATGCTCAGGAGACTTAAATACTAACTCAGGCAAATATTTAAGAATAACAGTCCAATCTGGATCTTGAGTGCAGAGTTATTGAAATCCAAATTCTAGCACTTGATACTTCCTGGTATTGTTCCCTAAAAATGTAGATGAGGAAATCCAATATAGATTGTCCTGGTCATGGAAGGTCCTGCTTATTAGAGAATTTCTGAGGCTTTGTACAGTGGGTAAGGGCAGAATTTAATACACGTTTTTACTGAAAAGTCTATAAAGTAAACAGGGGGCTTCCCTGGTGCTCAGTGGTAAAAAATCTGTCTGCCAGTGCAGGAGACATGGGTTCAATCCCTGATCAGGGAAGATCCTAGATGCTATGGAGCAACTAAACCCATGCACCACAACTACTGAGCCTGTGCTCTGGAGCCCAGGAGCCACAGCTACTGAAGCCTGCACACACCAGAGTTCATGCTCTGCAACAGGAGAAGCCACCACAATGAGAAGCCCACACATCACAACCAGAGAGTAGCCCCCTCCCTGCAACTAAAGAAAAGAGCATGCAGCCATGAGGACACAGCATGCATTTATTTATTTAAATAAAATTTAAGATTAAACAGGGAGACTAAAGCAAAATCACCAGAGAACAGAAAGGGAGTGGCTGAACCAGAAATAAGGACAGGTATAAGATGGATAATAGAGCAGGAGTGTGGGTGACTAAGTGAAAACAGGCTACCCAGGTTCTGAGTCAAAATTATGTTGGCAGAGAACAAAGTCAGATCTGGCAGCCTGGTTGGTATTTATCTGCCAATGTGTTGATAGGTGTGTTATGACAGTTTTTCCATAGTCACACTTTCAGATAGCAATCGCTTGACCCTACCCAATGTAATCTCCATGGAGATCTGTCTTGCAACACTGGAGAATTACCCAACCCTTAACATAACAATCTTCCTTTCCACCTTTAGTTGAGTCAGAAATTTGGGGAAGTCACTATTTTTTGTAAGAAAAGGCCTTTCCTTCATCTTCATACCTGAGATTGCCTAAATGAGGCTGAACATTTCACACTTTTTTTCACATCTTCCAGATCCAGTCCTTTCAGTGTTGATTCCAAATACTGTGTCCTACACACCAATGTGATGTTACATGGATACATTTGGCTCAGTGGAATGAACTAGTTCTGTTAGTCCTTCCTTTAAAGGACCTCAAGGATAATACCAGTAGTTATAAAGATCATCATAATGAAAATCATTCTCATTTCTGTACCATGTTGTGTTCTACTCAAAGTGCTTTTAGAGCTGTAATTATCTTTCTTTTTATTGATTGAGAGGTAACAAGGAATGGCTATGGATAATGCTAATGTTGGGCTTCCCCAGTGGCTAAGTGGTAAAGAATCCACCTGCAATTCTAGAGATGAAGGTTCAATCCCTGGGTCAGGAAGGAGAAGGAAATGGCAATTCACTCCAGCATTCTTGTCTTGGAAATCCCATGGACAGAGGAGCCTGGCAGGCTACAGGCCATGGTGTCACAAAAGAGTTTGACATGACTTAGCAACTAAACAACAACAACAAATACTCATGTTAGCATTAGATATTGGAAGTTCCAGAGCCAACTCCACAATTGATTAGCCACATGACACCAAAAATATCATGTATCATTGACTCCAGCAATTTCCTTTTCTACAAAATAGTGACATTCTTTGCTGCCTACATCATCTGCTGTCATGGATACCAAAGATGTATTAATACATGAAGCATATTTGTAAAGCACAGTACTTAAACATAGGCCCTGATGTCAATTGTTTAGATTCAGTTCCTAGCCCTATTATTATCTTTATATCCATAGACAAGTTAATGAATCACTTTAATCACATTTTCCTATCTGTGAGATGGAAATATTTGTTGTTGTTTAGTCACTACATTGTGTCTGAATATTTTGGGGGGTTCCAGCCCTCCAGGATCCTCTGTACATGGGATTTCCCAGGTAAGAATACTGGAGTGGGTTGTCAATTTCTTCTCCAGGGGATCTTCCCAACCCAGAGATAGAACTCATGTCTCCTGCATTAGCAGGCAGATTCTTCAACACTGAGTCACCAGAGAAGCCTGGAGACAACATTAGTACCTCGATTATTGAGTTGTTATGAGATAATGCATTAAAAGAATTTAACACAATGCCCGTTACATAGAAAGGGATTAATAAGTATTATTTATAAAATGCTGGGTGGGGCACTTCCCTGGTGGCTCATATGGTAAAGAATCTGCCTGCAGTGCAAGAGACCTGGCTTCTATCCCTGGGTCGGGAAGATCCCCTGGAGAAGGGAATGGCAAACTACTCCAGAATTCTTGCCTAGAAAATTCCATAGACAGACGAGCCTGGTGGGGGTATAGCCCATAGTGTTGCAAAGAGTCACACACAACTGAGCGACTTTCACTCATACAAAGATAATTGATTAATATATTTAATTATGATCAAATTCCCATATGGAAAATATAAATCTTAATTTATATAGGAATTAAGTATACCAAGACATATGCAAAATCCTATTTTCCTGCCATCTTGAGACTTTGATATATTTATCTTACTAAACACTAAAAATAGAAATCATCTCTACCTATTATTTTGAAACACTTCACATTTGCCAGGTATTATACTAAGTGCTTTCTATACATTATCTTGTTGGATTCTCATAATAGTCCTGAAAATGGACTCCATGTTCTGTCCATTTTACACATCTTTATAGACATAACAGTATGTTTGTAAAATTAATAACTTGCTGAAGTAATAGACCCACTTTTTGGGGGAAAAGTTATCTCAATATGGGGGTCAGTATTGTTGATTAACCATGATGCTATATTGCTTCTCACAATGCAGTATTGCCAGAATAATAGCATTTGTCAAGTAATTAATCTCCATTTATTCACACAAGCAATTAAATAGGCTCTAAGATTTTATCCAGTGCCAGACTGCCTAATACAATGGAGGGAGAAAGAGAAGAAGCATGTGCACAGAAATAAGAATTAATATTTATTTCCTACTATGCACCAAGACCAAACTAGACATATGTTATCTCATTTGGTCCTTGCAATGGTTTATGAGTTAGATATTAGTATATCTGTTTTATATATGAAGAGGATAAGTAGTTGAAATAACTAGGGTACCCAAAATCAAACAGCAAATAACTAGCTGGTTACTCTAATTCTCAACAGCACTTTCCTATGCTCTCAATGTTATGATCTAGGTATGTCTATGTGCTGTACTTAGTTGTTTAGTTCTGCCCAATTCTTTGCAACCCCATAGACTGTAGCCCACCAGATTCCTCTGTCCATGGGAATTCTCCAGTCAAGAATACTGGTGTGGGTTGTCATGACCTCCTCCAGGGGATTTTCCGAGCCCAGTGATCAAACCTGGGTCTCCCACATTGTAAGCTGATTCATTATCATCTGAGCCACCAATGAAGCCCAGGTATGAATATAGTCATACATGAAAAAGGGATGATTACACAAGGCTAAAGTGTCTGAGCAGACATCCCAGAGGAGGAAATAAATGATCTAAGTTGTAAGGGAAGACTTGGGTGTCTACAGGCAAAAGAAAAAGTGGAGAATGTGAAGTCTATCCATTTCCAAATGGGCATGGGTGGGAAAACAGCTGTCTTGTGCCAGTGGTTCTGTCTGTCTCATTCATGATTGAACCCACAACTACCCAGGCACATTCAGTGATCAATAAATAGCTGCTGAATGGCTGGCCATCTCTGTCCTCTAAGCACTTGACTAGGTATTATGGAAATTGGAATACTTTTCATACATGCAATGAATACATATTTGGCTAAGACTCATTTCTCAAAAATGTTTTAGCATACTTAAATAAAGGAGCTATAGGTGTGAGGGGGAGTATTAAAGAAGATCTGAGTGTTGGCAGGGGAAGGCTGGCTGGCAGGGCACCAAAAATTTCCACAGGGAGGCACCTCTTTGGTGACTATGGCATATCAGACTGGCCAGTCTTAGCACTTGACTTGTTTGTGTCCCAGAAATGATTGCACTTACCCATGCTGAACTCTTATGCATGTTTCAGTCACGTAACTGAAACTTACAAGAAGGTGAAAAGCATAAATCAAAACATGTCTTTATAATTTACATTAAAAACTATAGCTGTCAAAAGAACTATTTCAATTTTTTGGCCACAGCAGTGCATTCTTTCCCTGTAATAAAACACATAGGAAGCCCCAGTATAAAAATGTTACTTGTTTATGCAAGGGAAGAAAACACAGAGGAAGTATATGATTTAGCAAAAATTATCACCTAAAAAATAATTCAAGTACACTGAGCCATTTTCCATAAGGAAATAACTGTAAGTACTTTACAGGAATTATCTTATTTAATCTTAATAATTGCCATTTAAAATGGTATCACTATTATCCCCATTGTATAGACTAAGGAATTGAAGTTTGGAGCTATTGAGCCAGTTCTCCCAACATATTACCTATATTACCATATTACTCTAACTCTGAAATCTTGACTTTGGATACCAAGCTCTTTATCTTTGTGCAATAATGTTGTATTCATTATGAACTATTAATAACTAGGCATTCAAAACATGAAGGGCAATAAGGTAGACACCATTCCTTCCCAAGTGGAACTTAAAGGCTAATGAAAAAAAATCAGATATTTTATAGCTACTTACGCACATAATTAAATCTAAATGTAGCTTTAATGAATCACCAATAAGGAGTCCACTCTCATCAAAGTGGACAGGCAATTCTTTGAGGAAATGAAATTTTGGCTGAGATCTGTACATTCTGCCAGTTGTTACAGATAGGGAACTAGCCCTCGGTGGCAAGGAGATAGGCTTACTAAAGAAAGTTAGAGAAGCACAGGAGGAAAATGGGACAAGATGAGTTTAAAGAGATAGATACTGGTTTTACGCTTCCCTTGCCACTCACTGAAGTTTGGATGCTAAGTCATTAAGGACTTTTAATGTCAAGAATGCTTAAAACAGAATCAGATTTGTGATTTAAAAAGATGACAATAGTTTGCATAATGAGAACAAATGAGACAGATGCAGAAAATTTAGTTAGAAGATTGCAGTGGTCCAGCTAGTAATGAAGATAGCTTGGGCTACTATGTGGCTATTGAATTAGCCAGAAACAAAGATATTCTCAGCTCAATATTAAGGAATCAGAGCTCTTTTAGGGACAATTTGTGTTGATACTCACAATCTCAAAGCAAAATCTCTCAAGTAAGCTGCTGTGCTATTTACACACATATATACCTATGACCATCCTAGACAGCATATTAAAAAGCAGAGACATTGCTGACAAAGGTCCATCTAGTAAAAGCTATGGTTTTTCCAGTAGTCATGTATGGATGTGAGAATTGGACTATAAAGAAAGCTGAGCACTGAAGAATTGATGCTTTTGAACTGTGGTGTTGGAGCAGACTCTTGAGAGTTCCTTGTACTGCAAGGAGATCAAACCAATCAATCCTAAAGGAAATCAGTCCTGAGTATTCATTGGAAGGACTGATGCTGAAGCTGAAACTCCAATACTTTGACCACCTGATGCAAAGAACTGACTCATTGGAAAAGACCCTGATGCTGGGAAAAATTGAAGGCAGGAGGAGAAGGGCACAGCAGAGGATGAGATGGTTGGATGGCATGACTGACTGGATGGACATGAGTTTAAGTGAACTCCAGGAGTTGGTGATGGACAGGGAAGCCTGGCATGCCACAGTCCATGGGGTCACAAAGAGTTGGACATGACTGAGCAACTGAAATGAACTGATACCTGTTGCTATTTATTCAATCAATACTCTCAGAAGAGTTAAGTCCAGGAAGCTGTCAAATCTGTAAATAAGTTTAAATAATATTATTTTGGTGACATTTTGTCTTAGGAAATGTTAAATCTTAAAAAAAAAAAAAACTTTTAAATAGTAGTTTGACATTTATTATTGGAGTAGATAGAGTCAGTGTAACAAACCATTCTTCCAGATGTAGTGACCACAAGAGAACACTGTTGGATATCACACTTTTGATAAAGGACTGTAGCTAAGTATTTATGCTCACATCTTTTTTGCTGGACAGTAAGGCTCAAAGCTCATTTGGGGAGCAGAGGCCAAGCACTTGAGAAGATACGGCTGATGATTCAAATAGTAGGAGGTTTGATAGGCAGATACTCAATTCATGTCAAATATAAGGAGGGCATAGCAACCCACTCTTGTATTCTTGCCTGGAGAATTCCATGGACAGAGGAGCCTGGCAGGCTACATACAGTCCATGGGATCACAAAGAGTCGGACACGACTGAAGTGACTTAGCACAGCACATGTAAGATACAAAGTTATGTATTTGGGGTGAGTACGATATGAAAAATAAAGAATCTGGTTGAAAAGTTTCAACAAAATAAAAGGAAAAATAAGAAAAAAGAAACATAAGCCTGAGAGTACAGAGCTGCAATCTCCAATAAATACCAATAGTCAGATGTGACTGTAAGTAAGTAAGTGAAGTCGCTCAATTGTGTCCGACTCTTTGCGACCCCATGGACTGTAGCCTACCAGGCTTCTCTGTCCATGGGATTCTCCAGGCAAGAATACTGGAGTGGGTTACCATTTCCTTCTCCAGGGGATCTTCCTGACCCAGGGATCGAAACTGGGTCTCCAGCATTGGAGGCAGACATTTTAACCTCTGAGCCACCAGGGAAGCCCCAGATGTGACTGTTCAGCCCTTTAAATGAGGTAATACTAATGGAGATGTGCTACACTGTAACATAATATTCAAACCTAAAGACTTAGTGCAAAAAAAAAAAAAAAGAATGGAAAATTTCTCAATAACGATATTGATTACATGTTGAAATGATAATATTTTGGATCTAATGGTTTAAAAGAAATAGAAATAAAATGAAATTTTATAAAATGATTATAAAATGAGTTATAAATAAAAATTTGATGTCATCTGTTCTTTTTTTAATTTTTTTATTTGTCATTTGTTCTTTATACTTTAAAACTTGTGGCTGTAAGAAAATGTAAATTGTATATGTAGCTCACATTACATTTCTACTGGACAGGACTGGTATAGAGAAAAGAATAAAGGTAAGTTTCCTATGAAATATGATAGAAAAATGTGAATAATTATGCATTTCTAAAATTTTTTTAAATATATGGAGAAATGAGAGAATGTAGATTGGGTCAAAGACATCAGATTGTGCCATAGTGGTCACCAAACTTAAGGATAGTTTGGAGTCTGAATGGAAGAAAAACTATTGAGTAATAATTTTTAATTTTATTAGTGTGCAACGCAATTTACAGATAGAGTGGACTTATTCCAGGTTAGTATAAAGCAAGATTGTTTATTCCTATGAATTTACTGGAAAAAGACGACTTTGTGCCTTTACAAGAAAATCGGTTGGAAGTCTCCAGATTCTTTAGATAAACCTCAAAGCTGAGTAA
The DNA here is from genome assembly GCF_019923935.1 of Bubalus bubalis. Classification (NCBI taxonomy): domain Eukaryota; kingdom Metazoa; phylum Chordata; class Mammalia; order Artiodactyla; family Bovidae; genus Bubalus; species Bubalus bubalis. The sequence goes on from NC_059179.1 coordinate 10,803,648, forward strand.
GATTATGAGAAGGCAATGATGTTGAAATCCTTCTGGGATTTAAGCTAATCTACAATCCATAAAGACCCGAGAAGTTTAACTATATTTATGCTATTTCCACAAGAAGTCATAGCAACATTTGTGCTTCCTAGAATTCTCCAATGAGATCGTTGAAATTTTGTTAAAAGGATTGTTTTTAAAATCTCAACCCATGAGAGGATCCAGACAAATCTACACACCTCTGCCACTGCCACACATACCTTTGCCCGCTGTCACTGAAGGCAAAGCATGTTTGTCTTTTTCATCAAAGAGACTGAATGAGTGTGGACTGGGACTTAAGCTTTCCACCTACTCCAACAAGCTGAGTGTTTCCTTTCACTCTACATTTGTTTAATTGGCTCAAGTGGAACAGATCTTAGGATCTGGACAAATATGAACATTCGTGTTTTTGAAAGGATTTGGGAATGAGTCCAGACTAATAGAACTGGAACTACTTTATCCTGGGCAGCAACTTACCATTCTTCCCACTGGGAAAAGAAAGAGATTCAATTACTGCTAGGGCTTTTCCAGCATTCAAAGTGAAGTAGGAAATGAAGGCACTTCTGCCTCCGTCATCCAGTATTTCAGGTGGGGTTTAGGGCTAAATTGTCTTCATTCTCCTCAGGTCTCTATGCCAAAGTTAACAGCTGGTCAAATCCCTTTGGCATAAGGGTTCATTTCCTCTGCTACATTGATATGTCCAAACACTCTCTGGCCTCAAAGGTGAACCTGCTGCTGCTGCTAAGTCACTTCAGTCATGTCCGACTCTGTGTGACCCCATAGACGGAAGCCCACCAGGCCCCACTGTCCCTGGGATTCTCCAGGCAAGAACACTGGAGTGGGTTGCCATTTCCTCCTCCAATGCATGAAGTGAAAAGTGAAAGGGAAGTCTCCCAGTCGTGTTCAACTCTTAGCGACCCCATGGACTGCAGCCTACCAGGCTCCTCTGTCCATGGGATTTTCCAGGCAAGAGTACTGGAGTGGGGTGCCATTGCCTTCTCCAAAGGTGAACCTAGAGCCTGTCATACAGAGGGAAGTAAGTCAGAAAGAGAAACACAAATCTGTATATTAACATATATGTGTGGAATCTAGAAAAATGGTACTGATGAACATATCTGCAGGAAAGGAATGCAGATGCAAATATGAGAATGGACTTGTGACACAGGGGAGGAAGGAGAGGATGGGACAAATTGAGACAGTAGCATTGGCATATATACACTACTATATGTGAAGTAGACGGCTAGTGGGAAGGTATTACCCAGGGAGGTCAGCTCAGTGCTCTGTGATGACCTAGAGTGGTAGGATGGGGGTACAGTGGCAGGGGGACAGAGGCTCAAGAGGGAAGGGGATATAGCTGATTCACATTGTTGTACAGCAGAAACCAACACAACATTGCAAAGCAATATACTCCAATTAAAAAACAAATTTTAAAAAATACAAAAAGAAGTGAATCAGGAAGGCCTCAACTTGTCACCTGTTGCAATCAGTCGCTTTCCTGCACGTTGCATGTTACCTGGTGGCTGTCAGCACTTTCACGAACATTGCTTCAGTTGACCCTCATAGTGAACTCGGGTATTGAGAAGGTAGATGACTGCTAACTCTGATTTTGCCTTAGGATCCTGAGTACACACTTCCACATTGGCTGCCTTGTTTTGAAAATGTTGCTGAACCCTCCCAAGGGTGACTGACATTCAGTGGAAATGAGGATTCAGTCAAACAGGTTAACCTTGGTTGTGTGTCACTGTCCAGGATTTCTTCATTTCCTCGGGCTTCCTGTCTCTCATCTTTCTAGCTTCTAGCTGCAGTCATCATATCTCACTGTCAGAAGCAAAAGTTCAGAAGTCCCTCATCAATAAGGAGTCCTGAGGAACAGGGGAAGCTCTCTTAACTAGGTAAGATCAAGACTCAGAACACCTGGGAGGCAGGTGGGGCATGGGAGCCAGGGATAGGGCTCTGCACTGAGGCTTCCTGTGTTCCTGTCCTAGTTCTGTTGCCTCTTGGCGCCGTAACCTTGGACAGATCTTTAATCTCTCTAAGCTTTCGCTAGTTTCATTGATAAAATGAGGATAATAACAGTAGCTATTTCAATGGCATTTCTTCAATATCTAAATAACATACATGAAACATTTAGAACAGGGCCTGGCACAAGCTGAGCCCTCAATACACATTAGCTATTATTAATTTCAAAAATGGTTTTAATTACATAACATTTGTAGCTATAAAATCAACTGCAGCCAGATAGCAAGTTTATGGAAAGCTACTGAACTTCAAAAGTAAACTCTGAACTTCTCTAGAAGTCTGTCATTAAATTACTACCACAAAGTTTCTCTGATGTTACTCTTGCTCGTTCTTAGATTTAAAAAAAAAAAATAATGAAAGAGCTTACACTGCGATTAATGCTTGTCACTGATCCTCCCTACAATCCTATAAGGTAGGTTGTTTTATTATCCTAATATCACCAGCAGGAAAAACAAGAGACAAAGCTACTGAATAACTTGCCCAAGGTCAGAAATCTTGTTCATGGTGAGGCTGGACTTCAAATTCAGACCACTGAACTGCAGCTCCCCTTTGATAAGTACTCTGCATTGTGATGTTGGTCAAACTGCTTTGAGGAGGCATGCTTTTAAACTGTGCTAAGGAAGAGACACTGAACATTCAAATGTGCAAAATTTGCCTTTGGTTGTTTACAAGAGAGATAGTTACATCATTTTAAACTCACCATAAACCTGTTTTCACATCACTTGAAACTCACCATAAACCTGTTTGTTTGAAGCTTCATTGTTCATTGTTTTTGTTTATTTTGTGGGATGTTAGAGGAGCTTAAAGGATAACTCCACTTTTAGCTTCTCTATGGTGTGGAAACTTGTCCTCTGAATCTTTATATATCCTGGCAACTCACAGTTAAGCAAAGATTCAAATTAAGTGAAAATCCTGGATTAAAATAAGAGAAAAAATAAGCCTTCATACTAGTTCATTTCACATCTGGAACTGGACTATGTCAGGGCAGTTTCTATGTGAAAAAATAGATTAATCATGTTCAGAGTTGGCTCACTGTATTTACTCCCTTCCACACTGTCTCAGCTTTCTCAGGATGTTATTCAAGTTTTCACGGGGGGACTATTTCATTTCATTAATCACTTTTGACATATAACAATTTGTGGTTATTAAATGTTTTCTATCAGGCATTCCCACCATGTGGCTGTTTCTAACAACTGCCTATTTGATTTGTGGAACTCTAAATGCTGCTGGATTCTTCAATTTGGAAAAAGAAGCAAATCCTGAAGTGTGGATGAGTACTGTAAGTGATGGAGAATTCCGAAGAACATCAAGTAAAGCAAATTAATAGGTTGTAAGATTATTGAAGTTCCTGTTATAGCATAAAATCTCTGATATAGATTAAACATAAGTGATTTTTAGAGATTTTCTGGTGGCTCAGACAGTAAAGAATGCCTGCAATGTAGGAGACCTGAGTTTGATCCCTGGGTAGGGAAGATCCCTGGAGAAGGGAATGACTGCCCACTCCAGTATTCTTGCCTGGAGAATTTCATGGGCAGAGGAGCCAGGAGAGCTACAGTCCATGGGGTCTCAAAGAGTTAGACATGACTGGCAACTGAGCAAACACAGATTTTAAGCCCTCTGGACGATATATGTGACTGCCCTCTACTGGACTGTGGTTTTATTCCTTTGAACCAAGTGCAGTCTCACAGTTGACATTTGTATATATAAACGTCAATTGTTTTATATATATATGTGTGTGTGTGTGTGTGTGAGTCACTTTGCTGTACCCCTAAAACTAAAACGACATTGTTAATCAACTATACCCCAGTATAAAATAAAAACTTTAAAAAGATGTAATACCTACATTTTGTGTATACACAATGGAACTTTACTCAGCTGTAAAAAGAATAATGCCATTTGCAGTTATATTGATGGACCTAGAGATTATCATACCGTGTAAGTCAGAAAGAGAAAGACAAATAGCATATGAAGTCACTGACATATGAAATCTGAAATATGATACAAATGAACTTATCAAGAGTCGGACACAACTGAGCGACTGAACTAACTAACTAATGAAACAGGAGCAGACTCACAGAGAACAGATTTGTGGTTACAAAGGGAGGGGAACGGGGAGGGTTTGGGATTAGCAAATGCAAACTATTATGTATAGAATGGATAAACAACAAGGTCCTATCGTCTCCTGCCTAGCACAGGGAACTATATTCAATATCCTATAATAAACCGTAATGGAAAAGAATATGAAAAAGAATATATATAATATATATATATAGTGTATATGTGTATAAAACTGAATTAGTTTGCTATACACCAGAAACTAACACAAATTTGTAAATTAACTACATTTCAATTAAAATATGTCTATATGTACTTTAAAAGAGACAACTGACTTGAGAATATAGTTTTGTTAGAAGAATGGGTCAAAGGTAGATATTATCTCCAACTCCCCCAAAGCATTTACCACTAGCAGACATTTTCTAACAGTCTACTTATTTTTTTAATCATGACTTTATGTAGTAAATTAATCTCATTGTTACCTGGGGCTGCAGATTTCAAATAATTTACCCTAATAAGCACACACTAGCTGCTTTGTTCTAGCTCCTTTTGATAACCTTTAGAGAAAATGTGTAGCTAATGCTTCTATTTTTACTGAGCAGAGTGAAATCATCACCTATAATGGCTACCCCAGTGAGGAGTATGAAGTAACCACTCAAGACGGGTACATACTCAGCGTCAATCGGATTCCCCATGGGCGAAAAGACACTAAGATCACAGGTAAAAGACATGTCTATCTTGAGAAGGAGAATTGCACATGACTAAAATCTAGTACTGGCTGTTCATTAAGATAGTGACTGATTTATCAAAATTGGTTTGAATTTTGGATTCGTTTTTATACAGTTCACAGGAAGTCTCATTGTATTCCAATTCTCTGAAGGCAGGGAAGAACTGAAAATTACAAAGGGCAAGACTGATCTAGCTGACTGCTGCCAGACTTGCTTCTTAGGGAGTCAATGTGGAGGTGGAGCCTACCTTACATCAACTCGTTGCTTATATCTCACGTGAGAAATTGCTGTATTCCCATAAAGTGGATTTCCTCATTGTTGGAAAGAGATTGTGTATATGCGTCAATCCCAATCTCCCAATTTCTCCCACACAACCCCCTTTCTCCCTAGATATCCATGTATTTGTTCTCTACATCTGTGTCTCTATTTCTGCTTTGTAAATAAGATCATCTATGCCATTTTTCTTTCCTTCCAAGGAGTAAGCATCTTTTACTCCTTGGAAGGAAAGTTATGTCCAACCTAGATAGCATATTCAAAAGCAGAGACATTACTTTGCCAACAAAGGTCCATCTAGTCAAGGCTATGGTTTTTCCTGTGGCCATGTATGGATGTGAGAGTTGGACTGTGAAGAAGGCTGAGTGCCAAAGAATTGATGCTTTTGAACTGTGGTGTTGGAGAAGACTCCCGAGAGTCCCTTGGATTGCAAGGAGATCCAACGAGTCCATGCTAAAGGAGATCAGTCCTGGGTGTTCACTAGAGGGACTGATGCTGAAGATGAAACTCCAATACTTTGGCTACCTCATATGAAGAGTTGATTCATTGGAAAAGACCCTGATGCTGGGAGGGATTGGGGGCAGGAGGAGAAGGGGACAAGAGAGGATGAGATGGCTGGATGGCATCACTGACTTGATAGACATGAGTCTCAGTGAACTCCAGGAGTTGATGATGGACAGGGAGGCCTGGTGTGCTGCGATTCATGGGGTCACAAAGAGTCGGACACGACTGAGCAACTGAACTGATACCATTTTTCTAGATTCCATATATATGTGCTAATATAAGATATTTATTTTTCTTTTTCTGACTTACTTCACTCTGTATGCCACTCTGTAGGTCCATCCACATCTCTACAAATGACCCAATTTCATTTCTTTTCATGGCTGAGATATATTCCATTGTATACATGTACCACATCTTCTTTATCCATTCCTCTATTGACAAACATTTAGGTTCCTTCCATGTCCTGGCTATTGCAAACAGTGTTGCCATGTATCCTTTTGAACTATGAGGGAAATGTAACCACAAATCTTCCGAGAAGGGAGAGAGAAGAGTAAGCAAAGTATCTTCAAAGGCTCAGTGGTCTTTATTTACCAAATCATTTACTGTGATCGCTTTGCATTATCTCATCTCCCATCCACATTCAGAGGCGGCTAAAATCATGTTGCTTAAGAATTCAAGAGCTTCAAAATGAAAAATGGGAGTGAGATATGGGTAGGATTACCATATAAAATATGAGATGCCCAGTTAAAGTTGAATTTCAGATAAAGAGCAGATGAGTTTTTTATATGCCTTATTTTATGATATACTTATGTTAAATAGATAGTTCATTGTTAATATGAAATGCAAATTTAACAGGGCATCTTGGGTCTTTTTGTTTATCTTTATTTTTGTTTTTGCTAAATCTTGCAACACCAAGCATGATGAAGAGTTGTGGGGAGCCACTATGAAGTATAAAAGGAGAAACATTTATAGGAAAGACTTTGCTTAAGAAGGGAGGATAGAATTTGGGCAAGATTGGGAATTAAAATATATTTATTATGTGTCTCTTTTTGGTTTTGTTTTTTTCCAGTGGTGTGTGTGTGTGTGTGATTCTTATGTTTCTGAGATGCTTTAGTTGTTATAAATTTCTCTCTCTGCCTTCTTGCCTCCCTCTAGGTACCCGACCAGTTGTATATCTGCAGCATGCCCTGTTTTCAGACAATACCTCCTGGCTTGAGAATTTTGCCAATGGCAGCCTTGGATTCCTTCTAGCTGATGCTGGTTATGATGTATGGATGGGAAACAGTCGGGGGAACACTTGGTCAAGAAGACACAAAACACTCTCGGTGAACGAAGAGAAATTCTGGGCCTTTAGGTAAACTGTATCTAAGAAAGACCATGAACACAATTTGAGACAAGTCCTTTAAATATAATAGTGTGGATGGTATTAATAATAATGTATGATACTTGGAGTCACACAGTTCCTTGCAGTCTCTACTAACAGCTCAAAGGAAAGAAACAGCAGGAAGCTCTGATTTACACTGATTCTCAGACAAGTGAATTATCATTTCAACAAGGTCATTTTAGCATACGTTTCTATCCAATACACAGTATGTCTCAAACGACAGCTTAGAAAATTTCTGGAACAATGTATGCACTCATTCAGCCAATATTTACTGAGTGCCTGTTCTATGTACTGTTCTAATCCCTGAGCATTCAAGAGTAAACAAGCCTCCACCTTCATGAAGCTTATATTTTTATCCTAGTGATGCTATTACAATTTTTTTTCTCTTGGACTGTCAATTAGTTTTGCAAAGATGATGTATATCAGTACTATATTTTACCTACAGGAACTGTGGTTGAGAATGCATAGAATACCATTTTCAGGAAAACGCTAATATGAGATCTTTACAACCTTGTTAATAGGCAATAGGAAAGACTCATTTGACACGCTGACTGCTTGCTTTAATGAAAGTGTTTTCTGCTGTCATCAGAGAACAGGCTGATGCCTGCAGTGAGCATGCTTTCTCAGGCTTAAACTCCCTGGTTGTTTGAAGCCTGCTGCTAGAACAGAGCCATATTAATGAAATATTCCATACCTTATTTCTGTACCTACTGACAAGTTGGAAGGAAAGGAAGAATAGGCCAGATTGTTAGGGTCAGAGCTTTTGCCCAGGGACAAGCATCAGGAAATACTTCATGCAGCTGGTCCTTGGTTGGGAACTTGCAGCTTGTTTACTGTAAGGCATCACAACGATTCTCTTATACTGGAAAGTACCAATCTATATTTCCTCTCATGTTCTTTTAATAAGCAGGTGCTTAGTTTGTGAAGTACCTAACTCAACCATATATTATATAGGCATTTTTTGTTCTCTCAACATTTGTATTAATGTTGGCTGAACCAGTACTATAGGATTTTGGTATATATTGAATATAACCATATATGGACAGAAATAATAGTAGCAACGTCCGATTGAATGTCTAATTGCTGCTAGAGTCATTCCTTTAATACTATCCAGCCCCCATAGCTCCCCTACCATATAGCACTGCCATGCTCATTTTACAGATGATGAAACTTAAGCTCAGAGCATTTAAGTAACTTACGGAAAGCTACTCAGCTAGTACATGATACAATCATGATTTACAGTTACTTCCATTTTGAAATCTGGGTGTTAAATGGCCCTAAGCATCTTGAAGTTCCCTGGGAGAGACTGAGAGAGAGGCATGCAAACCAGGTTAGGTAAAGGGCAGCAAAAGAAATGCAAGAGAAGGGAGTGAAGAGGAAGAATGTCAAGACTGAATTTCAGAAAATGTAGTATACACAAGCCTTGAAGTCATTCCTGCTATTAGAAAGTAACACATAAAAGTGTAGGAAACAAAACCCACAATAGCCTACATGTAACTGGATAAATAATGAAACACAAACCAAGTAAGTGGACAGCACAAAATTCTGTGTATAAAAAATAAATGAGCAAGTGCTCTGTTTTGAACTTAGCTGCAAATATTTATAAGGTCCTGTTTTATTCTTCAGCTTTCATGAAATGGCCAAATATGATCTCCCTGGAATAATAGACTTCATTGTAAATAAAACTGGTCAGCAGAAGTTGTATTTCGTTGGACATTCGCTTGGTACGACAATAGGTATGTTTACGAGGGTCGACATTTTTACAAGGGTCAGAGCCGTGCAAGAGTTCACCTTGGACTCAGGAACAGAGTCACAGTTCTACATTTACAGTGTCCTTAATTGTATGTCCTGTGATGGGAATGTAATTCTAGTGGCTGTAAACCTGAATTGCAGAGACTGAGTTTGTAGGAAGAATCTTTCATCCATTTCCATCACTGCAGCACAGTTGTGATGGTGATGTAATTTGCCAGGAATTCCAAAGAAATATTTCCGAAGACTGAGTCTCTAGATCTCCTCCAGGCTGAAAGACTAAAGCCAAATGGCATGAAATATCCTTGAAGAATGTTAAATATACATCAATCATACCTTCCTCACAACCCACATGGAATATTAAAAAATAAAAAAGAGGGATTATATTCATATTTGAACAAATGTTAAAAGATAATAGTAATGTTTTCTTTGTGAATCAGAATGCAAAAACTTACTACAATAAGTAAATTGGGCATATACATTCAGTGTATGATTCATGGGTGGCACAAGTGGTAAAGAACCCGCCTGCCAATGCAGGAGACATAAAAGACACGGGTTTGATCCCTAGCCCAGGCAGAGCCCCTGGAGGAGAAAATGGCAACCCACTCCAGTATTCTTGCCTGGAAAATCCCATGAACAGAAGAGCCTGGAGGGCTACAGTCCATAGGGTCACAAAGAGTCGGACACGACTGAAGTGACTTAGCATACAATTAACTGTAAGCGGTGTATAGAAAGGTTTTTAAAAGTCCAAGAAATGTACTTTGAATGTATACTTCTTAATGGTTTCCCAAATTTTTTCAAAAAAGAAATCAATAATCTAGCTCCAAATAAAAATTTAAAAACCCTATACTACTAAAAATATGAATTTGTTATCAATCTTCCACTAAAATTTCTAATTTTAAGAAACTGGGTTAAATGAGAATGGACTCTTAGTTTGGGTGAAACTGTGTGAGAGATAATAAATAATCCTACATTACCACTATTATCATCAAGAACAAACATGTATTTACCAGTGTTTTATACTGATAAAGTGAAAATGAAAGTTGCTCAGTCATGTCTGACTCTTTGTGACTCCATGGACTATACAGTCCATGCAGTTCTCCAGGCCAGAATACTGGAGTGGGTAGCCTTTTTCCCCTTCTCCAGGGGATCTTCCCGACCCAGGGATCACACCCAGGTCTTCCGCATTGCAGGTGGATTCTTCACCAGCTGAGCCACAAGGGAAGCCTATTTATACTGATAGGCAGCTTACAAATTTAGGAGAGCTGTGAGGCTGTGAGCATTGTTTCCCAGGTGGCGCTAGTGGTAAAGAACCCACCTGCCAAGGCAGGAGACATGAGAGACCTGGGTTTGATCCCTGGATCAGGAAGATCCCCTGGAGAAGGGCATTGCAACCCACTCCAATAGTCCTGCCCGGAGACCCATGAACGGAGGATCCTGGCCAGCTACTGTCCACAGGGTTGCAAAAAATCAGACACAACTGAAGCAACTTAGCTTGCAGCATATGAGCATTAGAGAGAATATACTAAAGGAGTATCGAAGAACTAGTTAAGAGGACCCTATCCCCCCCACAAAAAAAAAAAAAACAAAAAACCTGCCACTAACAGGAAAATAATCATACCATAATTGCTAACAGAAGCATTTTTCTATGTTTAGGGCTTTTCATTCAGGACCTTTCCTACAATATCCCTCTCTAAGCTTTAGAACAAGCCTACCACTATCATTCCCATCTCATAGAAAAAGAAAACAGAAGTTCAAAGAAATTAATTGGCTCCTTCAAGGTCTTTTAACACATTAGAGATGGCACCCAAAATTCACACCAGGTAATCTTGACTTCACTGATGGGGTTCTTGGGTGCTGTGGAGAGATTGTATGGAGAAAGATGAGTTGAGTGTGACTAGAAAAGTAGGTAAGACTTAAATATGCTCTCATTACCTGATTGGCAGGGAAAATAGTCAATTTGATTATCAGGGCTCTGCATTGCATTTCAAGCATGACATTTTTCAGTGAGCATGATTTGCATCCTGAGCAGAGAAATTTCTGTTATGTGGGAAGGACCGATTCTTCACAGGACTTTTAACAAGTCAGGCCCAGCCCATTAAATACCACGTGGAGTAGGACTCTTCAGCCAGTATGACCATCAAAAACTTACCTCTGCACATTTCTAGACATCTTCTAGGGAGAGCTATTATGCCTGTTTCAGTTTTTGTATCAGTGCCCAGCCAGCTCCTTTTCTGGTTAAGACAGTTTCAATATTTCAACAGGAAATTCAGAAAAAAGCAAAAAACTTCTGCTATGGTTTTGCATAAACACACACACACACACACACAATGGAGGGGGGCCCAGGAAAGCACAACAGGGAACCGAAACAAAGAGAACCTCCACATAGACTTTCCTGTGTGGGCCTGAGCCCCACCACCTTCACCCTCATATTACTAGATACAAATGCAATGCTATTGCTTTATAAATGGAGATACTTGGTCCTTACTGGGACCATGGTGGACCTTTTGGAAGCAGAGAAGATTCTGGAGGTTTGGTAAGCATCTAATGAAGCAATGCAATCTCGTTCCACTCTGAGAAAGAAAAACTGTGCAATAGCTGTGTGTGTGTGTGTGTGTGTGTGTGCTCAGTCATGTCCAACTCTTTGTAACCCCACAAACTACAGCCTGCCAGGCTCCTCTGTCCATGAGATTTTCCCAGCAAGAATACTGGAGTGGGTTGCCATTTCCTCCTCCAGAATAGCTATATGTTGATGCATAAAGAGCCGATTGATTTACCTCCTACAAACTGATCATTTATTTCTAGAGGTTCCGTGACTCTGTCATCTCAAAGTTGGGGTAGAGTGACAATATACTGCCAGCACTTAGCCCCCGCTTGGTGGGGGTTGAGGGCATCCTCAGTTTACTTGGCAGGAGTTGCTTCAGCAATTTATCCCTAACTTTCCCCAACCAAGTTAAATGTCCAGAATAAGAAAGAAATGGAGATATGAGAGTAGACAGGGTTGAAAATAGATTAACTTTACAGAATAACTCAGAAGAGTTGCCCAATTCATCCCCCCCAATTGCTGCAGTAGAAGAATAAAATGAAAAAGGAGAGCTTCACTTTGGTTAGTAGAAACATTACATCACTACTCCTAAATTTAATGAGATTGTCTTATCTCGTGTTTTCTTAGGGTTTGTAGCCTTTGCCACCATGCCTGAACTGGCACAAAGAATCAAAATGAATTTTGCCTTGGGTCCTGTGGTGTCTTTCAAATATCCCACGGGCATTTTTACCAGATTTTTCCAACTTCCAAGTTCTGCAATCAAGGTAAGTTCTTCCTTTTGCCACAGTATATATGAGGATCTCCTTTTGGATGATAGACCCTTATTATTTGAAAATCTATGAAACAAAAGTAGGACATTTTGAAATCTGTAGATACCAGACTCTGGGGTCAGGTGCTGTGTGTGTGTGTGTGTGTGTGTGTGTGTCTATGTCACAGCGTCTACAGCTCTCATATATAACTCACTATACTCAGTTATTAACAGACCTGAGTATAAGTCAGAATTTCTAGCTGAGCTGACTGCTACGGCAGTTTGCTTGTTCTGTTCTTGTTCCGCTGGGCATGTCAATGAATTCACAGTGCTCAAATGAAAGACATTTTTCGATTTGATCGCTGATGTCCTTGACTTTGATGTTAGATAAGTTGGAATAATATACCCCTTTCCATATGGGAGCTTGCTTCAATTTACTAAAGCTAAAATGCCAAAGCCTAAATGTTTTACAGCTGAATTATTCATTCAACTATTTATTGGTTATTTTCCATTGGTTGGAAAACTGGTTTGATGGTCAATTGTGAATTTAAGACTTTATCCATTAAAAGTTTTTCTCTGTTTGCTTTTTGTTTCTCTAAAAAGCTCATTGACTAGTATTTTATCAAGATTGCCCCTTAAATGTGAATTGAAGGATAAAATAAGTTGTGGCCAAAATGAGATCAAAGAGACAAGTCAGGATATCAATAATTCATTTTTAAGATGAGATCCTGGTTTGTGGTGGAGAGGTAGGAATGGGAAAAAAAAAAAGAATTTGTGCGTTAACACAAGGAAGAACTTTCATGAGCCCTAATGATTGATTTGATAGTAGGTTTTTGGTATTGTTTAATAAACTTAGTTCTAGGAGGTCTTCTAGGTCTTCAACTTCAGCTGATCAACTTCAGCTTCTCTACCGTCTTCAGGTGATAGAGGCATAGATTTGAATTACTGTGATGTTGAATGGTTTGCCTTGGAAACGAACCGAGATCATTCTGTCACTTTTGTGGTTGCACCCAAGTACTGCATTTTGTTTTTTGTTTTTGTTTTTTTTTTTTTTAGAATTCCAATCACATTTTATTTTTTTTTAATTTTTTTAAATTTTATTTTATTTTTAAACTTTACAAAATTGTATTAGTTTTGCCAAATATCAAAATGAATCCACCACAGGTCTCTTGTTGATTATGAGGACTACTCCATTTCTTCTGTGGGATTCTTGTCCATAATAGTAGATGTCATGGTCATTTGAATTAAATTCACCCATTCCCGTTCATTTTAGTTCACTGATTCTTAAGATGTTGATGTTTATTCTTACCATCTCCTGCTTGACCACGTCCAATTTTCCTTAATTCATTGCTCTAACACTCCAGGTTCCTATGCAATACTGTTTTCAGTATCATATCTTTTTGTTCTTTTGTACAGTTCATGAGGTTCTCACTGCAAGTATACTGGAGTGATTTGCCATTCCCTCCTCCAGTGGATCATATTTTGTGGGGAAAGACTAGAGATCTCTTCAGCAAATTGGAGATATCAAGGGAACATTTCACCCAAAGATGGGTACAGTAAAGGAGAGAAACAGTAGAGACCTAGCAGACATTGAAGAAATTAAGAAGAGATAGAAAGAAAACATGAAAGAACTGTACAACAAAGATCTTAATGAACTGGGTTAGTACATTGATGTGGTCATTCACCCAGAGCCAGACATTCTGGAGTGCGAAGTTAAGTGGGCCTTAGGAATCACTGATGTTAATAAAGCTAATGGATGCAATGGAATTCCAACAGAACTATTCAAAACCTTAAAGGATAATGCCATCAAGGTGTTGCATTCAATATGTCAACAAATCTGGATGACCCAGCAGTGGCCACAGGACTGGAAAAGGTCAGTCCTCATTTCAATCCCCAAGAAGAGTAGTACTAAAGAATGTGCTAACCATTGGAAAATTGCACTTATTTCCCATGCTAGTAAGGTCATGCTTAAAATATTGCATGCTAGGCTTCAGCATTATGTGAGCCAAGAACTTCCAAATGTCCAAGCTGGGTTTAGAAAAGAAAAGAAACCAGAAATCAAATTGCCAGCATTTGCTGGATCATAGAGAAAGCAAGGGAATTCCAGAAAAAAGGTCTACATCTGTTTCATCAACTATGCTAAAGCCTTTGACTGTGTGGTCATAACAAACTGTGGAAAGCTCTTAACGAGATGGGAATACCAAACCATCTTACCTGTCTTCTGAGAAACCTGTCTGTGGGTTGAGAAGCAAAAGTTGGAACCCTGTATAGAACAGCTGATTGATTCAAGATTGAGAAAGCAGTATGACAAGGCTGTCTGTTGTCACTCTGTTTGTTTAACCTATACACTGAGCATATCATAAGAAATGCCGGGCTGGATGAGCTACAAGCTGGAATCAAGATATACAGGAAAAACATCAACAACCTCAGATATGCAAATACTGCCACTCTAATAGCAGAAAGTGAAGAGGAACTAAAGAGCCTCTTGATGAGAGTGAAGGAGGAGAGTGAAAGAGATGGCTTGAAACTAATATTAAAAAACCTAAGATCATGGCATCCAGTCCCATCACTTCATGGCAAACAGAAGGGGGGAAGGTGGAAGTAGTCACAGATTTCCTCTTCTTGGGCTCTAAAATCACTACAGATGGTGACTGCAGCCATGAAATCAGAAAGTGATTGCTTCTTGGCAGGAAAGTTGTGACAAACCTACACATGTGTTGAAAAACAGAGACATCACTCTTCCAACAAAGATCCGTATAGTCAAGCTATGGTCTTCCCAATGGTCATGTACAGTTGTGACAGCTGAACTGTAAAAAAGTCAGAGAGCCAAAGAATTGATACCTTTGAACCGTGGTGCTGGAGAAGACTCCTAAAAGTCCCTTGGACACCAAGGAGATCAAACCAGTCAATCTTAAGGGAAGTCAACCCTGAATATTTGTTGGAAGTACTGATGCTAAAGCTGAAGCTCCAGTATTCTGGTCATCTGATGTGAACAGTCAACTCATTGGAGAAGTCCCTGATACTGGGAAAGATTGAGAGAAGAAGGAGAAGAGGGTGTCAGAGAATGAAATGGCTGAATGGACATGAACCGACGCAATGGACATGAATTTGAGCAAACTTCGGGAGATGGTGAGGGACAAGGAGGCCTAGTGTACTGCAGTCCATGGGGTCTCAAAGAGTCAGACATGACTGGGCAACTGAACAACAGCAACAATAAACTTAGGGATTCCCAGGTGGCTCAGTGATAAAGAATCCACCTGCCAATGCAGGAGATGCAGAGATATGGGTTCAGTCCCTGGGTCAGGAAGATCCCCTGAAGGAGGAAATGGCAGTTCACTCCAGTATTCTTGCTGGGAAAATTCCATGGACAGGGGAGCCTAGAGAGCTACAGTCTATGGATTTGCAAAGAGTGGGACACAACTGAATGACTGAGTACAATGCTTCCCTCATAGCTCAGTTGGTAAAGAATCTGCCTGCAATGCAGGAGACCTAGCTTAGATTCCTGGGTCGGGAAAATCCCCTGGAGAAGGAAATGGCAATCCAGTCCAGTATTCTTGCCTGGAAAATCCCATGGACAGAGGAGCCTGGCGGGCTACAGTCCATGGGGTCACAAGAGTCGGACACGACTTAGTGACTAAACCACAATGTAACTTCCCTTTTGTGTGATTGATAGTTCTATTTCAAAATGTGTTGGCATCCATTAATTTGGGATGTTTTCTACATTGGGGCAGAGTTAAGCAGGCAAACTGCTGCTGCTAAGTCACGTCAGTTGTGTCCGACTCTGTGCTACCCCATAGACAGCAGCCCACCAGGCTCCTCCATCCATGGGATTTTCCAGGCAAGAGTACTGGAGTGGGGTGCCATTGCCTTCTCCAAGCAGGCAAACTAGTTAAAGTAAATCCAGAGATAGACACATGTATCACTAAGTATACCTGTTTTGCATATGTATTGCTTTGCCTACATAGGTCAGGTCTGAGGTAGGTATTTCCCCTAATTTATCTCAGTTTCTAATTCCCTATTGTCAAACTCTCTGCCAATTTAAGTCCCATTCTCTACTCCTACCCCTCCATAATATCTGTTGCCCCTAGAAGCTCCAGTCATTCCATCGGAGATCCCCACCCAAGCTTGCTTTTATAAACTCTAGAAGTTTTAATCACGCTGTCGCCCATGACATCATTTTCTTCTATCCAATGGCACCCTCCCTTCAGTACACTTCCCTCTACTTTTTAGCATGAAAGTCACGCACTCTGGTACACTACCAGAAAGGTGATGTGTACATGGGTAAAACCCTGTTTTTCTTTCCTAATCAAGGCAATGTTTGACCTTAAAGGAGAAACTGTTCTACTTCTCTTGCCAGTTAATGAGAAATATAGGTAATCCCTGATTGGACTGATGTCAGGGGAGCTTTCATAATGGATAAATTAGCTAATCTGGGGCTGAAGATCATTGCTACCATCTCCTTGTAAATTATGTTTGATATTCCCTAGGTAAAGATTGATTTATAAATACTTTTCCAAAATAACTTGGTCTCCTTGAGCAAAACAGGAAAAAAATAAATGAATATAAATAGATTCCTAAGAAGTCTCATTCCAGGGTGAAGGGAATGTCAAGAAGTCTGAAAATGATTCTTGAAAGAATAATTGTTTTTTATTTTTTACAGAAGTTGTTTGGTACCAAAGGTTTCTTTTTAGAAGAAAGTATAGGGAAGTCACCTTCTATCAAAATCTGCAACAATATAATATTATGGGTGATATGTAGTGAATTTATGTCTTTATGGGCAGGATTCAACAAGAAAAACATGAATATGGTATGTATAATGATTCGAGGGCCATTTGATGCTTTTAGAAATTCCAGCTTTCCTTTGGTTCTTCTTTTTGTTTTTTATTCATTTATTTTTGGCTGTGCTGGGTCTTTGTTGCTGTGCAGGCTTTCTCTGGTTGCAGGCAGTGGGGGTTACTCTCTAGTTGAGGTGCATGGGCTTTTCATTGCAGTGGCTTCTCTTGTTCTGGAGAACGGGTTCCAGGCACGCTGGCTTTAGTAGTGTGGTTCCTGGGCTCTAGAGCACAGGCTCAATAGTTGTGGCCCGTGGGCTTAGTTGCTCCACGACGTGGAATCTTCCCAGATCCGGGATCAAACCTGTGTCTTCTGCATTGGCAGGTGGGTTCTTTACCACTTAGCCACCAGGGAAGTTCCCTTTGTTTCATTTTGATGCATCTATCATATTACATAAATTAATGCAGTATTCTTAACTCATTTTAAAGGCAGAGATTTTCTCTGCCTAGAAGATTAGATATTCAGTGTGAAGACTGAAGAAGAGAATAGGCAGCTTCATCCTGTCATCTCTGGTCAAATTTAAGCTAATAGTTGTCCAACAATAGGTAGCAGTTTCACATGTTTGGAATTAGCCACCACTTACTATAGTCAGCTTGATTTTATAATATAATGCATTAAAAAATAAAATAAAATCCTAGGAAAGAGGCTTTAAACTTATTCTTTGTGCCCTCTCTTGTTGGGTCACGTTAGCCTCAAATAAAATGCACCACTTGAAACATATAAGACAGCGTGGAATGGAATGGAATGGATTCTGCCTTGCCATTCTACTGCAATATTTGTTTATTCATTCTTAGCATAATTATTCTCTGCTTCTTA
Source organism: Bubalus bubalis (assembly GCF_019923935.1). NCBI lineage: Eukaryota > Metazoa > Chordata > Mammalia > Artiodactyla > Bovidae > Bubalus > Bubalus bubalis. The sequence goes on from NC_059179.1 coordinate 10,821,320, forward strand.
AAGGCACGGTTTTTTCATTGGGTGGTCATTGCTTTAATATGTTTTGTTTTATCTTCAGAGCCGAATGGATGTGTATATGTCCCATGCTCCCACTGGATCATCAATACAGAACATCCTGCATTTAAAACAGGTAGTGTCTTTGTCACGGAAAACCATTCCCCTTATTTTCTTTATATTTGAAAGGACAGAGTTAGCATGTCTGTTCTAAGAAGCTTGGCAGGTAGCTTCTATTTAACCTTTTTCTGCATCTTTATAGTTGCATTTTCCCAGATTTTAAGAGAAAGAACAAGGTATGTGCAGACCAAGTCGGTCACATAAATGAATCCCATTTTCAATACGAGCTTGTAAAGTAGGCTCCGAGCCGAAACTAAACATAAAGTTGGAGAACCTCAGAAGAACTGAGCCTTCCCCAGAGAGAAATACCTGCCGTTTGATTTCCCTCAGTGAGTCTTGGGTTCTCACTAGCTTTTCCTTCAAACCAAGGAATTCATTGCCTCCCTTTCTCTTGATATTGTTTTGCACACTGATAAAATTTATTTATATCCTCCGGTGATGCAGAAGCCTTATTTTCTTCCCAGCATACAGTATACTTTTCTAAGATTTGCTATTAACAATCGTAATTCTTATTCTGAACACTACTTTTCTATAAAACACTTCATTCCAGCTTTACCATTCTGATGAATTCAGAGCTTATGACTGGGGAAGTGAAGCTGAAAACATGCGTCACTACAATCAGGTGAGTTACTCAGAGCAACCCTAGAAGGCTGGCTTTGAAAAATTATAATGATAAATTATTTGACAGTAAAAAGAATCCTAGCTGGCACTTGGTCACATTCACATTGGTAGACAGAGATTTTTCAAAGTGTATTTTAAATATTTATTTATTTCAAAAAATCTAAAAATAAAAGAAGTATATACTAAGGAAGTTAAATCGTTTATAATCCCTCCACCCAGAGATAACTAGATGGATCAATATTTTGTTACATTTCTTCCAGTCACAACATCACTACTTTTCCACAACTTTCAATCTTGTTTTTTACTTATAGTCATAGCAAAACATAACTAATGTTGCAAGAGAGATTTTTAATATAATTTTAATAGCTGCATAATAATTAAAATTGTGTGATAAAATTTATATAGTAACTGAATACATACTTATTGACACCAACAGAAAAAAATAAAATTGCACATAGAAGTTAAGAGAATTATCCACTTGTGAAGAGTTGAGTCTTAAGGCATCTTTTTCCCTCTAACTTTACATACCAAAATTTATATATTCATTTAGCCATCCAGCAGCTGGGCTTCTCAGTATGAACTAAAAACGTTAAATTAAATTTTTCCTTTATTTTCCCAAACTGGCATACTTAAAGCTATGGGTGCAAACATAGGTCAATTAAATTGTTTCTGGACCTCAAATGAGTCAATCAAACCAGTCAATTTCTCAGTTTTTGTTTAGTCAATAGGTCATGTCCAACTCTTTTGTAATGCCATGGGCATTAGCCTGCCAGGCTCCTCTGCTAATGGAATTTCCCAGGCAAGAATATTGGAGTGGGTTGCCATTTCCTTCTCCTGGGATGTTTTCCACCCAGGGATCGAACCCGTGTCTCCTGTATTGTCAAGTGGATTTTTTACTGCTGAGCCACCAGGGAAGCCCTCAATTTCTCAGTAACAGATTGAATTGTTAGGGAAATGAATCTGCTAGCTTATAAGACAATGAGTGTGGTATATAATTATATTATTTTTTATTAGCATGATTAAGATGTGGTTTACATACAGTATAAGTCACTGATTTTATATGTTCAACTCAGTGTTTCAACGAATATATCCATTCATGTAACCATATCACAAGCAAGATATTGAACATTTTCATTACCCACAAAAGTTTTCTCCTGTTTCTCAGACAATATAAATTCACAGATGCATATATTTGCAAATGCTTAGAAAAAGGCCAAAAAATAAACAGCACATGTTAAAGTGATAACTCTCAAGAAAAGGAAGAAAGAAAAGGTGAAGTGGATGCACACAAAGGAGTAAAAGGAGGCTCTTATTTTGGATTTCACACACTTTTGTTCTTTTTCATTGTTTTTCATGAACATGTTATATTTATATATTGTTTATATTTACAAGAAAATAAGACCAAAAAATCACATATACATAAAACTATTATTATCAAGTTCTCTTTTTTCAGCTTTATTGAGGCAAAACTGACCCAAAAGATTTAATATTGAAGTGTATGATGTGAAATATTGAGAGTGTAAATGTTCTCAGAATTTACAGTTAGCTAGCTGGGCCTACCCTACTCCAGGCCAATTCTATTTTATTTGCTTGCAATTTTGTATCATTGGAAGTCAATTTTTATTTTATTTTATTTTTAATTTTATTTTATTTTTAAACTTTACAACATTGTATTAGTTTTGCCAAATATCGAAATGAATCCGCCACAGGTATACATGTGTTCCCCATCCTGAACCCTCCTCCCTCCTCCCTCCCCATACCATCCCTATGGGTCGTCCCAGTGCACCAGCCCCAAGCATCCAGTATCGTGCATTGAACCTGGACTGGAAGTCAATTTTTATTCCGTTCTCAACACTTTGTCCTCTTCATAAGTTCCCAGCACAACCTCTGTGTCCATTCTATGTTTTCTTGAGAATAAAAAGATTAACTTATATAAGCCTTATGAGGGTAGGAATTTCCTTCCGTTTTGCTCACCAGTATTGTCCCAGCTGGTAGACTAGCTGGCACTTACTAGTCCCTTGATAATCATTTGTTCTATGAATGAAATTTCTTAACTTCCCTCTAATCCATCTTAAAATCTGTCTTTTTGATTCTGTCTTTCCTTTCACTCTCAGAATATGATGGTCCTCTTATCCAAGTTATCCTGTCCTTTGTCCTTGACCTCATCTCTTCTCATCTATTCTTACTGGCTTCTCTCTCTATCTTAAATGAACAACTGTTTCATACAAAAAACAAACAGAAACCCTTCCCTCAAGCCTTCAATTCTATCAATCCATGCTTCATCATTCTGTTTTTATCAACATTTTTTAATATCTAAAAATGTTAAGTATCTCTACTTCTCCACTCACTCCTGAACACTGGAAAAGGTAGTTTGAGTCTTCATCTTTTTATTATAGCTGTTCTATTTAAGGTACCTTCCCTGGTGGCTCAGACTATAAAGAGTGTCCCTGCAATGTGGAACACCTGGGTTCAACCAATGGATGGGGAAGATCCCCTGGAGAAGGAAATGGCAACCCATTCCAGTATTCTTGCCTGGAAAATCCCGTAGATGGAGGAGCCTGGCAGGCCCCAGTCCATGGGATCATTTGTGGCTTTTAATTGCCAAACTTAATTGCCTATTCTCACCTGTAGTGTTAGTTACCATAGACTCCTTACAACTTACCACCTCGATTTGGATTTCCATAATGTAACACTCCGGTTTTTTTCCCTCCCTTTTTGATTGCTCTCTTTATCCTCTCACTAGCTACTCTCTAACCCTCACCGCTCTCAATTATCAGAATTCTCCACAATTCTTCCCATATCGCTCCCCTTTGTGTTTGAATAATTTAGCCATCTCTACAGCTTCACCTGAGGGCTTCACTGGTGGTTCAGTGGCAAAGAATAGGACTCCCAGTGCTGGAGACGTGGATTCCATCCCTGGGTCGGGAAGATCCCCTGAGAAGGAATTGGCAACCCACTCCAGTAATCTCGCCGGGGAAATCTCATGGACAGAGGAGCCTGATGGGCTATACTCCATGTCATCACAGAATCAGACATGATTTAGCAACTAAACAACAGCTTCAGTTATCCTTCTCTGAGGATAATCCAAACTGCCTGCCTAGATTTTTTTCAGGACGCATTCCCAACAAATTTCTTCTTCAAGTCATCCCACAAACTAGGCAGAGCTATGAGAAATTACCCTCCCTTGTCTCTAAAACTTCTGAAGGATGCCCAACTGCCTAACCCTGGCATTTAGACCTTGACTGTCTCCAGTCTTATATCTTACTGTATTCCCTTACATAGTTTCTTTTTGGGGTGCACTGGGCAGCTTATCATTCCTGACCATGAAGCACATGCTCTATCTGCCTGCCCACCTTCATCCTTATCTTTAAAATACAACCATTCTTCAATGAAAATGACAGTGTTAGTTGCTTGGTTGTGTCCAACTCTTTGCAACCCCTTGGATGGTAGCCCAGTAGTCTCCCCTGTCCATGGGATTCTCCAGGCAAGAATACTGGAGTGGGTAGCCAGGCTCTTCTCCAGGGGATCTTCCTGACCCATGAATCAAATCCCAATTTCCTGCATTGCAGGCAGACTTTTTACCATCTGAACCACCAGGGAAGCCCTTCAAATGACTGCTCTTTACATGAAACCTCAGTTGAAAATAATTTCTTCTTTGTCTTCACTTCCATCGTATTTGGGGAATGTTTTATAGCATTTAACATACCCTCCTTTGTATCAGATCAGATCAGTCGCTCAGTCGTGTCCGACTCTTTGCGACCCCATGAATCACAGCACGCCAGGCCTCCCTGTCCATCACCAACTCCCGGAGTCCACTCAGACTCACGTCCATCAAGTCAGTGATGCCATCCAGCCATCTCATCTTCTGTTGTCCCCTTCTCCTCCTGCCCCCAATCCCTCCCAACATCAGAGTCTTTTCCAATGAGTCAACTCTTCGCATGAGGTGGCCAAAGGACTGGAGTTTCAGCTTTAGCATCATTCCTTCCAAAGAAATCCCAGGGCTGATCTCCTTCAGAATGGACTGGTTGGATCTCCTTGCAGTCCATGGGACTCTCAAGAGTCTTCTCCAACACCTCAGTTCAAAAGCATCAATTCCTTGGCGCTCAGCCTTCTTCACAGTCCAACTCTCACATCCATACATGACCACAGGAAAAACAATAGCCTTGACTAGACGAACCTTTGTTGGCAAAGTAATGTCTCTGCTTTTGAATATGCTATCTAGGTTGGTCATAACTTTCCTTCAAAGGAGTAAACATCTTTTAATTTCATGGCTACAGTCACCATCTGTAGTGATTTTGGAGCCCAGAAAAATAAAGTCTGACACTGTTTCCACTGTTTCCCCATCTATTTCCCATGAAGTGATGGGACCAGATGCCATGATCTTTGTTTTCTGAATGTTTAGCTTTAAGCCAATTTTTTCACTCTCCACTTTCACCTTCATCAAGAGGCTTTTGAGTTCCTCTTCACTTTGTGCCATAAGGGTGGTGTCATCTGCATATCTGAGGTTATTGATATTTCCCCGGAAATCTTGATTCCAGTTTGTGTTTCTTCCAGTCCAGCGTTTCTCATGATGTACTCTGCATATAAGTTAAATAAACAGGGTGACAATATACAGCCTTGACGTACTCCTTTTCCTATTTGGAACCAGTCTGTTGTTCCGTGTCCAGTTCTAACTGTTGCTTCCTGACCTGCATACAAATTTCTCAAGAGGCAGATCAGGTGGTCTGGTATTCCCATCTCTTTCAGAATTTTCCACAGTTTATATGCAAATATTTATTTAGCCATTTTGCCTTGTTCCTTCACACTCCTTGAATATAGGGGCCATTGCATGCTGTCTTCCTATGGTCATTGTAAATACTCATCTAGTAGTCTGTCTACTTATTTGAAGTCAGTTGTTGCTCTGAGGAGCTTCCTGTCATGAATGTCCTTTCTCTCTCTTTCGTAGAGTCGTCCTCCACTATATGACCTGACTGCCATGAAAGTACCTACTGCTATTTGGGCTGGTGGAAATGATGTTCTTATCACACCCCGAGATGTGGCCAGGATACTCCCCCAAATCAGGCATCTCCGTTACTTCAAACTATTGCCGGATTGGAACCACTTTGATTTCATCTGGGGCCTTGATGCTGCTAAACGAGTATACAGCAAAATCATAGATTTGATGAAGTCATATCCCTAACTGCAATATACCTACTTTTAAGATAGGAGTTGCTTCCAAGCCCATAAGAGGCTTTGGGGAAATACTAGTCTACTTAAGTAGCAGTGAGATGTACACCGGCCTCCTTCACCGTGTTGCTTTTGCCGAGGTGTTCTCTTATCACGGCATCCCAGCTAGGAATTATTCCAAGTGTGCTGCTCTTTCTCAAGCAAATGTCCACATCTGAGCTCTCAGAATCTCTTCCTTTCAGTCAGAGCCAAGTCCATGCTTTTCATCTAAGAAGCCCTAGCAAACTCTTCTCTGCTAACTGTACACTTCAGGGAAGAATTAAAAGAGGCCTTTGTCTTTCTTATTTCAAATATATATAGTGGCTTCATGCAAATAATATCCACTCCCCATCCCCTCTTTTCAAAGGATTGAATGTAAGCATAGGAGTGCTGGCCTAGGAAAATCTTGTCTGGGGGTCATTTGGGAAAATATTTCAGATGGCTGTAATCTGTGGCTTTCTCAAAATCACAGTTAGAGCAATAGTCGAATGGTCATCTAGTAGACAAGCCATGAAATAAGCCTGATCCACATCAAGCTTGAAAAGAATAGCAGAATGGAAAATGAACCAAATCAAACTATTCCCAGAGTTTTACTATTTCAAGCTGGGGGATTGGGAGGGGGTTGCGGAGACAAGATTGAGGATGACTAGGATAAACTGAATTTCTAGGTGTTAAAATTATTCACTGTAGACTACTGCCTTTAAAACAAGGTTAAATTGAATAAAGCTTTTTGAAAATAGTGTACTAGAACTCATAGACACTAGTCTTATGTGATAGCATTTGAGAGCTCATTCTTTCTTGTTTTGCTTTAAAGATAAACTAAACTGATCAGCCATTATGCCTTCATTATCAAAGTAGAATTTATACTATTGCATTCATACCCTTTAACATTTAAAGCAGCTTTCTGAAAGCCTAACTGAGGACCAGAAGAGAGGCACTAGGAATTCTAAAGTTGTGCTTTATTTCAGTCTCTAACTGATGCCAGACACTGAGTCTAGGACTCAGCACAAAGTTCCAAGAGTAGCAGGAAGTTTTAGTGTCAGTTCTATATTCCTGAATGAATTCATATAGGAATGAATTCCAGGTGCGAACCTGGAAAAGACCTTTCCTTCCATGAAGATGTAATTAATGGAAAACTGTCTATGAGCCTCAAGGAATCATAAATTTAATAAATAATGCACAATACATACTATGAACGGTTTAACTTAAAACAGATAACTTAAAAATATTTGCATGCAGGGTCAAGGTCTTTGGATGCTGAATACCATACAATCATTCTCCAATAAATAATCAATAACTGATCATTTTTAGTTTTAGTGTCTTTAAAAGGGATGACAATTTTTTAAAATTTGGGAAGCAAGTTTAAATGAAAATCCTTTTATATCTTTATAGTATTTATTTACCAAGATTAAACTAATTTTATCACAGTTTTTAGTGATTTTTATTGAGCTCATTCAAAGATTACATGGTAGTTTTCATACAAGCAATACATTCTGTTTTGTGTGCATGCATACTAAGTTGCTTTAGTCATGTCTGACTCTTCGCAATCTTATGGGCCGTAGCCTACCAGGCTCCTCTATTCATGGGGATTCTCCAGGAAAGAATACTGGAGTGGGTTGCCATGCCCTCCTCCAGGGGATCTTCCCAACCCAGAAATTAAACCTGTGTCTCTTACATCTACTGCATTGATAGACAGGTTCTTTACCACTAATGCTTCCTGGGAAGCCCACATCCTATTTTAGTCACATTTAATTAAATTAATCAAAACTCATTGATAGCTATGAGTTATCAATAACTCAACTGATAGAACAAATAGGTAAGACTGAGAACAGATAATCTATCTCTTAGTAAGCATATGACTCAACTGGAAAGAGTGGAAGGAGGTGACTGTAATAGATTAGCCTGCTAATTATGACTATTTAAGAGGCAATGGCCATCAGTTAATATGTTTACATAGAGAAAAAAGGGCGTTGGTTAATATAGGAATCTGGTTAAGTGAGGGTCAATTAAGAGAGCTTCAGTAGGATTTGCCCTATTCAGCTACTGCTACAACAATCCTGTGCAATAAACAACTCAGTGGCTTACAACAGCAAACATTTATTTTTTTATGCTCACAAGTCCACAGTTTGGCTGGTGTGGCTCCATTTTACACAGATCACCTGGGCTTGGCTCAAAGCTGTAAGCTGGGTCCTGGTATGCTCCATACATTCTCTTCATTCTGGAACTAGCAGCCCTCAGGATTATGTTCTTCATGTGACAGATCCAAAGAACACAAGATGGTGAACAAGATCATGCTAGAATATTTAAACCTCTGCTGGTTCACATGCCTTCAGCTAATTCGGATCACAAGACCAAGCCTTACCGCAATGATGCAGAATAGTCTGCTTCACCTACAGGAAGAAACTGCAAACCACATGCCAAAAAGTGTGGATATAAAATGCTATTATACAAGAATGAAGAATTGGGGAAGATACTCCATTCTACCATACATAGGCACAAAATCTGAAAGATAAAAATAGGGAATAAAAAGTAAGTTTTCCTCTTTCTCCCAACTCCTTATCATGCACTCTTTCCTTCAAAGACACCTAACTCTTACCAATAGTTTTGTGTGTCTTTCTACAGATTGTGCTATGCTTATGCAAATGAATCCACAGATACCCATTTAGTTTTTTCTCCTTTTGGTACCATAATGTACAGTCTTTACCATGTCTTGCTTTGATCACTTACTATCTCTTGGAAATCATTCTCCATCAGTTCACATGGAACATTATTAAAGGTTACATGGAAATTCATCATTAATAGAGATTATGATGAATTAGGATTTTTTTGTAATTACACACAGTATTGTAGAAAATATTGTACAAATATCAGTGTAAACTTTATACAAATATCATTTGTACCTACAAGATGAATTATCTTTGAACCAGAATTATTGGTTCAAAGAGAATATAGAATTATAATTTGAGTTAATTCCTTGTCTCTGGTGGCTCAGCAGTACAGAATCCGCCTCCCAGTGCAAGAGATGCAGGTTCAATCCCTGGGTCAGGAAGATCCCCTGCAGAAATAAATGGCAACCAACTCCAGTACTCTTGCCTGGGAAATCCCATGGGCAGAGGAACCTGGTGGGCTACTGTTCAAGGGGTCGCAAAGAGTCAGACACCACTTAGCGACTAAACAACAACTCAACCAAAGCTGAATTTTATGCTGACACCATCACTAACATGTATAGGGACCTAAGGGGAAATGTCAGTGCTCTAAGAGCTTCCACTGACTTAACTACACAATTCTCTGCCCATGATTACAAAACATTGATGTGATTCTCATTACATTTTAGAGTTCTGTGTGATTTATGTGCTTTGGGGTAGAATGCAAACAGATTGTTGGTATTCTTGATAGGTTAAGAAATACTTTTCCTAGCCAATGTCAACATGTAACAGGACTTTGTTGCTGCTGCTGCTGCTAAGTCGCTTCAGTCGTGTCTGACTCTGAGCGACCCCATAGACAGTAGCCCATCAGGATCCTCTGTTCCTGGGATTTCCCAGGCAAGAATACTGGAGTGGGTTGCCATTTTCTTCTCCAATGCATGCATGCATGCTAAGTCACTTCAGTCGTGTCCAACTCTGTGCGACCCCATGGACAGCAGCCCACCAGGCTCCTCTGTCCACAGGATTCTCTAGGCAAAAATACTGGAGTGGGTTGCCACTTTAGTCACATCAAAACTTCAGTCACTTTTAAAATAAAGCAAACAAAAATCTCATCCGTATCATCACACCTCCCACAGAGCCAACCCAAATACAAATAATAATGATGAAAATAGTATGGTTCAGTTCAGTTCATTGGCTCAGTTGGGTCCTACTCTTTGTGATCCCATGAACCGTAGCACACCAGGCCTCCCTGTCCATCACCAACTCCCGGAGTCCACCCAAACCCGTGTCCATTGAGTCAGTGATGCCATCCAACCATCTCATTCTCTGTTGTCCCCTTCTGCTTCTGCCCTCAATCCTTCCCAGCATCAGGGTCTTTTCAAATGAGTCAGCTCTTCGCATCAGGTGGCCAAAGTATTGGAGTTTCGGCTTCAACATCAGTCCCTCCAATGAACACCAAAGACTGATCTCCTTTAGGAGGGACTGGTTGGATCTCCTTGCAGTCCAAGGGACTCTCAAGAGTCTTCTCCAACACCACAGTTCAAAAATATCAATTCTTCGGCACTCGGCTTTCTTTATAGTCCAACTCTCACATCCATACATGACCACTGGTAAAACCATAGCCTTGACTAGATGGACCTTTGTTGCCAAAGTCTCTGCTTTTTAATATGCTGTCTAGGTTGGTCATAACTTCAGAATTTTCCACAGTTTATTGTGATCCACACAGTCAAAGGCTTTGGCATAGTCAATAAAGCAGACAGAGATGTTTTTCTGGAACTCTCTTGCTTTTTTGATGATTCAGCATATGTTGGCAATTTGATCTCTGGTTGCTCTGCTTTTTCTAAAATCAGCTTGAACATCAAGAAGTTCACGGTTCACGTATTGCTGAAGCCTGGCTTGGAGAATTTTGAGCATTACTTTACTAGCGTGTGAGATGAGTGCAGATTGTGAGGTACAATCATTAAAAGCATTATATAAAGTATGGGGCTTTCCAGGTGGTGCTAGTGGTAAAGAATCCACCTGCCAATGCAGGAGGTGCTGAGACACAGGTTTGATCCCTGGGTCAGGAAGATCCCCTGGAGGAGGGCATGGCAACCCACTCCAGTATTCTTGCCTGGAGAATCCCATGGACTGAGTAGCCTGGCAGGCTACAGTCCATGGAGTTGCAAAGAGTCAAACATGACTGAAGCTGCTTAGCATGCACATGTAAAGTATACATAAAAGCACCAGGAATTTTGTGTGTGCCAACTGTTCTCCTAACCAAACCAGTTCTCAGCTGAACTGAGAAAGTTAATTTATTTGGAATCCTATGTGCCCTCCATAAGCTTCATCAAAGTTAGCACCTAACAGCCACAACAAAAAAGTACCTTCCGTGCCCTGCCGTTTCCCCCTCCTCCAAGAAAGGATTTCTGGAAACTCTGTTATAGGTGATGATCACCTGGTCCCAGGTAGCCAAAGCATGCTGCCAACAGAATGGGATGCAGAAGCTCTGCACATTGAAAACAAAAGCCAACAAATCAGCACTGGGATGGAGGGAAGGGAAAATTACTAATCTCATACTCCACAGGACTTACCACAAGGCTATGTGGAAACTGCTTATGTTTACATGTTAACAATAGTTCAATAATGAAATAGTGAAATAATACTATTCATACCATAAAACTGATACATGTGCATGGTGGGAAATGAAAATGTTATAAAAATTGTTCACTACTAAATAACTTCTTTAAATAGATTTTTGGGGTGGGGGGGTTGGTGCAATGTATATCTGTATTTCCAATTATTTAAAGTTTGAAAGGCAAATATAGAAAATTGCAAGTTTTAAAAAAATTATTCTTTTGTTGATAAGACTTAGTTTTCTAAATAATCAAAGGTTTGAGCAAGGCAGTGTGAAATACAAGAAATATTGAAAGGACAGAATCTATGATTCATGGGCACATTACATAAAAGGTAAAGAAAGTCCTTTTATAAACTTTATTAGCATAAGACTCATAATTTAAGATATCTTATGATTTTAACAGAGAGAAAATTAAACTCTAGTTTTATATCAGCACATTATTAGCAAGTTGGCAAGGGACTCAGGAAATCTTTCTCATACCGAGGATGGTGTCAAGGAAAAAATCCAAGTGATGGCAATGATGAAGCCTCCCTCCTCAAATGCCTCCTGAGGAAAGGCCTGGTGAAGTCTCTGAAGAAAAATGTCTTCATCATGAAGAGCCCCTTGATCCTCCACATTCTCCATTTATTCCCTTCTCACCTGTTCCTCTCTACCTTCAAACTGAAAGGATCATCTCCTGTCTGAACGATGCAGCTTTGTATCGCTGCTTTTCCTATGGATCTGACCTTTTCCTCCTTATGCTGCCCTGATCTATAGTCATTTACTAGAATAAGACCACCAGCATTCAAGGACTTTTCTTTCCCCTTCAGCAAGATTTGCAAGGTGATATGCACTAATCCAACACTCAATGCATGTTACCCCATAGATCGCTGGCAATTTGCCAATGCCAAGAATGAAAAGGAAGGTCTTTTTCTCTGTCTTGCTGGCTCATCTTCAAGCAGCTACAGAACCAACAGTCAAAAGAGACAGAAAGGAAATTTTGTCTGTTCCGGGGAGGCCTCATGAAAAACTAAGTGAGAGGCAGAACCATCCCTGGATTCCCTGATTCTTCCCTAATTTTAATTAGGGCGGTGTTCTCAGTTCAGTCAGTTCAGTTCAGTCACTTAGTCATGTCCGACTCTTTGCAGCCCCATGAATCGCAGCACGCCAGGCCTCCCTGTCCATCACCAACTCCCAGAGTTCACTCAGACTCACTTCCATCAAGTCAGTGATGCCATCCAGCCATCTCATCCTCTGTCGTCCCCTTCTCCTCCTGCCCCCAATCTCTCCCAGCATCAGAGTCTTTTCCAATGAGTCAACTCTTCACATGAGGTAGCCAAAGTACAGGAGTTTCAACTTAGCATCATTTCCCCCAAAGAAATCCCAGAGCTGATCTCCTTCAGAGATCTGATTGGATCTCCTTGCAGTCCAAGGGACTCTCAAGAGTCTTCTCCAACACCACAGTTCAAAAGCATCAATTCTTCGGCGCTCAGCTTTCTTCACAGTCCAACTCTCACATACATACATGACCACTGGAAAAACCATAGCCTTGACTAGACGGACCTTTGTTGGCAAAGTAATGTCTCTGTTTTTCAATATGCTATCCAGGTTGGTCATAACTTTTCTTCCAAGGAGTAAGCATCTTCCTAAACTGTAGTCATTCACGTTCCTCATTCACAATGTTTGCCCCATCTGTATGCCACCTTTAGTACTACTTGTTTAAAAGCCTCAAAATCAATTTGCCTATTTAATTAAATAACTTTTAAAACTAAACTTCCTACAATTACTGTAAATGAGAGGGAAAAATACTATTTGCTAAAATTTGAGAATAACCAGAAACATAATAGGGCTTCCCTGGTCAGCAGTAAAGAAGACGCCTGCAATGCAGGAGATGGCAGGAGATATGGGTTCAATCCCTGGGTCAGGAAGATCCCCTGGAGGAGAGCATGACAACCCACTCCAGTATTGCTGGGAAAATCCTGTGGACAGAGGAGCTAGGTGGGCTACGGTCCATGGGATCACATAGAGTCAGAGTGCACATGCATAAACATAGCAACAATGAAAAGGAGATGATTGAGAATAAAATTGATTACTATTCAGGACACTGGAGTTTCAGAACTGCCTTGTTTTTGTTCAATATGGGCTCTTCATTTGAAAGAGAAGTTAACAAGTGTTAGAAAAAGAGACATAAACCAAAGTTAGACTTTCTTCTTGATGCACTCATAAGATTGAAAGAAATTATATAGAGAGACTATGGTAGGATGAATAATGTGAATAATGCCCTCCCCCCACCCAACTGAAAGATGTCCATGTCCTAATCCCAGAAACCTGTGAATATATTACCTTATATGGCAAGAGAAAATTTAGAGATGTGCTTAAGTTAGGATACTTGAGGTGGAGAGTTTATTCTAGGTTATCTGCATAGGCCCAATGTAATCACAAGGGTCCTTATAAGAGGGAGGCAAGAAGATCAAAGTCAAAAAAAGGATCTATGACAATGGAACAACCAGAATTGGTGTGATATACCAGGAGCCAAGGAATGCAGGAAGCCTCTAGAAGCAGGAAAAGGCAGGGAAGTCTCCAGAAAGAATACAACCCGATCAACCCCTCCAACTTAGATTTCTAACCTTCAGAACTATAAGAGAATAAACTTATATCATGAGCTTCCCTAGTGGCTCAGATGGAAAAAATCTGCCTGCAATGCAGGATTCCTGGGTTCAATCCCTGGGTGGGGAAGATCCCCTGGAGGAGGGCATGGCAACTCACTCCAGTATTCTTGCCTCGAGAAACCCCGTGGACAGAGGAGCCTGGCAGGCTATAGTCCATGGGGTCTAAAAGAGTCAGACACAACTGAGCGACTAAGCACAGGACAGGTTTGTGGTAATTTGTTACAGCAGCAATAGGAAACTAATACAGAGACTAATTCTCATACGAAGTGATACAACATTATTTAAAACCATGCACACGTATCAGCTAAAATCTTCCATAGCCCAGTCTTGTACATCTGCACTTGGGAAGCACTGCCTAATGAATTCCACCAGGGCGTCAGAGAAAAGGGTAGCCACAGATGAATGCAACTGCAGAAGAATTTAGCCCTGAGGCCGTGAAGCTGGTTACTGAAACAATGGCCGATTATAGGGGAAGAAGCTTTGCGTGGTCGGTATCCTGCTTCCTCTCCTACTTCAACCTCCCTTGATACTGTAGTGTCTGAGCTGAGGAGACAGCATTCCTGAACCTTCAGCGAATGGACTTTGTACTGAGGTAGGTCACAGCTATGGTTCTTCTTGCTCCTAAATGACACTGCCTTTCTATTAGATTAAAATAGGCTTGGGAATGTTTTCTCAAGTTTGAAAAAAATAACTGTGTTCTTGTATCATTGCCAAAGAAAAATTTGTTAATGACAGACATTTTTTTAAACATAAAGAAAAGCTAACAAAAATAAATAAATAAATAAATAACCAGTAACTGAACCCCCTCCCCAGAGAAAATTCCTTTTTAATATTTTGATAGATTTTTCTCTGGTCCCATTTCTCCTCACGTCTGCTTATAACTTAAAAAATAGCCAATAAATACTGTGTAATAGCCTTCATTATCCCTATTAAAATATAAACACTTTTGCATTAGCTATGATAAAACATTTATAATATTTTTGTAATAACAAAATAGTATTGGGTGGTAAGGATAAAGTAGAATTTCTGTAACCATTTTACTCATGTGGCTATTTTTGCTGTTTCCAACTTTTCACCCTGCTCCTTGACAATATTTTTGTTCACTACTGATGGCTCCTAGAAATAAATTTCTGAATTAAGAATACTTAAATTTTTAATACTTATTGCCAGATTTCCCATCAGAGAGTTATAAAAATTTATACTGGGAAAAAAATTTCTTTTAAAGAGAATGAATTGCACATTTAGGTAAATAAAAGAGGAAAATAAGTGATAACCTTTTGGGACGAAAGAGAAAGAAAAGCTTTTTTATTTCATGTTTTATATTATAAGCAAGAGAATATGCTTGTCTTTCTCCTCACTTGGCTATCTACTGGAGAAAGAAGAGGGCAGAAAAAGATGCTCTGGAACTGGAGTGACTTCTTAAAGGTGAAAAAATTAGTAAGGAAATTTTTTAAGGGTATTTAGATGAATTTATAAAAACTTCTGGGCTTCCTAGGTGGCACTAGTGGTAAAGAACCCACCTGCCAATGCAGGAGGCTCAAGAGATGCAGTTTTGATCGCTGGGTTGGGAAGATCCCCTGGAGGAAGGCATGGCAACCCACTCCAGTACTCTTGCCTGGAGAATTCCATGGACAGAGGAGCCTGGCAAGCCACGGTCCACAGGGTCACAAAGAGTCAGACACGACTGAAGCATGACAACCATAAACACGTTCAGAGTCAGTGTTTTCAGGTTCCAGAAAGGTGTAGCAGGTGGACAATCCCCAGTAGGGCAAAATGTGGAAGGTCTTTTAAAAGTCTTGCCTGTTTCAGAAAGGGTTTGTGCAAGGTACACACACAGCTAATAATAAATTTGATATTTTAATTGCTACAGACAACCAAATTATGTAACCTTAAAGTAAATTTCTACTTTGGCTGTCTACACGGGTTATTAGATGGAGAACTTCCAAATTCCCTGCTTTCTAGGCGCTGTCATGGCAAAGCCCATGATGCCCAGAGCAGCCTGGCCAGTCCATACAGCAAACTCTGCCAGCTAAAGATGATAAGTTGTTGTTGGGGTTGCCCATTCCAGGGTCTATGTATATATTAAAATATGAGGTAGAGAATCTCCAAGTAATCAACCTAATTTCCAGTCTTCTCCACCGCAAGCCTGGCAAATTGAACATAATCCTAGAAATAAGGTTAAGAACAATAAATAACAACTTATTAGGTAGCCTCTGAGTGCCAGGCATCATGCTGTGCACCTCACACACTTATTTTGCTTAAACTTTACAACAATGATGCAAGAAAGGTGTTATTATTGTTATCAATTTATAGGTAAGAAAAAAGAAAATCAGAAAATTGTCCAGGGGTCCACAGCTGGTGAGAGGCAGAGTTGGGATTTAAACACAGGTCTGTTGGATTCCACTGCCATTGATTGTCCCTTCCAGGTGGGACTCTCTGCAAGGTGCCCCTGTGACCTGAGGCTTCAGTTGGTGTTTCTAGGTGTCATAACTAAATCTACACATTCTCACACTTACCCCTTCAATGGCCCTGGAAAAAAATTTTTAAAGCAACTAATGACAGCTAGAGTCTTTTATGATCCTCAATTATACTTCATTAGTAGGTATAGCATAGATTTTTAAGAGCAGGGAAAAAAACTGCTTTTCTTCTATGTCTTTAAGGGCGTTGTTTTAAAATTGTTTTCATGAAGTTTCTGGATTTGTTATTGTTTGTTTTGATATATTTCATTTATTCTGTATTAATGTGATTAAGAATAAGCTCTATATTCCCTGTTGGAAAGATATACCAGAATTTTTTGTCAATTCATTGCAAATTTTCTGTTTTTTTACATGTTCTTCAGGAAATTATTTTGATAATTTATATAATGAATCTATTAAAAGCTGAAAAATTGGGAATGCCAAGATTTAAAGAATTCAAGATAACTTTCCCCTAATTGTTAAATGTACTTAAGAAAATTCTTTCACTGTTGTTGAAGCAGTTTTTGAAATTCAGCCCCGTCATTGCTGTTTTGAGAGCTCTTTTATCTCTGGGACTGGGTGGCCATAAATGCTAACCATCTCAATAAACCATGGAAAGTTTAGTTAATCAGACTATCTGCAACATGTCCCAGTGGGTAGACTGAGGTGCTCCATGGTGTTTTCTATCTAGCATCATTCAGACCAAATCCTCCTGCTCTTGTTCCCTAGGCTTTACTATATTTTTTAAGTGCAGTCCAGTTTTATGATAATTAATGTTTAAATCAACCTTGAGATGAAAGGAAGCTAGTAAACTATCATTAGCTGTTATTTTTGTTTCTTCAACCCCTATGATTTCTCCTTACACATTTTAAAAACTCAAAGAAATTGTGTCATTATGAATCATCATTTTCCTACATTTTTATGCTGGTGAGTACAAGGAAAATCTTTAGCCCTGGAAGCCCCCCGTCTTATTTCACTATCTGGAACCAAATTCATCTCTGGGGAAGGAACAAGGCTGGAACAATTTGCTGCACAGAGATTAGAGTTTCTCCTCCTGCAAGCAGGATGTCTGTGAGCGCTGCAAGGCAGCGACCTCCAAACCCCGGTCTTCCTCAGAACCATCGGGTTCATATGATAAAAATACTGATAAAAAATACTTGCCTGGACCCCAAGCCCAGATACCTTGCTTCAGTTGGTTTAGGGTGGGAACTGAAACCAGCCTCATCAATCAGATGATTCTCTGTCTGGTTTTCTTGCATATGAGAGGTGACATCAGGTTTGAAAACTTGGTCCCCATCTGATCCAGTAAAAGCCAGTGCTTTGAACACACAGTTAATATATGTATCTGTCATCCAGAGGATAAAACATGGTGTTCTACAGTTGGTGAGTATAAAATATTTTAGTTATCAGAATAGGGAACATTGCATAGAAATGACAATGAGGAAAGGTCTTTTGTTTTTCTTGCCTGTAAAACAGATACTAAATCGTGATGACAAGCTCATTTGCAAAACAACTCTCAGAGGATTTGTCAACAGATACAAAAAAAAATAGTTTTAAATGCTGATTTTAAAAATATGTTCACATACCTTTTCTAAACAGGACTTTTTTCAGGCTTATATTCATATACTGTGATGACTCTGGGCCTCCCAGGTGGCTCAGTGGTAAAGAATCTGCCTGCCAATGCAGAAGATGCAGATTTAATCTCTGAATCAAGAAGATCCCCGCCCTGGAAAAGGATATGGCAACCCACAGCATTCTTACCTGGGAAATCCAATGGAAAGAGGAGCCTGATAGGCTACAGTCCGTGGAGTTGCTAAGTCTGATGTGACTTAGCAACCAAATGACACTGTGATGACTCTATAGGCCAAGATTCTCAACCTTAGCATTGTTGACAGTTGGGGTTGGGATGTTCTTTGAGGATCCATCCTGTGCACTGTCAGATGCTTATCAGCATCCCTGGCCTCTACCCCTAGAGTAAGACTCCTATAGCGGTGACATCCAAAAATGTCTCTAGACATTGCTGGAAGCTTCCTTGGGAGATGAAATCACTCCCCTCTGAGAAGAATTGCTCTAGGAAAATCATGTTAAGCTTAGAAGATTCAGGATTTTGCGATATAAGCTGAAAGAGTAAAGGTGGCTTTCATAGTAGTGGAATCAGAAAAGACTATATGATCATTGATACTGGTTAAATTAAACAACTATTTAGAAAGAAAAAATAATACACATTAAATACCTACTCATATTGAAAAATAAATTTCAAATGGTCCAGAGTTCTAAGAAAAAAATATTGTGAAAATATTGAAAAGAATATGAAATGTATTTGTATAACCTCAGTAAAGAAAAACTGTCTTAAGATTCAGAAAATCCAGAAACCCAAAGTGAAAACCTCAAGAGACTTAACTCGTAATATCTTAGCACTTCTGCATGATGGATTAATAACTAAAGAAAGGCACTGCAATTGAAAATTTTAAAAGAGAAAATATGTGTAATATATATAGCAAACTGATGACAAATATCCATAGAAAATTAAAAGCCCAGACAAATTGAAAAACACAGAGAAAACAAGCTAATAATTCACAAAAGCAATTCATAAAAGAAAATCAAATAGCCAAAACATTTTAAAAGTCTCCTTTTCATGGAATATTGGAATTGATATATATATACATACTGCTGCTGCTGCTGCTAAGTCACTTCAGTCGTGTCCGACTCTGTGTGACCCCATAGATGGCAGCCCACCAGGCTCCCCTGTCCCTGGGATTCTCCAGGCAAGAATACTGGAGTGGGTTGCCATTTCCTTCTCCAATGCATGAAAGTGAAAAGTCAAAGTGAAGTCGCTCAGTCGTGTCTGACTCTTAGCGACCTCATGGACTGTAGCCCACCAGGCTCCTCTGTCCATGGGATTTTCCAGGCAAGAGTACTGGAGTGGGATGCCATTGCCTTCTCTGATATATACATACTACTATATATAAAATAGATAACAAGTAATAGCACAGAGAACTCTACTCAATATGCTGTAATGGCCTATATGGGAAAGAATATAAAAAAAAAAGAATGGCTATTTGTATATGTGTAACTGATTCATGTTGCTGTACACCTGAAACTAACATAACACTGTAACTATACTCCAATAAAAAACTTTTTAATTTATACACATGATACTGTATTATGGACAAAAAAGATAGCATTTATTATTTTCACCCAAAAAAAGAACAAGTATATTAATTGTGTTCATAAATTTTATATCCATACTAAATTTTCTCTCCTTAATTATAGATGCATTAAATCTACCATGATGATAGAAAAAAAAAGGTCTCAATTTCATTATTACTTAAGCCAATGGAGGAATTCCCTGGTGGTGGCCCAGTGATTAGGACTCGGTTCTTTCAGGGCCAAGGGTCTGGGCTCAATCCCTGGTCAGGGAACCAAGATCCCATAAACTGTGTAATGTTGCAAAAAAAAAAGAAAGAAAGAAAAAATTGCAAACTAAAATTACAATGAGATGTCTTGATCCCATCATACTGGCAAAATTTAAAAGATTTACGAAGTGCAGAATGAATAAAGGAAGATGTGAAGAAACAAGCATGTTCATGCCCTGTTAGGAGAACTTACATTAATTTGGTCTCTTGAAGGCAACTAAGCAGTAGCTATGGAAATGTAGATGGTATACTCTGACCCAGTATTTACATCTATGAATCTTTTCTATAAAAATACTCTCATATGTGCTCACTATAGATATATATATACACATACATATATGTATAACAAGGGTAATTGCATGGTATTATTTATAATAACAAAACTTTACAAACAAGCTGTAAGCCATCAACAAGGAATATTTGGCACAACATTCTATCTTGATACATACAATGTCAGTCAGTTCAGTCGCTCGGTCATGTCCAACTCTTTGCAACCCCATGGACTGCAGCATGCCAGGCTTCCCTGTCCATCACCAATTCCCGGAGCCTGCTCAAATTCATGTCCATCTAGCTGGTGATGCCATCCAACCATACACTGTAGCTTTATGCAATATTTACATTGAATGAGATAATTTAAACTATTGAAGTGAAAAAACCTTTTATATGACAGAGACTCCCAGAGCTGTATATAAACATGTAAATATACACATGTGTGTAAATAAATTTATTTACTCATGTAAATAATGTTTGTGTATGTATAATTATCAACATAATTATGCATATATGTAAACTTATAAAAAGTGTCTTAAAATATACACATCCAACGGATCAGTAGGAATTAATTCCAGGAAGAAAAGCAGGATGTACATCTCATCCTATGTGTTTCATAGTGTTTTAGGTTTCACCACAAATATGTATTGTGCATACTGTATAATTTTTAAATTAAAGTGATAAATTGAACTAAATGATTTCAGAAAGGTATAATTTTGGCTCTAACAACCTATGCCTTAATTCTGATTTAGAAATAAATTTGAAAATAAGCCACAAAGCTTGAGTCCATATCACAGAATCCTTCAAGGAAAAGAAAAAGAGAAAGGAAAGACAGTTCTCTAAGCAGACACTTCATGCTTATTCCATTTGCATACATTTCCCCATTTATCCTGCTAGCATCTCATTTCTACTGAGACTCTGAGAGGTTGAGAGGTTTAACAAAAATCACAGGGCCATGTGATTTCCCGTGGTCCATTGGTTAAGATTCCAAGCTTTCATTGAAGGAGGTGAAAATTCAATCCCTGTTCATGGAACACATTTGTCCCACACGACAAATGGATGAATGGTGTGGCCGAAAAAATAAAAAATATCACAGGACCAGGACAAGATGGAGTTGGGATTTACACTTGGACCAGTCTGTGGGGAATACAATTGTTGCTTTCTATATCAGATATCTTATAGTTTCACTGGTTGATGAAGAAACTCTGGTTTACCTTACAAATATCAAATCAGAGCACAGAGGGCCACAGCTCCACGGGAGAAGCACTGCATGCCCCTGATGGGGCCGGCTCTTGCTGCCTCCCTAGCTCCCACCTCTACCTGGGTGTCTGCGATCAGCCCCAGCCACTACACAGGCCCCCGCAGCCGGCCCCCGCAGCTGACTGTGTGCTCAACCTCACCTCCGGACACCACTGTTGCCTGTCTCAATCTGTAACAGCTGGCCCTGCAGGCACTCCAGGCACTGGACCTTTTGAGGGCCGCGAAAGCCCCTGTAGTCACAGAGGAGTGCAACACTGCAGCACTCACCAAGGATCACACAGTTGTCAATGCTATGGGTCCTAGCAACCGGAGCCCAAGAGACATCATTCCTCACTGGACCCAGAGCCGCCACACACTCCTGCACTTGGTGCCCTACACAACTAGCTCTGAGGTCACAGCACGCTTCAGCATGCCCCGACTCACAGGTCAAAGTCATCCTTTACCAAAATCAGATCATGAAGTCTGGAAGAGATGACTGTCTCCAAATACAGACACCAATACAAGGCTTTAGGGATCGGGAAGAATGAGGAATACACTAAACCTCCAGTAACTCCCCCAAAGAAATGGAGACCCAGGAATTGCCCAACAAAAATTATAAATAATTGCTCTAAGGATGCTCAGCCAAAGGAGAGCACAAATAAATAATTGGATGGTATTGAGAAAACAATATGGGACCTCCCAGATGCTCCAGTGTTTAAGAATCTACCTTCCAATGCAGGGGACTCAGATTTGATCTCTCACCAAGGAACTAAGATCTCACATGTTGCAAGGCAACTGAGCCCACATCACAGCTAGAGAACCCCTTGCACTGCAGTGAAGAGTCAGCACAGCCCAAAAGAGAATAAAGAAAGAGAGAAAACAAGAATAAAATGAGAACTTCAACAAGGAGCTAGAAAACATAAAAAGAGCAAACAGAAATTTTGGAGCCAAAACAGAAACAGTGTTTCTGGAGTCCTGGAAAAGAAAGAGAAATTCCCAAACCTGGGGACAAATTTGGAGGCATCCAAGTTCATGAAGCTAGTAGGTCAACTCAAAATTTTTATTCAAAATGACCTTCTCGAAGACACTTTATAACAAAACTAACAAGAAAACAATAGAAAAGGTTGATAAAGCAATGAATTAATTTTTTGAGTAGGAAATCAAAATTGACCAACTTTTAGCTAGGCTAAAAAAAAGGAGAGATAAATAAATCTAGAAATTTAAAAAGGCAGCACTCTAGCTGGTACCACAGAAATACAAAGGATCCAATGAAACCATATGAACAATTACATGTCAACAAATTGGATAACCTAGAAGAAAGGGATAAATTCCAAGAAACATGATGTTAACAGACTAGTACTATATATTCTCAAATTCTCTGGAACTTCATCAGGTGATAAGTTTAGGGTATGAATATTTATGAACTCACCTAAACAGATTATACCTTCTATAATACCAACAACCTCAATATAGTACCATGGTTATTTTTAAACCTTCTAATTTTCCTTGTGCATAAATATAAACATAAGTACATTCTGCTGTTTAAATAATGTTTAAAATATTTTCCCCAAAATTAAAAAAAAAATTTTAGATGTTTATTTATTTGGCAGTTCCAGGTCTTAGTTGCAGCCCTCAAAATCTTCCATCTTCTTTGAGGCATGCGGGATCTTCAGTTATAGCATGCAGGATCTAGTTTCGTGACCAGGGATCAAACCCAGCCTCCCTGCATTTGGAGTGTGGAGTCAGCTATTGGACCAACAGGGAAGTCCCCCTAAATTTTTTAAAAATTAACTACAACTAATTTTAGAGTTTAATAGCTTTATTTTAAAATAAAACAGTTTATAAGAAAAGAATCATCACATATTGATTAATGCAATACTTAAGTATTGCTGGATACCAAGTATCCAGCGGAGTGATACTTGGATCTTGTGCATGCTCAGTCATGTCCGACTCTTTGTGACCCAGGGACTCCTCTGTCCATGAGATTCTCCAGGCAAGAACACTGGACTGGGTTCCCATGCCCTCCTCCAGGGGATCTTCCCAACCCAGGAATCAAACCCTCATCTCTTGTGTCTCCTGCATTGGCAGGTAGATTCTTTACCATTGTGCCACCTGGGATTAATGCAGCTGAGAGATAGTGATTGATCTCAAAATGAGAATTATACATTTTCAGATATGTCTGACAAATGGGAGGGCAAACAAACCAAAAGAGCATTTGCCAGGTGGCCCAGAGTCTCTTGTGAGATAACTCACGTTGAGAGAAGGAATAGGGCATCTGTTTGAACAAGAGCTTTGGTCATTTGATCATAGTGTGATCCTGACAAGAGCACTGACTTGGGCCTTCAGGCACATTTCATGGTATAACCTTCACTGGACTTGGGGTTTTGGATTATAGAACCTGAATGAAATATTTTAATTAAACTCTATTTAACTTTGGGGGAAAGCAGCGCTTGAGAGCCCTTTAAACTGCAACTCAAATAGAAGAAAGGCATTCTCTCCTGGTGGTGTGTTTTTTACACTCTTATGTTACTGGCATATGTGTGTGTTTGTGGGGTGTAAGGGGGTTCTGTTTTGCTTAACTCATCATTTTCATAATTTTTACACATAGAACATCTATAGATAATCACCTTCTATTTGCTTTTTCTTAGTTTTTCCTTAACCTGTCTCCTATTTGACCTGTTGCTTTTTATATAATTTTGATATTTAATTGATTTATGGGTTGTATACACTAGGGGAGATGTATTTTCTTAGTTTCAAGGTGTCAGGGTACTTCAAATCATCCTTCTTTATGTGTTGAGATTGTAAAAAATATATATATATTTAAAAAGATCAGAGTTCCTTGATAGAAACCTCTAAAGATAAACCTCTCAAAATAAACAGTTCCAAGTGCAAGGTCACACTGGCTCATTTTGTGATGCTGCTGATGCTTTCCATGAGCAGCGGGTTGCTCAGGTGTTAAGGGCATTCTTAAAATTCTGCAGTGCAGAAGAACTATAATTATTTCACAGTTGTTCAAAATGTAGCTCTTTGAGCTGGACTTTGCCTGTCACTTTCTTGCTTCCAAAATGACAGTTGTGAGTTCATAAAGTCACCCAAGAATTTGATAAGCTGAATTGAACTCTGTTTTCTCTACATTGAAGTGAAGTGAAGTGAAGTCCCTCAGTCATGTCTGACTCTTTGCAACCCCATGGACTGCAGCCTACCGGGCTCCTCCATCCATGGGATTATACAGGCAAGAGTACTGGAGTGGGCTGCCATTTCCTTCTTCAGAGGATCTTCTCGACCCAGGGATCAAACCCGGGTCTCCCTCATTGTAGGCAGAGGCTTTACTGTCTAAGCCACAAGGGAAGCCAAAGGAAGGAACACTTTCTAAAGGCTGAAAAATAGGTAATGTTGGGGGAAAGTGGTCCCACTACCAAAAACATAGGGTTTTCTTCCCAAAACTAATCAGTTTTTGGTATCAATTCTTTTATTATACATCTATACAGTATTCACGTGTATATTATGAGAGAGTTGATCTTACCTGAATATACTGGAACAATGGGAGATTTGTCCCAAATTTATAATGAAGTTATTGAGAGTCATTTTGAGTTTTAAATCTAGAGAGAACTTTTAAAGGGACAATTCATAGAGTTTGATATAATTGCTTTTGATAGTAGATGCAATTTTGTCCCGGAGAAGGCAATGGCAACCCACTCCAGTACTCTTGCCTGGAAAATCCCATGGGTGGAGGAGCCTGGTAGGCTGCAGTCCATGGGGTCGCTAAGAGCCGGACATGACTGAGCAACTTCACTTTCACTTTTCACTTGCATGCCTTGCAGAAGGAAATGGAAACCCACTCCAGTGTTCTTGCCTGGAGAATCCCAAGGACGGGGGAGCCTGGTGGGCTGCTGTCTATGGGGTCACACAGAGTCGGACATGACTGAAGCAACTTAGCAACAACAGCAACAGCAGCAACTTTGTCCTTGAATGGGGAACATTGAAATGTTACATTTTCTTCCCATGTATTAATAATCCTCAATAATGAATTAAAACACCTGAATTTTATTTCTGGCCTTGCCACAGTCTAGCTAGGTAATGTTGGGCAAGGCTTTTTAACATATTTTCCCAAATGAAAATGACAGGGCTGAATGAGAGTTTCTTTCCTTCTGACTGTATAACTTTTTGAAAACTAATTTACTGTGTTAGTTTCGAGTGTACAGCAAAGTGGACTGTCCGAATGGACATTCAGCAAAGTGGATTCAGATTTTTCTATTCTTTTCCAGATTCTTTTCCATTATAGATAATTACAAGATGGTGAATGAGGCATTCTGTGCTATACAGTAGGTCCTTGTTGTTTTCCTATTTCACATACAGTACTGTGTATATGGAGAAGGCGATGGCACCCCACTCCAGTACTCTTGCCTGGAAAATCCCATGGACAGAGGAGCCTGGTGGGCTGCAGTCCATGGGGTCGCTAAGAGTCGGACACGACTGAGCGACTTCACTTTCACTTTTCACTTTCATGCATTGGAGAAGGAAATGGCAACCCACTCCAGTGTTCTTGCCTGGAGAATCCCAGGGACGGGGGAGCCTGATGGGCTGCCGTCTACGGGGTCACACAGAGTCAGACACGACTGCAGCGACTTAGCAGCAGCAGCAGTGTGTATATGGGGCTTCCCCAGTGCCTCGGTAAAAAATCCGCCTGCAATACAGGAGACAAGAGTTCAATCCTTGGGGTGGGGAGATCCCCAGGAGGAGGGCATGGTTACCCACTCCAGTATTCTTGCCTGGAGAATCCCATGGACAGAGGAGCCTGGTGAGCTACAGTCCATAGGGTCGCAGAGTCGGATACAACTGAAGCGACTTAGCATGCACACAGTGTGTATATATCTGGCTGAATGACATTTTAAAATCCCAAAGTGTCGACAGTGGGAACCCAAGTTCTTTTCCAAAATTTTATTTTGCATAACTTCAGCGTGAGCTCAGTGGGCACCGAGGACTTGGGCTCTGCAGCGTTGGGCACCCACTCCTCGTCTCTCTTCAGTTCAGTTCAGTCACTCAGTTGTGTCCAACTCTTTGCAACCCCATGGACCACAGCACGCCAGGCCTCCCTGTCCATTACCAACTCCCGGAGCTTACCCAAACTCATGTCTGTTGAGTCAGTGATGCCATCCAACCATCTCATCCTCTGTCATCCCTTCTCCTCCTGCCTTCAATCTTTCCCAGCATCAGGATCTTTTCCAATGAGTCAGTTCTTCACATCAGGTGGCCAAAGTATTGGAGGTTCAGCTTCAGCATCAGTCCTTCCAGTGAACACTCAGCACTGATCTCCTTTAGGATGGACTGGTTGGATCTCCTTGCAGTCCAAGGGACTCTCAAGAGTCTACTCCAACACCATAGTTCAAAAGCATCAATTCTTCGGCACTCAGCTTTCTTTATAGTCCAACTCTCACATCCATACATGACTAATGGAAAAACCATAGCCTTAACTAGATGGACCTTTGTTGGCAAAGTAATGTCTCTGCTTTTTAATATGCTGTCTAGGTTGGTCATAACTTTCCTTCCAAGGAGTAAACGTCTTTTAATTTCATGGCTGCAATCACCATCTGCAGTGATTTTGGAGCCCCAAAAAATAAAGTCTCTCACTGTTTCCACTGTTTCCCCATCTATTTGCTCTCTTAAATTAGGTCAAAGCCTACTCTTATCACACATCAGATCTTTAGTGGCGGAGATGTTGAGATTGGTCCAAATAAGAGCTGCAAGCTCACCTCCTCAGGTCTGTGCCAGGCAGCCCAGAGTGGGTGAGGCTGAAGGTGTGGGTGGGTATTTACTCACCATTCCTGTTTTAGCTTTAGTTCCTTCACCAACCACATTCCAAAAGTCTCTCATTTACTGTGGCTGCTGGTACCTCAGTTCTGAAGCTTTGATGTAAAAGGAAACAAATATTTTACTTTAAATAGTATTTTTTCTTAAATTCTAACACATTCTTTACTTACAATGACAGTAAGACTATTCTGCTTTGCTTAAATATTAGTTGGTTAAGGCATTGCTCAAACAGTTGATTGAACTGAGACATTTAGTTCATGAGAATAACTAGGCTGCAACTCACTTTAGTTATTGCAGATGATTTAATTACCAGGTATCCATCAAATTAATCTCTCAGCTACTAACTAGTGATTACAACCCCAAATAAAACTTGTCATCTATTTAGCTGAGCTGGTTAGAAATGACCTAAACATGGAGGATTCAGTCTTCCAATCAATGTTTTTACTCATCACTGAAAATAGAAAATATCTTAAAATTTTTTCCACATTTTGAGTAAAAATGCTTATCATTACATTGACCTTCAACCAAAGGACAGTGATCACTAAAGCCCTAGAATGTGACTGTAAAGTTTTCTGCAGACTTCATATCTTTCTACTTAACAAAGTAAAGGTAAGATAAGAAATAGGAAAAAGTTCATTTGTACCTTTGTTTCAGTTTCCACATATAAGTGATATCATATACTTGTCTTATCTATGAAACAGAAATAGACTTACAGATGTAGAAATAAATCTATGGTTACAAAGGGGTAAAGGGAGAGAAATCGGAATATTGGTATTAACATATACACATTACTATACATAAATATAAAATAGATAATAAGGGCCTACTGTATAACACAGGGAATTCTACTCAATACTCTGTGATGACTAATATGGGGGGGAAAATCTAAAAAAGAGGGGATATATGTATATGTATAACAGATACACTTTGCTGTACATCTAAAACTAACACACTATAAATCAAGTTTATTCCAATAAAAAATTTTTTTGAAGAACTAGGTAAAAAGAAAATGATGCTTCCTTCCTATGTTCATATTGGGCTTCCCTGATGGCTCAGTGGTAAAGAATCTGCCTGCAATGCAGGAGACCCAGGTTCGATCCCTGGGTTGGGAAGATCCCCTGGAGGAGGGCATGACAACCCACTCCAGTATTCTTGCCTGGAGAATCCCCATGGACAGAGGAGCTTGGCGGGCTACAGTCCATGGGGTCGAAAAGAGTCAGACACGACTGAGTGGCTAAGCACAACCAGGTTCATATTACCTGATGGTGAACAGAGATTTTTATGGGTTGTATCAGATGCACTTAATTGCAGGTTGCATCAGAGAAAGTTCTTTCTACACACCAATTCATGTGATGGAATGGGAGGAGCCAGATAGTATTGGGACGCTCTGGATGGTGTTTCCATTCTACCTTATGTTCCTTCATTCCTATCAACCAAGCTTATTTAATATGCTTTGGAATTTGGAGAAGAAATTATAGCTGGCAAACATGTGAAAAAGTTTTTAAACCTAGAGGCTCTTCTGACTTTAGAATCAGTTGTTATATGACCAGGAAGAGATAAATGCAGGTGTTGAACCATGCCAAAAATCTTGTCAAGAGAATGGATTGTTTCATACAGAAACGAGATGTGGCTTCTGATCCTGGTGGCCCATTTGTTCCAGAGAAATGTGAATTCAGGACATATGCGAGCTATCACTGTGGACCCAGAAGCATTCATGAATATTGTAAGTCGGGATTTTCCGTGTTTGGGGGAAAGGAAGTACCTTACATGCTTATTGCTTACAACTGTGTATTATCTGCATTGTGTACCATATTTATATGTGGTTGTGATTTTTGCTAGTAGAGCATAGTTGTAAATTAACATATTGTCCTGAAAAGAACACTAAGCTGGGTGTGAGTGGATATGGGCTCACCTCAAACAGTTTTGGTAAATTCAGGCAAATAATTAAATCCCTTTGAGCTTCAAAGGCAATTTAACTTTTTCTTGAATTCTTAGGTTCATCCTATGAACTGTTAAATCATTGCAGTGTCTTGGGTCAAGCTCAGAGCTATGATTATTTCCATATCATCTGTGCTAATTATATTCCTCTTCTACTTTTTCCAATATTAGAAAGATGTTAGACCTCCTTTCTTAGTCTCAGGACAGCCCTTTTTAGTAACATTTTGTGCCATTCTAATCTATTTAGTCCTAGTTTGAACTGGTAACTCTGTTGACTGGCAATAAAAGGGCAATAAAAGGGCAATAGAAGGGCAATAAAAGGACCCTTATGAATGATAGAGAGGCCTTCCTGTTGGTAAAATTAATGAATGATGTGACCTCTCTAGGCATCCCACAGAATTTTTTTTGGCTTCTGCTCACATTCTTAGCTGAATTTTAATAACATTCATGGTATAGTAATACTTATCCCAGAGCAGACATTGTGATGAAAGCTGAAAAGATATTATTTCATCTTCACTGTCCTATGCTATACATATGACCATCCTCATTTTCCCAGTCAAAGAGCTGAGATGAAAGAAGTTAAGCAACTCAAATCAGGCCACATCCTTGGTAGGTGGTAGAACTAGAATTCAAATCTAGGCCTGCCTGAACACACAGCTTATGATTGTAACCACTCTGCAATAAATCCTCCCAGGGAAGAAGAGGCTGCCTCCAGCTGAGTAAGGTCACTCTCTGTAATGTTCATGCTCCACAGCTTTATCATAGACTTAATATACCTTTATACAGATTTAAGATGCTTTTTACAGAAACTTCCTTGAATGAATTCTAAAACTCTAAATAGGCTATCAAAATATTCTGAATCTACACACATGCAAATACTGGGAATGGGTTGCCATTTCCTTCTCCAGGGGATCTTCCCCACCTAGGGATCAAACTCTCGATTCCTACATTACAGGTGGATTCTTCACCATGAACCATCGGGGAAGACATATAAATTAGTACTCTGAAGCACTTCTATTCTACTTCATTTAATTTATATGAGAGATTATAAGAATTTTCTATCTTACTTTGTCTCTCCATGTACAATTCTCCATGCCAAGTCCAATTGAATGGATTTTAGTCTTAGGGCTCCTGAAGCCCGAGCGTTGTGTAGGTGCTGGGCACACCCAGTGGGTGAGGCCCAGGGAGATTAGCTATATCTACAACTAAAGAGATTCTCTTCACTCAACAACCCAGAAGAATCTGTATGGGAACTTCTAAGGGCCAGAAGGATGTCTCCTAAAGATCTGGCTCAGCGGGGCTAGTGCACTGGGACGACCCAGAGGGATGGTATGGGGAGGGAGGAGGGAGGAGGGTTCAGGATGGGGAACACATGTATACCTGTGGCAGATTCATTTTGATATTTGGCAAAACTAATACAATTTTGTAAAGTTTAAAAATAAAATAAAATTCAAATTGAAACACTCTAAAAAAAAAAAAAAAAAGAATATGCCCGCCAATGCAGAAGACACAGTAACACGGGTTCAATTCCTGTATCGGAAAGATCCCCTGGAGAAGGAAATGGCTACCCACTCCAGTATTCTTGCCTGGAAAATGTCGTGGACAGAAGAGCCTGGCAGGCTACAGTTCATGGGGTTGTAAATAATGGGACATGACTAAGTGTCTGAGCATATACACACAACTAATTCATATGGATATAATTTATCCTATATTTTGCTATACAACTTGCCTCACTCAAGTATTCTTCCAGCTAGTGCTAATTGAGCACCTGTTAGGCCTCAATACTGGGCTAAGCACCGAAGTTAGAGAGATCTAAGCATATCAAAGCCCTGAGTTCATGGAGTTAACAATCCAGCAGAGAAGACAGACACTCAATTATTAACCACAAGAGCAGTGACATCAAAAAAGAAAATGTAAAACAGAGAATTTAAGAACGTTTTTCTGAAGAAAGATTTCTTAACCTGAATTCTGAAAGATGAATAGGAGTTACTTGAAGGGGTAGGGGTGATTCTAAATACAGTAGCAGCTAATGCTCATTAAGTCCCTACTATGAACCCGTCAATCTTGTTGGTGTCATATGTGAATTATCTTTTTACATTCTTTGCAATAATCCCACAGAATGAAAACCATTGCACGTGCATGTCTGGGTGCTCAGTTGTCTTTCAGATCCCACAGGCTGTAGCCTTCCAGGCTCTTCTGTCCATGGGATTGTCCCAGCAAGAAAATGGAGTGGATTGCCATTTCCTCCACTAGGGGCTATCTTCCTGACTCAGGGATCAAATCTGCATCTCCTGCATTGCAAGCAGATTCTTTACCACTGAGGCACCAGGGAAGCCTGAATAAACTATTGGTATACCTAATTTATGAACAAAAAAACTGAGCAATAGGGACAGGTTAACTAAATTTCCTAAGATCACACAGTTTATGTATTAGTCCAAGAGTCAGGATTTAAAAACTCAAGCGGTGGGACCCCACAGCCTTTCTCTTAACTACTATGCCCTTTTATCCTGTATACTACACTGGCCACTTTGCACCTGGCTTTCTCCTCTCCTGTTCCTTTAAAACCAGCAGCTAATAGGAATAATTCCCTCCTTCTCTAAGTAATGACAATGGGCAGAAACTGAGGATACTTAGGAGATTTGGCAGCTTTATATTCTACAAATGCATTGGAATTACCTGATTCCTAACCTGAAGTGAGTCAGTAATATTTAAGTGCCCCGAATGTTTCTGACACATGCTCAAGTTTTGGAATAAATGTTCTTGTCCAGTGGTTCTCAAATGTTAGAGTGCATCAGAATTTCCTAAGAGACTTGTTAAGACCCAAATTGCTGGACCCTATCCTCAGGGTTTCCAATTCAATAGGTTTGAGTGGAAACTGATCATTTTGTGTTTCTACCAATTGTCCAAGTGATGCTATGCTCTTGGCTCAGGGCTACACTTTAAAAACTATCCTTCTAGTTCAATCTCCACATTAAAGATAAAGAAAATGAGAACTGGAAAAGGTTTACTTTTTTTTTTAAACAATAATCTAATTAGCTAGTGAGAAGCAAGGAATTTCTTATCTATTTCTTCCATGCTCAAGAAATCTTTTTACTTTATAATTATTGAGAACATAACCATACAGAACTGAACTAAAAAAAAATTTTGTTTTGCTTTTTCTGTAGAGTGAAATCATCCAACATAAAGGTTATCCTTGTGAGGAGTATGAAGTCTTAACAGAAGATGGATATATCCTTTCTGTTAACAGGATTCCTCAAGGCCTCGGGCAACTTAAGAAGACAGGTATGATTTCCCCTATATTATCCCAACATCGCAGTCTTCCCTACAGTAAAGAATTCCTTGTGATTTGAGTATGTAGAAAGGAACATGGATTTTTGGTATAGACTGGACCCATTATTCCAGCCAAAAGGTGGCTTCAGCTCCTTCTTAATTCCCATCACCACTGCCCTACTCCCAATTATCTCAAATAAACAGTGAGGTATGGTTTTTTGGGGTTTTTTTTTTTTTTTTGGCTGTGCAGAGCACACAGGCTTTCTCTGCTTGCAGCACACAGGTTTAGTTGCCCCTCAGCATATGGGATCTTAGTTCCCTCACCAGGGATTGAAACCACATCCCATGCATTGAAAGGGGAATTCTTAACCACTGGATCACCAGGGAAGTCTCTAAACACAGAATTTGCTTTTCAAAAAACACCTTCAAGAAAAGTTTATTTTTTATCCCTTCTAGTAATTAATTCATTCCCCCCAATCCCTCCTATATAGATATTCTAGAATATCCCCTGATGATCTCTTAAATAAATCACAGCAAACCTTGTTCACAAAGAATATAAACTCCAACATGGCATCTGATATCCACCCTAGCACACCATATTCCCCATCCAGATAGTCTTATAAATATCCTGTAAATATTTAAGATGTTGCTTAGCTTTTCACTAAAGTCTTTTAAAGAATTGAGCACTATATGTATATTTTAAGGTTTTGGTACATGTTTCCATTGCTCTTACAAATCCCTTTTTTTTAATAATGATTTTCAGCCACTGTTGGCTTTTAAGAAGTTCACCTTCATTACTAATTAAAGTACACCCATCCTTCAGCTACATTTGGCTCTATTCCTTTTAAAAGGCTAGAGCTACGTTTACAGCATCCGCTATGTTATCAGTCATGAGTACAGATACTGTAATTTCTTACTGTCTTCTTTCCATATACCAGGTACAATGCTAAATTCATTTACATTAATCCCATTTAGCTTTCATAATAATCTGAAGAAACTGCCACTCACAGAGGTTAAATTACCCAGAGAATCTCAGCTAGTACTTGCTAGTATGTTGCAAAACCTGCACTCAAATTAAGATTCCTCTCTTAACTAGGACCAGAAAATGCTGAATGAATGCTATTTGGCTCTGGTATAAAGAAGCTTCAGGGTTCTATTTTACTCTAATTTACATTTGTACAGCTTTTTCAAATAATATATCTTCATTTTATTTTATTTTTTTCTTTGGAGTATAATTATTTTATGTTGTTACTTTCTGCTGTACAGGAAGTGAATCAGCTAGATGTATACATACATCCCCACCCTCTCGGACTTCCCTTCCTCCCTACCCCAATCCCACCCCTCCTAGGTCATCAAGGAGCACCAAGCTGAGCTCCCTGTACTATAAAGCAGGTTCCCACTAGCTACCTGTTTTACACATGGTGGGAACCTGGCGAGCTAAGTCCATGGGGTTGCACAGAGTCGAACACGACTGAGCAACTCAGAACAGCACACAGCACAGTGTATATATATCAAGCCTAATCTCAAAATTCACCCCACCCCCTCCTTCCCCGCCCCCCATGTCCACATATCAGTTCTCTAGGTCTGTGTCTCTATTCTTGACCTGCAAATAGATATATCTGTACCATCTTTCTAGATTCCACATATATACATTGTGAAGTGAAAATCTCTCAGTCGTGTCTGACTCTTTGTGACCCCATGGACTATACAGTCCATGGAATTCTCCAGGCCAGAATACTGGAGTGGGTAGCCTTTCCCTTCTCCAGGGGATCTTTCCAACACAGAGACTGAACCCAGGTCTCCCATATTGCAGATTCTTTACCAGCTGAGCCACAAGGGAAGCCCACATATATACATTAATATATGATATTTGATTTTCTCTGAACTTACTTCACACTGCATGACAGACTCTAGGTCCATCCACATCTCAACAAATGACCCTATTTTGTTTCTTTTTATGACTAATATTCTATTGTGTCTATATACCACACCATCTCTATCCATTCTTCTCTTGATGGACATTTAGGTTGCTTCCACATCCTGGCTATTGTAAATAGTACTTCAATGAACTTTGGGGTACACGTGTCTTTTTAAATTATGGTTTTCTACTGGAGAGGGTGTGGAGAAAAGGGAACTCTTTTGCACTGTTGGTGGGAATATGCAGCTTTTTTTCACACCAGCTAAATAGCTATGCTTTATATATGACCAGCATGCCCTTATGTCAGTGCTTTTGAACTTACAGTTCTCTCTCTGGACCACAGTTTCATCAGATATCCATGCAGTTTGCTCTGGCCTCTCTTTCAGGTCTTCTGCCATGTTCTTCCCTAACCAGTCTGTTCAAAACAACAAACCCTTGCCAACTATGGAGATCTGGCCCTTTATCTGGATTATTTTCCTTATAGCCCTTAACACCATTGATATGATAGATATTTTCTCATTTGTTTATTAACTGTCTCTCCCAACCAGGATGTAAACTCAGCAAGAAACTTTATCAGTTTTGTTCAAGGGTATGCTGCTACTGCTGCTGCTAAGTCGCTTCAGTCGTGTCCGACTCTGTGCGACCCCATAGACGGCAGCCCACCAGGCT
Source organism: Bubalus bubalis (assembly GCF_019923935.1). Lineage (NCBI taxonomy): Eukaryota > Metazoa > Chordata > Mammalia > Artiodactyla > Bovidae > Bubalus > Bubalus bubalis. Next base: position 10,856,154 of record NC_059179.1, read on the forward strand.
CCCCCGTCCCTGGGATTCTCCAGGCAAGAACACTGGAGTGGGTTGCCATTTCCTTCTCCAATGCATGAAAGTGAAAAGTGAAAGTGAAGTCGCTCAGTCGTGTCTGACTCTTAGAGACCCCACAGACTGCAGCCCACCAGGCTCCTCCGTCCATGGGATTTTCTAGGCAAGAGTACTGGAGTGGGGTGCCATTGCCTTCTCCGGTTCAAGGGTAAAACCAGTGCCTAAAATAGTGCCAAGCACATGGCAGGTGCCAAATATATGTGGAATGAATGAATGAATGAATTTTGTATAAATAAATGGCCTGGAGATAGAACTTTTTCACTAAGCCCCACGAATCCTAGAGGGATAGCAAGCCACAGTTCTTCCAAGCAATCAGGAGACTGTGGACTTTCATAAGCTTAGGGGGTTACCTGCAGTACCTATTCACGATGGAGTTTGTTTTCTTAAATACTGTTTATTTAGACTGTTCCCTCATTGCCCAGGCAATTGGAGTTCAAGGTGAAAGTGAAAGTCACTCAACTCGTGTTCGACTCTTGGCGACTCCATGGACTACACAGTCCATGGAATTCTCCAGGCCAGAGTACTGGGGTGGGCGGCCGTTTCCTTCTCCAGGGGATCTTCCCAACCCAGAGATCGAATCCAGGTCTCCTGCGCTGCAGGCGGATTCCTTACCAACTGAGCTATCGGGTGCAGAATACTCTCCTCTAGTGGCTGATGTTGTTCCTGCAGCCCCCATTGGCCTCTTCAAGGAAGAAATCTCCCAGCAGTGATGGAAAAGGATTTCTCAGCATCTCTTCAAAAAGAGGGCCGATAAAATTCATATCGAAATGACTGAAAGATGTCTATAAGTTTGTGACAAAAGCCTTTTTTAAATTGTATTTTCTCAAATAATCGTTGTTAGCTTCAAATATTTACATCAAGAGGTGAAATAGGCTGGGCCATCTTCAGAAATGATAGATACTTAAGCAGCCCTTACACACTCACCTGCTGGCTATAATTTAAATGAAAGCCCATGACTCAAGGGGAAATTTGAAATTAAATAAATCATTTCTAAGCCGTGAACCATAAGTACAAAGCGTACTGCTAAAGAGGACCAAGCTGGCCCCAATTATGGGAAACGTCCTTAGGGTTCCAAAGAGGAGCACTGATTCTCCTTGATTTGATCACCTCATGTTAAGGTCATCTCCTTGAGGGTTAAGAGGATGAACTCAAGGACTAGACATAAAGGAAAACCTAAAATAACTCTGAGTTCCTTTATCCTGGCCTTGCAGTAGCAGCCTGCGAGTTCTCTCTCCAGAAGGATAAAATGAGGCAAATGGCATTCATGAAGATTGCCCAGATGCTGAATGAGTTTGCTATAGAAAGGCCTTTGTCTTATATGGAGCCTCTGAGTATGGACTGAGTATGGACTCAGTTCACTGATAAGAACTCAGTTTACTGAATGACAGGAGCTACTATCTTTTAAGAGGTCAGGCATTTCCATTTTGGCAATATTTAGCAATGATCACTTTGCTAAGGTGGTGTCTGCTGTTTTTCTACCATAAAGTTCATATTCTTCACTCTGGAATTCATAAATAATTTGTGAGGAGATATTTTCAAGATATGTAAATATCCTATCTCTTCAAACTTTTACCCACTAATTTTAGCATCCATGGATGAGTTTATAACACCATCCAAGTTTCCATATTCCCTGGTGGCTCACACAGTAAAGAATCTGCCTGCAATGCAGGAAACCTGGGTTCGATACATGGGTCAGGAAGATCCCTGGAGAAAGGAATGGCAACCCACTCCAGTATTCTTGCCTGGAGTCTTCCATGGACAGATGAGCCTGGCAGGCTACAGTCCAGAGAGTCACAAAGGTCGGACACAAATGAATGACACTTTCACACACATGCTGTAACTAAGAGGTTTTTTCTCCCATAATTACTGTTTATTCTTTTGTTGGTGTCAATGTCAACTCATACATTTTTAATTTATTCAATGGGATGTAATTTATATCATCATTATTTATTTTGATGTTAAAATTTTCACATGTTTAACAGTTGGAATTCCTTCAAGTTGGCTTGCCAGTCCTCTTGATATGAAAGACTTATAATAATTAAGCCATTAAGTGTATGGTGTATGTGTGTGTATATATATGCATGTGTATGTAAATATCATAATATTTATAATTACATAAGTGTATGTTTATATATTATTAATATAGTAAATATATAATATATTAAATATATTTGTATATATTTATATGTGTGTATATTAATAGTATGTCAATAATTATATATACTTTAGAATCCTAATTTTAAATTGTATATTAATTTTATTGCTCAGTCACTAAGTTGTGTCTGACTCTTTACAGCCCATAGTATACATTATTGATATTATGATATTAATATACACATATATTTATATATGATTTTATAATATAGCTTATTAAAATATAATAACATTATTTTCTTATTTATATATGAAAGTTATAATTATATATAATTACATTAATCATTATACTATACGTTCTTCCTGGGGCACTTCCAATATCCTCTGACCCCAGACAAGTCTAATGATAATGGTAACTACACAAAAGCAACAATAGAAGGCAAACGCTATTGATTCTTTCTCTGTGCCAGACATTCTGCCTTCTGCTTCTTGTGCACTATTTTACTTACTCATAACAAAAATACTATTTTCTTCATGAGGAAATCAAGGCATAGAAAGGTTAAGTAACTGCCCAAGGTAATCAAGTTAGCAAGCAGCTGAATCGAGGTTTGAACACAGGTCTGTCTAACTTTAAACTTTCAAACACATTAAGGGATAAAGCAGGTGCAGAACATTACACGCTATTGAAATTCACTTTTCTGTAGGTCCCAGACCTGTGGTGTTACTGCAGCATGGCCTGTTGGGAGATGCTAGCAACTGGATTTCCAACCTGCCCAACAACAGCCTGGGCTTCATTCTGGCAGATGCTGGTTTTGACGTGTGGCTGGGAAACAGCAGAGGAAACGCTTGGTCTCGGAAGCACAAGACCCTCTCCATAGACCAAGATGAGTTCTGGGCTTTCAGGTATATGTAAATCTTGAGAGTGGAGGTGGACATGGATATCTTTGGGAGAACCGAGTAAACAATTAGCGCTCCTGGTATTAGGATAATTTACTTTGGTTGGCCCATCAATATCCCAACACTATGTCCCCTAATTGTCATAGTTGACTAGTGATTCTCTGGGGGCAGTAAATTGAGTTCCTCAAGTAGAAGGTTGGTATGGCCAGTGGGATAAGAATGATGGTTAGTGTCAGGCGATGGAGACTGGAATGGGAGAAATGTAGGTCCATTTCTTTGTAGATGGATATCCTGGGACTGACTCTTCCCTAAGTGATGACTCCCACCCCCAGAAGATGATGAGGACAGGCAGTGTTAAAGATATACGGGGAATGAATAAGCCTTAGGGGCCATCAACTTGGTTACTATATCTCTCACACTCTTACAAAAGTTTTTTTAATGTTTTTATTTGAATGATCTATTGATATTCAACTTGCTGTTTATCCGTTTCACCAGAGAAGGGAGCCTGCAGCATCTTTAATACATTTCATATAAAAAATCTGCATAAGAATTATCTGGCAGTCCAATCGTTCAGACTTCATGCTTCCACTGCAGGCAGTATGGGTCTAATCCCTGGTGGGGAACTAAGATCCTGCAGGTCGCCTGGCATGGCCTAAAAAACAAACAATCTGGTTGGCCCTATTCTATTCTGCTAGTCGAATAACAAGGACACCCCCATCAGGAGGTGGAGCTTGTGCTCACTGAATGTTGATTAAGATGGTTATTTCTCTTTGATAATATTTAGAGAAAACAGCAGTTTGCTAACAGCCCATGATCCCAGAGGCACCCATGCATCATGGGTTTGAAACAAGTCCATCCTGAGTGTTGTGAGGAGCACAGTATCAAGCTGATGGATGGGACTGACAACTCAAGGGTGTTTGTAAACCCTGGGGGGCTGCTTTTGTTTGTTTCTGGTTATAATTTTTCATATAACTTTGTCTTTTCCCCTTGTAGCTATGATGAGATGGCTAGGTTTGACCTTCCTGCAGTCATAAACTTTATTTTGCAGAAAACGGGCCAAGAAAAGATTTATTATGTCGGCTATTCACAGGGCACCACCATGGGTAGGTTCCAAAAAAAATCAGGTTTGTATATTCAGGAGAAATGTGAGCGTATACGAGCACAGCCAGGCCAGGCATCACACACTTCTCTCAGATCTGGCTTCTTCAGGGCCATGAGATTCTGGTTTCTCCCTGCCCACTCTCCTGCCCCACAACATGCAAATATCAGCTTAGACAGAGAGTATGCAGGCGCTTTTGAAATAGACACATAGTATTTCAAATATAATGGCCATGCCCTGCTGTCTACGATAGTATTTTCCTCCCAAAGGCTCTAGAAAGATTGTCCCTTTGCAATCTGGGGTATTAGTCTCTATTTTATAAGTATGGAAACTGAGGCACAGACTGACTTTACCAATATCCCATACCTAGTCTATGGGCAGAAATAAGAACTGGAATCCAGTTCACTGGACAAATTTTCTACTAGTATGTGTGAAAGTTGCTCAGTCGTGTCTGACTCTTTGCAACCCCATGGACTATACAATCCGTGGCATTCTCTGGGCCAGAATATTGGAGTGGGTAGCTGTTTCCTTCTCTAGGAGATCCTCCCAACTCAGGGACTGAACCCAGGTCTCCCACATTGCAGGCAGATTCTTTAGCAGCTGAGCCACCAGGGAAGCCCAAGAATACTGGAGTGGGCAACCTATCCCTTCTCCAGCACATCTGCCCAATCCAGGAATCAAACCAGGGTCTCCAGCATTGCAGGTGGATTCTTTCCCACCTGAGCTACTGTGTTCCGAAAAGCTGGAGATCCAAGAAAACCAGCAAAACTCTGTTATCTCGATACCCATTATGTTAGAGAACATGCTTTTTATCAATAAACAAGAAAATGTCTCTCATCCTTGATGTCTCTCACTATAAAGATTTATGAAAAATACCTCACAAGCATCTGAGAATTAAGTAAGATCCATGAAACTCTCCTGCAAAGTGTCTAACATATAGTTACCTCTCAAAATACATATTTTCTCAAAATCCATATTATTGGGTTCAATAATTTAATAATTCACTGAGAACCTAGTAATGGGCAGCAAGTATCCTATACGTCAGAGCAAGCTCAGAGATGTGGTTGCTGCTGTTGTTTTTGCCTGTCAAGGAGCTTATAATTTCTCAAGAGAGTTAGAACACACATAATTACTTAGCTACTAAGCAACAAAACAATTACTGAAACATCTTGATAGAAGTAAAATAAGCATTTTATTTGCTCTAGGATATTCAATATCCATGTTGACATATTTCTTTTTTGCAGGCTTTATTGCATTTTCCACCATGCCAGAGCTGGCTCAGAAAATAAAAATGTATTTTGCTTTAGCACCCATAGCTACTATTAAATATGCAAAAAGCCCTGGGACCAAATTTTTGCTGCTGCCAGATATGATGATCAAGGTATGTGACTCCTCAGAAAATTCCTTGCCTATGCACAAGAGTTTTCCAGCCCATTGGCTAGGAAATACACTTTTATATTAGAGATACTTCTTTTTTACTATAATGACTATTTCATTTCATGTTTTTACAGGGATTGTTTGGCAAAAGAGAATTTCTGTACCAGACCCGATTTCTTAGACAGTTTGTTGTTTACCTTTGCAGCCAGGTGATTATGGATCAGATTTGTAGCAACATCATGTTACTCCTGGGAGGATTTAATCCAAAGAATATGAACATGGTAAGTGGCAGCCTAGTCAATTCTCAGTGTCCCAGAACAAAGCAAACAATTATTAGTCTCTCTCCTTGAGGGTGAGCTAATGCCAGGGAAGATTTAGGGAAGTGATGCTCCAAGAAACTCAGTTTTCTTCAAATCATAATACTGTGCAGAAAATACTTCAGCATGGGCTGAGTCAAGTTTAACATAACAGCATGACTACACATTAACTCCATAGATTCAAGATTGAAGAGGTCTGAAAGCAGCTTTACTATAGTGAATTAACATCTGCAAAAATATGTGATTAGAACCCATAAGTCAAAACAGAAAACTGCTGTGCACCATCCATGTCTTCTTTTTACTCAGATCTTTCCAGTTTGTAGTTTAAGTCCTGTGATAGGCTGTCTGGGAATTTCAGTTTGGCTAAGATAGCTTCCCAGGGCTTCCCAGGTGGTGTTAGTGGTAAAGAACTTGCCTGCCAATGCAGGAGATGTGGGAGACACAGGTTTGGTCCCTGGGTTGGGAAGATCCCCTGGAGGAGGGCATGGCAATCGACTCTAGTATTCATGCTTGGAGAATCCCATAAACAGAGAAGCCTGGCAGTTTATGGCCCATAGGATTGCAAAGAATCAGACACAACTGAAGCAACTTAGCACACACAAGGCATAGCTTCCATTTGGCAAGTATGACAGTGGGTTCCCCAGGAAGCATACTCTGAGATGGAGATTCGTGTGCAGAATGATTCAGGCTATGGCCTTGGGATAACACATAGGAAAGGGAAGGCAACAGGACTTGGTAGATCAAAAAAGTCCAGCTGGGATGTAGCCTCAGTGGGAACCTCAGTTGACCCTCTAGGGATCTGTAAAGATGGGAAGATCCTTCAGAATTGTCCCAAGTTAGCATGAGAGGGCTGGGTCTTTATAACCCCCACATCAAATAGTCATTTAATGCAGACAGCACCAGGCATGGGGAGATGGGCAGTGCAGCTCTCTGCAGAGGGGACAGCTCCCCAAGGGCACCAGACAGCGGAGGGCTATCTGTCAACAGCTGGAGGAACATGGTTTTAATTCCTGAAGATTTTTTTGCCTTTTTTTTAATCAAAAATATGATGAATAGCTATCATTTGATAAGCATTTTATTGTATGCCAGGCTATTATTCCCTATAACAACCCTATGAGACAGGTATTATCAATATTCCCACTTTACAGATTAATAACCTGACATTTAGTGGATTAAGCTATGCTCTCAATTTCTCCTAAAAAATAAACAGCAGAAGTGAGATTTGAATGAGGTCTCAGTTAATTACTTTAGGAAAGCTTTCTAAAAGATAAAGTCAGATGTCTAATGAGAAGCTTTTCTCAGATGAAAAATTTAGGTGCTTGGGACAGGTTTAGGGGCATTTTTTAATTATGTGCATGTATAGTTTTCTATTTCATGGATAAATGCTGAGACTATAATGATGTTCCCATTTCTGAATTTGACACCCTGAAGATTTGATCTTCAGTTCAGTTCAGTCGCTCAGTCATGTCCGACTCTGCGACCCCATGAATCGCAGCATGCCAGGCCTCCCTGTCCATCACCATCTCCCAGAGTTCACTCAAATTCATGTCCATCGAGTCAGTGATGCCATCCAGCCATCTCATCCTCTGTCGTCCCCTTCTCCTCCTGCCCCCAATCCCTCCCAGCATCAGAGTCTTTTCCAATGAGTCAACTCTTTGCATGAGGTGGCCAAAGTACTGGAGTTTCAGCTTTAGCATCAGTCCTTCCAAAGAACACCCAGGGCTGATCTCCTTTAGAATGCACTGGTTGGATCTCCTTGCAATCCAAGGGACTCTCAAGAGTCTTCTCCAACACCACAGTTCAAAAGCATCAATTCTTCAGCGCTCAGCTTTCTTCACAGTCCAACTCTCGCATCCATACATGACCACTGGAAAAACCACAGCCTTGACTAAATGGACCTTTGTTGGCAAAGTAATGTCTCTGCTTTTGAATATGCTATCTAGGTTGGTCATAACTTTCCTTCCAAGGAGTAAGTGTCTTTTAATTTCATGGCTGCAGTCACCATCTGCAGTGATTTTGGAGCCCAGAAAAATAAAGTCTGACACTGTTTCCACTGTTTCCCCATCTATTTCCCATGAAGTGATGGGACTAGATGCCATGATCTTCATTTTCTGAATGTTGAGCTTTAAGCCAACTTTTCCACTCTCCTCTTTCACTTTCATCAAGAGGCTTTTTAGTTCCTCTTCACTTTCTGCCATAAGGGTGGCATCATCTGCATATCTGAGGTTATTGATATTTCTCCCGGCAATCTTGATTCCAGGTTGTGCTTCTTCCAGCCCAGCGTTTCTCATGATGTACTCTGCATAGAAGTTAAATAAGCAGGGTGACAATATACAGCCTTGACGTACTCTTTTTCCTATTTGGAACCAGTCTGTTGTTCCATGTCCAGCTCTAACTGTTGCTTCCTGACCTGCATATAGATTTCTCAAGAGGCAGATCAGGTGGTCTGGTATTCCCATCTCTCAGAATTTTCCACAGTTTATTGTGACCCACACAGTCGAAGGCTTTGGCATAGTCAATAAAGCAGAAATAGATGTTTTTCTGGAACTCTATTGCTTTTTCCATGATCCAGCAGATGTTGGCAATTTGATCTCTGGTTCCTCTGCCTTTTCTAAAACCAGCTTGAACATCTGGAAGTTCACGGTTCATGTATTGCTGAAGCCTGGCTTGGAGAGTTTTGAGCATTACTTTACTGGCGTGTGAGATGAGTGCAATTGTGCGGTAGTTTGAGCATTCATTGGCATTGCCTTTCTTTGGGATTGAAATGAGAACTTCCATTCATGTCCCACAAAATACTCATGCTTTGTTACAGAGCCGAGCAAATGTGTATGTCGCTCATACTCCTTCAGGAACATCTGTGCAAAATATCCTGCACTGGAGCCAGGTAAGGATGCTGAATTTGTACTCTTTGTTTAAGGTGTTTGTGCAGTTTGTCTGGAAAAGTCAATGCTCTTTGGGCAGCCCAGGAGTTGTTTCACCTTTATTCCAAGATGACACGTGATTCTGTCAACACTATTTCAACTGTGAGTTTGATCTAGAACATTGAAACTTTTCAAGATATGGGTGGAAAGGATTAGCCCTAGGACATTTTTAGTAGACTTCTCAAAATGTGAATTCAGACGGTTCAGGTGAGACCTTCTCAGTCTCTAGCCACCTCAAAGATAAGACTGGAGATAGGCTTTTCCAGCAGGATGGCATGGTCAAGTAGAAATAAAAATGCAAACGCAGGTCTAATTCCCCAGAGAGGTTTCCACAGAAGTCCTCTGTGCTGCAGATTGCACCTGTAGCCGAGGAAGGAACGTCCTGATGAACAGTCACGGGAACTATCTCTAGGCACAGTGTGGTGAGTTTGTTTTGCGTTGGTTCAAGGAACAATGTGACTGCTGATTATTCTTTCACATGTGAAGAAGCAACAAAACTAATATTGCTCATTATAGATGATACTATAGAGTGACCCCAGTAGGCTGTGGGGATAACAATGCACACAGGACAGAGAGTTAGAACCTCACTAACCTTAGATTCTCACCTACTAAAAATGCCCCCGGAGAAGGGAATGGCCACGCACTCCAGTATTCGTGCCTGGAGAACTCCATGGAAGGGGAGCCTGGTGGACTCTAAAGTCCAAGGGACTGCAAAAGAGTCAGATGTGATTGAGCAACTAATGTATATACATATATACTAAAAATACTACTTTGTTTTTAAAAATGAGAGACTTTTAACTCAACAAAAAGTTGTAATAGTGATGATGACATTAATAAATCATAAATATTGGTACTGTCCATTTTTCTAATTTAGAACCTAGTCAAATTGTTCTTCAAAGGTCATTGTTATATTTTGGTAGATGTGTGTGAGAGTGAGAGAGAGAGAGAGAGAAGAGTGGGGAGAGGCATTTTATCATTAAAATCAAAGAATTCTAAACTGGATTAAGTGTTGGTCATCTTCTTCCAGAGTCACTACATTGCACAACTGTAGGGGGTACTCTCCCACTGTGGGTGTGTGCAGGATACCCACCGACATAGACTATGATGGGGATACACTCCCTGGGGTTGTAATATGGTGGTCAAGTTCTGTAGCACATTTTTCTTCCTGAAGGACCTTATTCTTGTCTTTACACTCGCCTGAAGATTATCCTGAAGTTGAATGGAAAGCAGCTTCAGGCTTTGTTCTCTGCTTCCCTCATAACTGCAGACTTGGCAGCATGTTTTCACCCCTCTTCCCACCTTTATCCCTTTACACATTTGAATGCCATCTAAATTTTTGTTTCCTTTTAGGCCGCGAATTCTGGGGAACTCCGGGCATTTGACTGGGGCAGTGAGACCAAAAATCTGGAAAAAGGCAATCAGGTAAGAAAATCAAATACCATCTGCTGAAAATATATCCATTTGAAATGCATGAGAGAAAAGTTATACTGGCAGTTTATTCTAGAAATGGAAATAAAGTACAAGAAATCAAGTAGAATAGAATACTACTCAGCCAAAAACAATGAAATAATGCCATTTGCAACAATAGGGATGAACCCAGAGATTATCATTCTAAGTGAAGTATGTCAGAAAAAGAAAGAAAAATACCATATGTTATCACTTGTATGTGGCATCTAAAATATGACACAAATGAACTTGTCTACAAAAGAGACTTACAGACAAACAGAACAACAGACTTGTGGTTGCCAGGGCGGAGGGGTTAGGAGACGGATTGACTTGAAGTTTGGGATTAGCAAATGCAAACTATTATATATAGGATGGATAAACAACAGTGTCCTACTGTATAGCACAGAGAACTCTATTCAATATCTAGTGCATATAATTGAAAAGAAAATGAAAAAGAATATATATCTGAATCATTTTGCTGTACAGCAGAAATTAACACGACATTGTCAGTCACCTATGTACATGGCATAAAATAAATTCTTACAAAAGAATTCAAGTAGAAAGTAATTAGTTCTGGTTCAACTTCATTTAAGAATGAGAAAGTTTAAAGCTTTGACAAGAGACTTTTAGAAGTTAAAAAAAAAAATCTGTTATAATGCTTAGGAGAACTTTTCTGATGATGCTGCCTCTGTGAACAAGGGACTGGGCCTCCTAGGAGCAAGACTGGGTAGACAGTGAAGGGAAGGGTGTAGTCTGGTGGCTGCTAGAAAGATCTTTCAAGATTTAAAAACAACAATGACAACAGAAAAAAAAAAATGAAGATGGCAGGAGTGAGGTTGGTTCATGGTACAGTAAAAGGAGTATTAATAATAAGTGAGAATTACTGCATTAGTTATGCCTCTGCCCTACAAAGTAATGTAATGATGGCTAGACTGCTTTGATTCTTCAGGTCTCAATCTGTTTCTCTTTAAAATGAAATTATTGGATGAGATAGCTTGTAAGAATTCTCCCTGGTTACACTTTTAATGAATCTGTAATCTGCAAGTGAAAAATATGAAAACATATTACCCAAAAAAATGTGTGTGTGAGATCAATGCTATGGACTAAAATTTAAAGTAAAAGTAATGGGCATCAAACTTTTCTGAGCATAAAATCTTCACTGAAGTTTATTGGTTAGCTTGTATATGAATGTAAACAGATATTGACCACACAAACATAAAGCTGGAGGGAGCAAAATACACACACAGGTGAATCTTTGAGAGTCTCACATCATACTTAGCATCCACTTTTCTATAACAGTCTAGATATAAAAGTCTAGGAAACTGGAGAGACCATTGCAGTGCCACTGAAGAGCAAACTCTCAATCACGAGTATCAGCTATATATTTTTAGATCCTTCTTTTTCCTAAAAGATAGCTTTAGAGAAAGCATACCAGTTCCAAGGTAGATTTAATTAATCAATATTTAAGGTCATGAATTAGAAAGTGAAGCATGCAAAACATGTGACAAAAAATGTCATGGAAAGAAAAACACACATACCAGAAAGTATTATTACACAAAAAGATATCATAGAGGCACACAGCCTTAGAGCCAGTCCTGATATTCAGGCCAATCTTTTCACCTGTTAGATGAGAAAAACATAGGTTCCATAGACTATTCCAACCTTCCATATCTAAAGTGAAAGTGAAGTCGCTCAGTTGTCTCCGACTCTTTGCGACCCCATGGACTGTAGCCTACCAGGCTCCTCTGTCCATGGGATTTTTCCAGGCAATAGTACTGGAGTGGATTGCCATTCCCTTCTCCAGGGGATCTTCCTGACCCAGGGATCGAACCCAGGTCTCCCACATTTTAGACAGACGCTTTACCATCTGAGCCACCAGGGAAGTCCTTTCCACATCTAGTTACTCTATAAAAGTGGATCTGACCACAAACTTGGATGAAGACCATATACATATGTCTTATTATAACTCACAGTATCAGATGCTATTCCTTCAAATTCTTAAAAGCCACAAAGAGAAATAAAGACTCCCAGGATTGGAGTCCTGGGTCCAGGGTGGATTTTCTGAGAAGTGGGCCTGGACATTTCTGTTGAGAGTTCTTAGTGTTTATTAACATCAAGGGCTCTCAGCCAGCCAAACTGATCTGGTAGTTCTGTTTGAATAAGAGAAGATCTCAAGAACTAGGAATCCTATATATCCTTTCTCTGGGTGATGGGCGACTAGAGCAGGGATCTAATTCTTACCACTTCTAGGTTCAAACTCCCTAAGTTTCAGTGCCATTGGCTTCCCCATGTTTCTGGAGACACAGGACAGAAAACCCCTGTGAACAGCCAAGTCCTTCTCAGTAGGTTCCATCCTCTTGCCTTTCTCTGTAGAATCTTTTCAATCCGACCTCATGAAATGTTGTGAAATTATCTTTGAAAAAAACAGGAGTATTATCTTTTAAAGGCAATTTATATATTAAATATTTACTAATAGGAAGGGAAAGAATTGAACATGCGATACCAAAGGTGCTAGACAATTGAGATGTTTTCTCATTTAACTTGGTAAATTATTCCAGGCATCATCCACATTTTGCAGATGAAGAAACCGAGGTTAAATGAGGTTAAGCAGGAGCTGGAGTAGAAACTCTCAATGCAGTTTTGTACGGCTCCAGTGCCCATGTACCTTTCATCACAACACAGAGTGCATTTACTGAGTTTATTAGAAAAGTAAATTATGAGTTTGGAAGTCCAAATGTTATACAGTTAAAAACTATTTCTTTTCTCTAGCCAACTCCTGTAAGGTACAAAGTTAGAGACATGACAGTCCCTACAGCAATCTGGACTGGGGGTCAGGACTGGCTTTCAAATCCGGATGATGTGAGAACACTGCTCTCTGAGGTGACCAACCTCATCTACCATAAGAACATTCCTGAATGGGCTCACGTGGATTTCATCTGGGGTCTGGATGCTCCTCACCGTATGTACAATGAAATCATACATCTGATGAAACAGGAAGATACCAGCCTTTCCTGGGGAACTATTAGTGTAAGCCTGTGAAGCATCTGATACTAACTAGTCTTAGGAAAAACCTCATGAATGATGGGGTCAAGAATGAAAGATATTAAAGATTTTCAGCATTGGAAACCCACCATATTAGTAAAAGGGAGGGCAGAGATTAGGGTTAAGATTGTATTCATTCCTTCAGATTTTTTGCATTTGAGGCTAAAACTGACATTTAATTTTTTCAGTTAATTGAACTACTCATTGGGTGAACACAGTTTTCATGTACTATTGTGTATTCTGCGATCTTGAAAGGTAGGTGTTAGCTGACAGCTAGAAATTATCTAGTCATTCTTTACATCATTCAAATAAACTTCCCTAGAACTTTTATTCTTCTCTATGAGCCATATTTTTGGAGCAATAAAATAAAATGATGAATTGGAGTCAGAGGTCTTGAATCTCCAGATGGTTGCTGAATTTGAAAAAATAAGCTAGATGTTTTTACTTTATTGCTACAGAGACATAAGACTACCTCAGGAAGCCAAGTTGCTTTAACCAAAAAAGAAAAATCAATGTACAGTATAGATGAAAAGGCCAAGATTCATAGCTGAGAGTCAAAGAAGATTATCTTCTAGGATATTTACGAGTTTTTCCAATAAAGCGTGTGTGTGTATTTCAGTACCTAGATTCTAGCTCAAGCTTCTTTGATAATTTACAGGTTGTTGCTAGGAGACCTACTGGCTACAAATGTCTAGCCCAGTTTTATGCCTTCAAAAATTAAACACCAGGAAGAAAGTTTTAAAAATATCATGAACAAAATGAATCCAAAACTAATACAATTATGTAAAGTTTAAAAATAAAATAAAATTTAAAAAATAAAACTAAATAAATAAAAATAAAAATATCATGAACATAATACAACATTGTGCTTTGATCTTAACAGAAGTACTGTTATTAGACAATCATACCCAGTTCAGCTCAGTTCAGTTGCTCAGTCGTGTCTGACTCTTCGCGACCACATGGACTGCAGCACACCAGGCTTCCCTGTCCATTGCCAATTCCTGGAGTTTACTCAAACTCATATCCATTGAGTCCGTGATGCCATCCAACCATCTCATCTTCTGTCATCCCCTTCTCCTCCTGCCCTCAGTCTTTCCCAGCATCAGAGTCTTTTCAAGTGAGTCAGTTCTTCACATGAGGTGGCCAAAGTATTGAAGTTTCAGCTTCAATATCAGTCCTTCCAATGAATATTCAGGACTGATTTCCTTTGGGATGGACTGGTTGGATCTCCTTGCAGTTCAAGGGACTCTCAAGAGTTTTCTCCAACACCACAGTTCAAAAGCATCAATTCTTTGGTGCTCAGTTTTCTTTATAAGCCAACTCTCACATCCATACATGACTACTGGAAAAACCATAGCCTTGACTAGACGGACCTTTGTTGGCAAAGTAACTCGTTTATAAGTCTGAATTTATTTCTTTAGAAAATTGTTCAATTTTCACACAGTTTCAAAAAAAAACAGTTATGAATTACATGGTATGGTGATTTTGCAGAACTCTGGCACCAAACTGAAAGCATACTGGCAATTTGTTGGAAGTTTCACTTTTTTATTTTTAAATCTTCAGAGTCACCTTATAACTCAGTTCAATGTGAATAGATCTTAGATAATGTAGTAAGAGATTTAAGGTCTTCAGAATCTATATCTACACACAACTACTTCCCTCAAGAAGTATGTGCTTAAGGTACTGTGCAAAGTTCAATGAATTTTCCTGGATTTTATTTTTTTATTAGACCTTTGTTCTGTTTGGAGATGGTAAATCTTTCATTCTTAGACTGCATTTGTTACTACATGCTGTGTAGTCCATGGCTAAAAATAACCAAGATGCAGTCTTGCTTTGCAAAATTCAATCATTTTTAAATATGCTTATTTCTGTTCTGTCTCACTGACAAAGAACTTGAGACAGATCTTTCAATGTTCACTATCTCTCCTCTAGAAGTTTAATCCAGACGCCACCTCATCACATAGTTCTTTCTTGTAAAGAATTCTTTTATTCAAATAATTTACAATATTTTAATTTTATCAATAAAAAATGCACTAACAAGATTAGTAACTGCCCTGCATTCACAAGAGAATCATAAAAATATTTTTGAACAAACAACTTGATAGTCACATAATCATGTTTGAAATCAAGACGGCTCTAATTTGTACATTGATAGCAAAACATCTCGAGATGTGCTGATACAGTGGCTCTTTGTAAGGGAAAAAAAAAAAAAGCTGACTTGAAGCATTTGCCAATATTTGTTGTTGACAACTGATACATGATTTTGTTGAAGATGGAATACTTACATATAAATCTCTAAACCTACACACATACATATACCATTCTGTACGAATATATCTGCTTGATTCTTCGTCTTATTACTCAAAGGAGCCTCAGAGGAACAGTTTGTTTCTTGGGGCAGGATATGGACGGGACAGCCAAAAGAGAGAAGAACACTGATCCTTTCCTTCAGGAGAGATTGACTTTGAAATATCACCTTTTTTTTACTGATATGGAGAGTCCAACATCTTTAGTGTCTCCCCCAGAAGGATTGTGACCACGATGAACTCCACTGAGCAAAAAACATTGGAAATACAAAGCTCTTCAAAAATGTTACCCATGGCAACCAACCTTATCCCCGTACCATGGGGGTCCCCAGAGTGAATGGTCTGCAGACCCATAGTCCAAGATTGAGACACAATCCAGGCCTTTTACTACTTCTTCATATGAGATCGCAAAGATTATGATGCTTTCCTTAGCATTAATTCAATCTGGGAAAATTTTAATCTCTGTGCAATATCCAGGGAAGTCTCACCATCCTGAGAAGAAAAAGAAACTGTAGTTATCGCCAAGAAAGTCAAATGTCAATGCAAAGGATCTAGTAAATAGTTTAGTGTGATTGACTCACAGGCTTGGCAAGGGCTTTGAATGTCACTGGGTTCTAACTTTAATGGGATAACTTGATTCCTTAATAATTTGCTATTAACAACTTCAGGGGCAATTTATTTATGTCAACACAAGGCCAACATTAGAAGGTGATGCTGCTGGAAGGACCTCAGACCGTGGTCCACAGATCCTTACCTTATTCTTTATCATGGGGTTTGCATGGGCTTCAAGGAGCAGAGGAATGAGCGTCTGGTTTTTCATTTCACAGGCATAGTGTAGTGCCGTGCAGCCATACTGAAACACAAAAGACCAACAATATAACAGATCCATCGGAACCCTTACACACTGTACATGTGGCTTCTTTAGCAAGTACTTTTCATATTTTGTCTTGTACAACTAAGCCAAACCAACAGTCTGCAAACCATCCATGTGCAATTACATTTCTTGTGCTCAAAAAGCCTGTTCTGCCTCAGTGTGTATATTATCAACATCCTGTAAGTCATCCATATCTTCCCTTCTTGTTTTCTGTTCCAGACTAAACAAATTCTGCTTATAAAAGGCTGATGCTGAACTATCCCAGGGTTTCTTTCTACAATTCTGGACAATCACCATCTTGATTATGTTACCATCTTTTCTCTTAAAGAGTTCCCAAGTTTTTACAAATATCATCCTTTATGGTTCATAATCAAAATCCCTCCAGTCTGAAGAAGGTTGCTGGTGCTCAGATGTTATAGCACACCTACGAGATCAGTGCTGGTCCACATAGTCATTGCTCATCCTTGCTTTGTTGTAGCTTATATTATGTTATAAGCTTACATTACATTATTATATTATATTATAGCTTATATTATGCTATACTATAGCAGATCTACTGCTGCTGCTGCTGCGTGGGTCTAATTTAAAACACTAACTGACAGTCAAAGGAAATTTATAGCTGAGATATTCGTGCCCCAAATTTTGTCTTTTAAAAAGCAGCCAAATAACTATGATTTTGAATAATAATATTCAAGAAGTGAAGAAATAGTATGCTTGATTGTCAAGACTAATAAAATTGACTCTGGATCTTATTCCCCAGAAATTCCTCTAAGATCATAGGAAATAATGCTGCAATCACTTATTTTTTATTAAATGATAACATGTTAAGTGAAGATATGGATCTGAATTTTTCCATGTGAAATAAATAGGATCTAATTACCTAAAAATGCAATATACTATATTACTTAGATTTGGAAAATGGACCTTAATATTCAGATGGTTTTTGAAAAATAGTGAGGAAAGAGTGTGTCTGCATGTATGTGCTTGTGTGTATGCAGAAATGTGATTTTTCTATCAGAGATGGAGAGAGACATAGATAGTGAGAAAAATGTCCTAGGGAAATTTCAGTCATAGGCAAAGTTTTAAACCTTTTTTAAGGGAAATTAAGTTTGTAATTATTATTATGAACACATTTTTAAAAATAGATACATTCTCTGTTGACTCATTTATATACATCCTTGGTGTAGCAAGTTGAAAATCATCAACTACTAAGTTAGACACCAAGAAGCTCTGGATGAAATGATCTTTCAAGACATTACACGTGTTTTACATATTTTTAGTTGTACAAATAACACTAAATAAGCAGAATCTTGAATTAGACAAGACATCAGAAGTCATCCAATACAGTCTTTAACCACAAATGGTTAGACAATACTTAAAGCAAACACTATTAAAAAAAGAAATACACCTTTTGAATTTAAATAAGAAGACCAAGCAATACCTGCAACAAATCTTTTAGGTTTTTTAAACATCTTACTTTATACATTTTAAAGTTATCTAAGAAAATGATGATGCACAGTCTATCCAAATTAATCCAAAAATAATTCTACCCTAAATAAAAGGGAAAACATTAATTTCACAAATGTATTCTCTTGGGCATTCTCCTCCTGTATCTCTCTCTCTCTCTCTCTCTCTCTCTCTCTCTCACACACACACACACACACACAGAGTGTGTTACCTCCATTTAAACAATACCAATATAACCAAAACTAAAATTACAATAATGCAAACATGGGTGGGGACATTTTCTCTATTACAGAAAAATGGTAATAAACATGCACACACAGCATAAAATGTATGATGTACACAGCATAAAATACACAGCATGGATCATAAAGAAAACCTAAGAATACTGGTTTTCTTAGGATCAAATTTCAACTTGCATGCCCTTTCAATAAAGAACTGGGAATCAAAATTTCATTTTACTAATATAAGCAAAATTTCATGCCAGTAAACTTCTGATCCCTATATTATCATGTAAAGAGAAGATGAGTACACGGGTATGGAGCAAAAGGTGAAAACAAAATCTTATATTTAAACAGGAAGAAAGTAGCTTACACTGCTTCTGTTATCACTGTTTTTACTGTCATTTGGATTTCTCTTTGACCTCTGGCCCTATTTTTCCTTGGTTTGCAATTGGGGACCTTCTCACTAGTGGATTGGGGTTTTGGCTGCAACAGCTGTTAGGATTCATTGAGCACTTACTGTGTGCCAGTTACTCGGCTCAGTGCATCACATGATGAGCCTTGTAGGAACTAGTGATGTCCCCATCTTACAGATAAGGAAACCCAAGAGTCAAGTAAGTTTAAAACTTGCCACAACTCGCAAAGGTAAAAACTGGCAAGGTTTACGCACAGGCATTGGGATTCCAGCTTAACTACTGAGAATGCACTTTTGTAATCAGAGCCTCCATTTTTCTTACCTTCCCATTACTGGTGGAGCAGTTCTTTTAAAAATGTCCTATATTCAATAAAAGTATTAATCCCATGAGTTCAGTGGCAATCTAAAGGTTGCCTGACATAGTAAAAAGGAAGAAGAAAAAAGAGGGCAGGAGGGAGTGAGGCAAAGAAGGAGGGAGTGAGGCAAAGAAGGAGGGAGGGAAGAAGAAAGGCGAGAAAGGAGGAAGGAGCAACTAAATGTTCAAGTGTTTCACAAAATAAAAAACAAGCAACTTTATAGATGACAAGTATTGTTGTTTAGTTGCTAAGTCATGTCTGACTCTTTTGAGACAAGTATACTACCCATAAGTACCATTTTGAATGTTATTTCAAAGTGACTAAAAATGTAAGCTTACACAGTCTATGGCATTAACGTCAACACCAGCATTAAGCAGCATTCGTACAAGAGCCTCATTCTGCTTCGTCTTTGACACCTGTTACAACGGCAAGCACAAGAAGAACAAGAGCCGGTTATTTACAAACATTGTCTCCATCTTATATCTGGAATATTCCCATCAATAGGCTTTATTTTAATCCCAACATCCCCCTGCATCTATGCATTGTCGGGAGCCAGGAGCTCCGCCTGTGGCAAAGGTCATGAGGAAAGAGGCTCGACATACGCAAAGGCGGGATCGAGCCTCAGGAGTCCCCCTGGAAATTTTCGAGCATCTACCCCCAAAACCAGAGCCTGCCTACTTTACTACTTTGTGTTCTCACCTACACCTCTGACTTTACAGGGGGCTGTCCCCCACCACCTCTTTCGGAGAAGAAGTTAACTTAGAGCTCCAGTTAATAATAATTCCTGGGCGTGACAGGAGTGTTTTAACCTACAAACTCCTCTGAAGGTTCTCTAGCCTGCCTGACAGGCTTGTCCGGCCACATGTGATTGTTCACAGCCTCCCAACCGTGAGAGGCACGAGATGCTTTAAACCTTCTAAAAACAGGTTCTTTAGAGAAGTTAGAAAACTATTAACATAAATATAGTGGGCTGATTAGAAACTGTATTGGTGAAGGGTTTTTCATTTGTTGAGCCAATGTTTACTGCTAAGTCTCCACATCCCCTGTCCTTATACACATTAATGAATATATAGAAGAAATAAGTATTAACCTTTGATATTAATCACATTAGACCTTAGGCTAAGCAAATTCTTTCCTTAATTAAAACCCACTACACCTTCACCCTATAGGAATGTAACTTTATCTGGTACCTTCGGAAGGTGGCGTCTGTTTCAAGAATAATCACCCCCTGGAAAAATAAGTGTTCTGGTTGACTGACCGCTGTCACAAGGAGAGGGTCATAAATTGTCAGCAGGCCTCCTGGCCAGAAGATGATGTAACACCCCTAAGACCTCTGTATACATTTGTATGAAACACCTGACTTTAATAAAAGTCAGGACTGCTGACCCCGTGTGACTTTTGTATAACATCTCAGTGTATAAAAACAGACCCTGGAAAAATAAAAAATGGGATCAGTTCCTTGAAATACTGGTCTCCTCATGTCATTCTTTATCTCAAACTCTGGCTGAGTTTCCATCTGGAGCGCGGAGCCCACCAAGCTTACTAATTTTGCCTGGGCTTCTAGATCCGACCGGGGAGGCCTCAGTGTCTCCTCTCCTTCGGGAGAACAGAATGAGGCCTGCGGCCTACGTAAGTGGTGCAAACTTCTTGTCTTGAAGTTTTATTGGTTTCCCGTGTAAACCAAGCTACTCAGCCTCTTTTCTCCACTGAATTTTCCTGCTGAGCTATCCTCGTTCTATTACTCTTTATATCTATAATTAATATTTAATTAAAGCTATCATATCCTGATCGCCAAAGCCGTCTCCCCTTCAAACTCCCTGAATCAGCCGGGGCTGGACCTCAGCAATGCATCATTCTTAAATTCTCCCCACCTCCTCCCTGCCCTCCCATAATGACTAGGGAAAGCCATGGTTGTCAGAGTGTAATCCTGGAGTAGCAGCATCAGCATCTGGGGACCTAGAAATGCAAAATCTAGGGCACCATCCCATACCTGCCAAATGCTACTGAGGTTGGAGTCCAGTGACCTGTCTTTCCTTTCCTCACTCAAAACCTTTCAATAACATCCCATTGCTCTGGGGACAAAAGCAAAATCTTCAGCCTGTGGCAATCCCCATATATTCTGCCCTCCGCTTATGGCCTCAGCCATCTCAATCACACCCCCTGGCTCACCTTGCTCCAGCCACATTGGCCTCTGTTAGTCTTTCATCTGGAGAAGGCAATGGCACCCCACTCCAGTACTCTTGCCTGGAAAATCCCAAGGACAGAGAAGCCTGGTAGGCTGCAGTCCATGGGGTCGCTAAGAGTCCGACATGACTGAGCGACTTCACTTTCACTTTTCACTTTCATGCATTGGAGAAGGAAATGGCAACCCACTCCAGTGTTCTTGCCTGGAGAATCCCAGGGACGGGGGAGCCTGGTGGGCTGCCGTCTATGGAGTCACACAGAGTCGGACACGACTGCGGCGACTTAGCAGCAGCAGCAGCAGCAGCAGCAGCAGTCATTCATCCCCACAGGCTCCCCTGTGCCATAGAAGAGTTGCACTGAATGTTTCTTCTGCCTAGAAGCCTCCTCTCTTTCTTCTTTGCCTGGTAAATATCTCACCCTATGCCCCTCTTCCTCCATCAGGCTTTCTCTGACCTACTGTCCAGGCAACATCCCTCTCCATTGACCACCTCTGTGTACCAACTACCTCATGAGAATTTCATAAGTTTCTTCCACTGTTTGATTGAGTGACTCATTCTTCACTACCATCTAACTCTCATGAGGACAAGGACCAAACCTGTTTGGTGCATCATTGTATTCCTAATACCCAGCACAGTGTCTGGCACATAAAAGGTTTATAAGAAGTATGCAGTGAATGATTGAAAACATGAATGAAATTAACTAGGCTCCTCAGAAATCCACTTTTTCTGCCTAGTCCTCTGAGATTCTGATCACAGGACACTTTGAACATCCCCCACCATTCCACTGTGTAGGGAGCATGGCTGTCCCTATTCAAGTGGGTGTGTCCTGGAGTTAAGCCCCTTTATCATTTAGGAAGCTCCATCCAGCTGTCTTCTCTTTGCAGTTCCCTCCCACCTCAATCTCTGCCTTTCTCCTCCTGTCCTCTGATGTAACACAGTCCTTTCTGATCCCTTCCCAGATTATTTCCTCTCATGTCATTTATTCCTTATGCATCACAAATTTGCAACTTCAGTTCAGTTCAGTTGCTCAGTCATGTCCAGCTCTTTGCGACCCCATGAATTGCAGCACGCCAGGCCTCCCTGTCCATCACCAACTCCCGGAGTTCACTCAAACTCATGTCCATCGAGTCAGTGATGCTATCCAGCCATCTCATCCTCTGTCGTCCCCTTCTCCTCCTGCCCCCAATCCCTCCCAGCATCAGGGTCTTTTCCAATGAATCAACTCTTCGTATGAGGTAGCCAAAGTATTGGAGTTTCAGCTTCAGCATCAGTCCCTCCAGTGAACACCCAGGACTGATCTCCTTTAGGATGGACTGGTTGGATCTCCTTGCAGTCCAAGGGACTCTCAAGAGTCTTCTCCAACACCACAGTTCAAAACATCAATTCTTCAGCGCTCAGCTTTCTTCACAGTCCATACATAACCAATGGAAAAACCATAGCCTCGACTAGAAGGACCTTTGTTGGCAAAGTAATATCTCTGCTTTTCAATATGCATCAGAGGGCAGACATACTGAAACCATAATCACAGAAAACTAGCCAATCTGATCACATGGACCACAGCCTTGTCTAACTCAATGAAACTAGGCCATGCCATGTGGGTCACCCAAGACAGGAGAGTCATGGTGGAGAGGTCTGACAGAATGTGGTCCACTGGAGAAGGGAATGGCAAACCACTTCAGTTTTCTTGGCTTGAGAACCCCATGAACAGTATGAAAAGGCAAAATGATAGGATACTGAAAGGGGAACTCCCCGGGTCGGTAGGTGTCCAATATGCTACTGGAGATCAGTGGAGAAATAACTCCAGAAAGAATGAAGAGATGGAGCCAAAGCAAACACAATACCCACTTGTGGATCGGACTGGTGATAGAAACAAGGTCCGATGCTGTAAAGAGCAATATTGCATAGGAACCTGGAATGTCAGGTCCATGAATCAAGACAAATTGGAAGTGGTCAAACAGGAGATGGCAAGAGTCAACGTCAACATTCTAGGAATCAGCAAACTAAAATGGACTGGAATGGGTGAATTTAACTCAGATGACCATTATATCTACAACTTCAGTTCAGTTCAGTTCAGTTTAGTCTCTCAGTCGTGTCCGACTCTTTGTGACCCCATGAATCGCAGCACGCCAGGCCTCCCTGTCCATCACCAACTCCTGGAGTTCACTCAAATTCGTCCATTGAGTCGGTGATGCCCCAGCCATCTCATCCTCTGTGGTCCCCTTCTCCTCCTGCCCCCAATCCCTCCCAGCATCAGAGTCTTTTCCAATGAGTCAACTCTTCGCATGAGGTGGCCAAAGTCCTGGAGTTTCAGCTTCAGCATCATTCCTTCCAAAGAACACCCAGGACTGATCTCCTTTAGAATGGACTGGTTGGATCTCCTTGCAGTCCAAGGGACTCTCAAGAGTCTTCTCCAACACCACAGTTCAAAAGCATCAGTTCTTAGGCGCTCAGCTTTCTTCACTTCAGGCCCCATGAATTAATATAATACATGTACAATCAGAGTTGACTTATTCACTGTAATTCATCTTTTTTGCCCAGGCTCCAGCTTTAAACACTGTACTGTTTTAGAGAGCAAGTTTGTGTGTTAACAAATTCTGAAACAGCCTGACCAATCATAGTTGAGACTTTTTCTTCATAATCTCTAGAAAGGCTTGGAAGTGAAGGCAGATTCCGCCCCCCTCACACACACCAAAACTACAAACATTCAAATGCTGTGGGCTAAATATACATTTTTAAGAACTTTTTGAGAGTATAAACAGATTATATGTTTGTCAGTGAATTATAGTTTTCCCTCTCATAAATCCAAGCATCAGAATCAATGTTGCCATATTTAATTATAGTTCTTCAAAATTTATAACATTTAATTACTCAAGGAGATAATCACATTGCCTACTGGCAGAGTTTGTTCTGGAGCTTATGTTGACAAGAATAACTAACAGCCATAGTCTATTAGCAAGAAGGGAAGGGAGTTGGTCACTTAACTGAAATAAATTGCATATATGTTGAGTCATCTCTCAAACGTGGAGCTTGCCAAAAGAAGAACCAGATGGGAAAAACTGAAAGAGTCAGTGCAAACCTGTCACTCTATTTGGGAAAAAAAACTCAAGCTTCATTTTCTATTTATAATATGACTGTATTCATATACCAACTGCATCTTTCTTTATGCAAGCAGATTACTGCACTCCAAAGATTCCTGCAAGCATGAATAAATCTACCAAGGGGAAAGGTGGGCTTCAAATTCTCTGTAAAGATCTCTTATGTTTGTCAGCTTCTGATGCACATCTCCTGGGATCTGTTTTTTAATTCACACCAGGGTGGGTCCTAAAAGTCAGAAACTCAAAAAGACATGTACAGACTTACACTCTCCTTATAAAAAAAAAGAGAGAGAGAGAGAGAGAAAATAAACAGTAGGGAGGGGATTTTTTAATATTTAGAATTTTTGCTTTTCCTTCAGAAGATTCATAATCAAAATTAATTTATTTTTCCAAATAAACACTGCATAGATTATTTTATCATTGATTTTTTTTATCATTGATTTTTTTTTATCATTGATTGATTGACCTGGGTTCCTTTCTTCTTGCTTTACTTCAATCATAGTATTGCATATATGTTGGTAATGCCATTTATAGAATACAAACCAAGAGCTTATTTTTGTTACCATTTATTTACATCTCACCAGTGTAGCAAAAATGACTCATGCTGACGATCTCTTACTCACTTATCTCATGAGTATTGTACTCACCATGAGGAAATACCCAATAAGAAGGACAGGCATTAAGAGGATAATGAGTAGATAATCAAAGAAGGTAAATCTTTTCTTCACAGCATAATGCAAGCAGGTTCTCTGTTTCTAAAAAAATCCATAAAAGGACTCTATTAATAAAACACTTTTTCAAAAGTCAGATTTTTAAATTATAATATCAAAAAATTTAGTCTGTGATTTTTATTTTTGTGATACCCATGGCACCCTTTTCTGAAGAGTACATCTAATGAATAAACCCCGCTTTCCATTGACCAGAATATTGAACGCAGTACAGTCTAAAGGAAAAGTTGGGCCACAGAAAGAAGACAGTAAATAAAATGTACCTTTTACAAATTATCAAAAGATGGATTATCACACTCAGTTTAGGGGGAAAAATACATTGAGATATAAACAAAGGACTGAATTTAGTATGAAAATCTATAGTTAGTCCTTAATCTGGGCTTCCCTGGTGGCTCAGCAATAAAGAATTGAACTACAATGCGGGAGGTACAGGTTTGAGACTTGGGTCTGATCCCTGAGTCAGGAAGATTCCCTGGAGGAGGGCATGGCAACCCACTCTCGCATTCTTGTCTGGAGAATCCCCAAGGACAGAGAAGCCTGGCAGGCCACAGTCCATGGGATCACAAGAGTCAGACACGACTTAGCAACTAAGCTACCACCACCACCCCTCCTTAATCATCAATGGTGCACACCAGAGCTTTTTGTTTGTTTGTTTTTAAGGACTCTGGTTAGGAGTCCTTACTCTTAACTCACTCCTAGGTTAGGAGAACTTCCTGAAGGCAGTTCCTAGACCCAAGAAATGAGAAAGCACCAGTTCAAATTATTAATGTATAAGAATTAATAATAGGGGAAAATGTAACAGATTAAACCTTTAAAAAAACATTAAAAATATTTTTTAAATTGCAGACCAAATACCACTTCTCATAAAATCTCTACTTAAGTATCCACTGAAGTCCTTTCTATGATCTCCATGAGCAGGCTGGCTCAGGTTCTCTGCCAAAGAGAGCTAAGCTGCCTCCTCAGCCCGTCTTGGTGTTGACAAACATCTCGCTCTCTCAGCTTCCTAACCACCAAGTCTCCTGAGAGGGCATGAACCCAGACACATCTGTCTTGGCTGCCCGCTCTCACCACAAGGCCACCCACCTGGTTCCTCAGCTGGGTGCTGGGGCAATCATGTCACACTCCACTAAACTGCCTATCTGTTAGACTCAGCCCAGCCATGACTTGCTTTTAAACCCAACAACACAAAAAATAGGAAGCACAAACAAGAAAGTCCAGCAGTGATCCATTTTCTGATAATATATTATTACTCCAAATGCGGACTTTAAAGTGACTTGGAAGGGGCAGGTGGGGCCTTATGGGCTATTTTCTGCCATTGAATGTACTCGAGTTGGTACTGGGCATTCACAATTATTACAAAGCATGACTTTCAATGTTTATTCAGTGTCCTTTAAATGTCAGCTTTACTGTGATGCCAGAATTGGACATTCCCATCGGGTTCTGAAAGGATGTTCACAGCATCTCCTCTCTGGTTTCAAGTAGCCTCATATTTATTCTTTGCAAATTTCTTACTGAAATTCTTTTATTCCATAAGCAAATTATAGAATCTTCTGGAGATCAGAACATTGACATAGTAGACAAAATCTAACTAATGAAATAGCAGCACCAGGTTAATACTTTTTTTCCAGGGACTCTTGCCAATTACTTTTGTAATAGTGAGGAAGATGAGCAAGGAAAGAAGAAGGGCAAAGAGAAGCCTAGGGAGGAGGAGAAGGAGGAAAAGAAAGGAAGACACTCTTTGCAGACAAATGAGTGAACCCTTCCTGTTTTGTTTTGTTTTTTCATAAATGCAAGGACATAATTGCTATAAAACCAACAAAATACGCCTGCTCGTGGAACTATACCTACCCATGGAATTATGCTTTATTTTGCTTTTTAGCCTGATAACGTGGCCTCAGTAAGTGTCAGTCTCTCTAAAGTAAGGCCAAAAAATTTTTTGTTGATATTAAGAACTGCGAACAACAAGCAAATGACGCCCACTGCTTCCACTGGGCCAAGGGGAAAGGCATTACCGTGGTCACGGCCTCACCTGGTTTTTGAGATTCACATCAGCATTCCTTCTCAGAAGGAAGGAAATGATTCTCATGTGCCCCCGCCTACAAGCACAGATCAAGGGGGTGTCTCCATTAAAGCCGTCTTGGATGTTGATATAGCTGCGGTCTTCCCTCACCCACCGCCACACTTGACCCAGGTCATTCTGATAGGCAGCCTGGCAGATGGGCTGAAGAGAGGAAAACAAAAGCAGGTTTTGAAATACAGGAATAATTAAACTGCAGTCAAAAAAAAAAAAAAAATCACCTGATACCTTGAAATTCAGTGTTTTGGAACAGTTGTCCTCTGCTTTGTAGATGAGATCTTGGGTCTCCACTATGCCTAGTCTTACTTAAGTCTAGGACAAGTGTAAGTACACAAGGAACCTGTTATGACTTCCTAAATTGCTTGGCACGCAGGCATGTTCATCCAAGACCAGTAAGTGAAAGAATGGCTACGATATTACCAACTCAGTAAGGAAATCATGTGTTGGGTTCATGGATTAATGTCTGTCAGGAAAGCAGGATTTTACTTAAAATGAAATCAGCCTATGGGAGGAGTTCAGGGCAGCACCAAATAACAAGTTAAAGATATATGACCACTTGCTCCCTTCCAGCACACCCCACCAAGGAGCTCTGCACGGTGGGAAAGACCTATTTCATACAAATAATGAATTATGTAATTAGATGCTTTTTATTTTATAAAGCATTATAAGGAACTTTGCAAAACACAGTGGGAGGTTCTGAGCCTACCTGCTGCTGCTGCTGCTAAATCACTTCAGTCGTGTCCGACTCTGTGCGACCCCATAGACGGCAGCCTGCTAGGCTCCCCCCGTCCCTGGGATTCTCCAGGCAAGAACACTGGAGTGGGTTGCCATTTCCTTCTCTAAAGCATGAAAGTGAAAAGTGAAAGTGAAGTCGCTCAGTCATGTCTGACTCTTAGCGACCCCATGGACTGCAGGCTACCAGGCTCCTCCGTCCATAGGATTTTCCAGGCAAGAGTACTGGAGTGGGGTGCCAATCTTGCCTAATTTTCCCTCTTTGCTCTCCCTCTGCACTTCTCTCTTTTTTTCAATTTGTTGTTGTTTAGTCGCTAAGTCATGTCAGACTCTTTTGCAACCCCATGGACTGTAACCTGCCAAGCTCTTCTGTCCATGAGATTTCCCAGCCAAGAATACTGGGGTGGATTGCTATTTCCTTCACCAGAGGGTCTTCCCAGGGATTGAACCCACATCTCCTACACTGGCAGATGGATTCTTTATCACTGGGTCACCGGGGAAGCCCATGTTTAATTTCCCCATCAGGGCCTCTGCCCTTACTACCCCCTCTACAAAATAAACAAGCTAAACAAAACACTTTTCACCTCTCCTCACCTGGCTAACTTCTAGCTTATCCTTCATGTCATAAATTATTTTCATATTATCTAAGTCTTTCCTGACTGCAGCATTCCTTTACAGCAACTGGCATAATTATACCTCTTTTCTTATTTATAATTGTGTGTTTCACACCAGTGTGAATCAGGAGGTGCTGAGGCCATGGTGACTGAGGGGAAGCACTGAAGCTCAGGCTAGAAATTCCACTTGAATAGAGACTACTTAATTCCATTCACCACCACAGCCAGAAAAGATTGCTGAATTTGATCATTAATGACCATTCAGAGATCAGTTTCATGCAGTGTTGGGCAGCACTGAGAACAGAGTAGAAAAACATTAAATATTTTCAGATTGATTTTAATTAGATAGTATTAAAAAACACTAAAAATACCTAGCATATGAATCATACTTAGTTGATGGAAGTTATTATTATCGCTTATGGGTTTCCCGGGTGACATTAGTGGTAAAGAACCCACGTGTCAATGCAGGAGACATAAGAGACACTGGTTCGATCCCTGGGTCAAGAAGATCCCCTGGAGGAGGAAATGGCAACCCACTCCAGTATTCTTACCTGAAGAATCCCATAGACAGAGGAGCCTGGTGGACTGCAGTCCATGGAGTTGTGGAGAGCTGGACATAATTTAGTGACTAAAACAAGTATTAATTAAATTAATCAATAGTATCTGCCAAGAGGTAAAGAAATAGTGGACAGAGAGGTTGCAAGAGAAGCCAGAAAAAGATATGGCCCAAATGCAAATGAGACAAAGCTTTTTTTAATTATAATTTAAATTGTTATGAATGTTCAAACTACCGCACAATTGCACTCATCTCACACGCTAGTAAAGTAATGCTCAAATTTTTCTGCAAGCCAGGCTTCAGCAATATGTGAACCATGAACTTCCAGATGTCCAAGCTGGTTTTAGAAAAGGCAGAGAAACCAGAGATCAAATTGCCAACATCCGCTGGATCATTGAAAAAGCAAGAGAATTCCAGAAAAACATCTATTTCTGCTTTATTGACTATGCCAAAGCCTTTGACTGTGTGGATCATAATAAACTGTGGAAAATTCTGAAAGAGATTGGAACACCAGACCACCTGACCTGCCTCTTGAGAAACGTGTATGCAGGTCAGGAAGCAACAGTTAGAATGGGACATGGAACAACAAACTGGTTCCAAATAGGAAAAGGAGTACGTCAAGGCTGTTATATTGTCACCCTGCTTATTTAACTTCTATGCAGAGTACATCAGGAGAAACGCTGGCCTGGAAGAAGCACAAGCTGGAATCAAGATTGCTGGGAGAAATATCAATAACCTCAGATATGCAGATGACACCACCCTTATGGCAGAAAGTGAAGAGGAATTAAAAAGCCTCTTGATGAAAGTGACAGAGGAGAGTGAAAAAGTTGGCTTAAAGGTCAACATTCAGAAAACTAAGATCATGACACCTGGTCCCATCACTTCATGGGAAATAGATGGGGAAACAGTGGAAACAGTGTCAGACTTTATTTTGGGGGGCTCCAAAGTCACTGCAGATGGTGATTGCAGCCATGAAATTAAAGGATGCTTACTCCTTGGAAGGAAAGTTATGACCAACCTAGATAGCATATTCAAAAGCAGAGACATTACTTTGCCAACAAAGGTCCGTCTAGTCAAGGCTATGGTTTTTCCTGTGGTCATGTATGGATGGATGTGAGAGTTGGACTGTGAAGAAAGTTGAGCACCGAAGAATTCATGCTTTTGAACTGTGGTGTTGGAGAAGACTCTTGAGAGTCCCTTGGACTGCAAGGAGATCCAACCACTCCATTCCGAAGGAGATTAGTCCTCAGTGTTCTTTGGAAGGAATGATGCTAAAGCTGAAACTCCAGTACTTTGGCCACCTCATGTGAAGAGTTGACTCATTGGAAAAGACTCTGATGCTGGGAGAGATTGGGGGCAGGAGGAGAAGGGGACGACAGAGGATGAGATGGCTGGATGGCATCACCGACTCGATGGACGTGAGTTTGAGTGAACTCCGGGAGTTGGTGGTGGACAGGGAGGCCTGGCGTGCTGCGATTCACGGGGTCGCAAAGAGTCGGACACAACTGAGCGACTGAACTGAACTGAACTGACCATCAAGAGCCTGCCCGCAATGCAGGAGGCGTGAGTTCCATCCCTGGGTCCGGAAGATCCCCTGGAGAAGGAAATGGCAACACAATCCTGTATTCTTGGCTGGAAAATCCCACGGACGGAGGAGCCTGGCGGCTACATACAGTCAATAGGATCTCAAAGAGTCGAACACGACTGAGCGACTACCCTTGCACTCTATGATTTGGTGGGTGACTTGTACAAGCAGATGAGAAAATTCCATGCTGTTATACATCTATCTCCACTAGGGGGCAGCTCGGAGTCATAAAAGCACTGACAACAGACATCAGTCTGTAATCAGAAGGAAAAAACAGTCTGTCATATTAGCTAGATTAAGCTGTTTGGAAAAACCGATTTCATTTTTTAAAAATTTAACCATAGACCTGTGAAACTTTGCCTCTGATCACTACTACTCACGGACTAGCGTTTGGGAAATGATGGTCTCCAAAACTTAAAAACAGGTGGCTCTAGAGTTAATTTTTCTGTTAAAAAGTAAAGCGTCTTCCTGGCTTGGTTAGACATCCTATACGAATTGTTAATTTTTCTTTTTCTAAAATTCTTGTTGACAATATTTAAAAAGGTGGAGTCTTTCATGTAGTAATCTGGCTTTCCAGATCAAATATTTTAAGAGCCCACAATTCACACAGGACACCACACAAAGCTCCCTCTGCTTGGGCTGCTCAAAATTTCATTGAGAGTTAAATATGAGGAGGAAAGGAAAAGTGGACAGTTTTCCTGCAGGAGTTGCCTTGGCGTGTTTTCTCAATCCCATTTGAGCAACATTAATTACAATATTAACCTGACCTTATTTTTCCATCATTCCTAGGCTTCTTATATCCTAGATACACAGTTTCTGTATTTAGCAATATATGCTAAAAAAAGAGAAAAGTTTAAAAGTTTCAAGAAGGAAGATAGAATTAAGAAAGTCAAGTGCAAGAAAAGATTGTTGGATCTGATCATTAATAACCATTCAGAGATCAATTTCATACAGGCTTGGACTTCCCTGGTGGTTCAGACGGTAAAACGTCTGTCTACAATGCAGGAGACCTGGGTTCAATCCCTGGGTCGGGAAGATCCCCTGGAGAAGGAAATGGCAGACCATTCCAGTACTATTGCCTGGAAAATCCCAGGGACAGAGGAGCCTGGTAGGCTATAGTCCATGGGGTCGCAAAGAGTCGGACACGACTGAGTCACACACCAGACTTGCCACAAATTCCTCTCTGACCACACTCTGCGGAATTTCCTAGAAAAGAATACTGGAGTGGGTTGTAAGTTTGGTAGTGAAAGCTAAGCCGGAGCCAGTGGGTACCCAGAGGGGAGCAGCAGGGTCCAGCCAAAGTTCTACCCCTCTTACAGACAGGATGGTGGTTTCAAGTGGTTATAAATACAGGCACTGGAAACAGAGTTTCTAGGTTCTGATATCAGCTCTGCCATTTAACAACTGTGCTGTTTGGACAACTTAAGCAATTTGTGTTCAGTTTGTTTCTTCATTTAATAATCACATCTTCTTTATTAGGTTACAAAAAGGGTTAAGTGTGACTGTATAGATAAAGCACATAGCTCAGATCTGACTCATAATAAACCCTCAATTAATATAAACTATGCCCTTATAATTATTTTTTAAAAACATAGGAGCCAGTGAAGATGAGCAGAGATGGTTATCAGATAAATAATTACTGAAAGAGTAATGATGAGATAGAAAACAGAAGTCAAAGCATTAACCTTACCAAAGAGAATGACAATTTGGTGCTAAGGAAATTTGAACAGAACTTTATATTAGCTGAATTTTTTGCCAGAAAATCTGAGGTTTGACCTTCATGCTTTATGCTAACATGTTTTTATCATAAATAAATATAGACACATATTACTCAATAAACAGCAATTATATTTAAATAGATGAATGGGTTAATGATGTAGGGGAGCAAAATTTGATACCCCAAAATGTGTCTCTTTGGCATGAGGATTAATTTAGGCTGGTTATTTTTAAGAAACTGAAGACTCAGAAAGTCTTTCTTTTTACCTCCCACTTAGCTACCTGAAGAATTTAGATATAAAGGGCCTATTATGATTCTTTGCCATGTGTATGAAAGTCACTCAGCTCTATCTGACTCTTTGCAACACAATAGACTGTACAGACCACAGAATTCTCCAGGCCAGAATACTGTGGGTAGCCTTTCCCTTCTCCAGGGAATCTTCCCAACCCAGAGATTGAACCCAGATCTCCTGCATTGCAGGCAGATTCTTTACCAGCTGAGCCACAAGGAAAGCCCAAGAATACTGGAGTGGGTAGCCTGTCCCTTCTCCAGGGCATCTTCCCAACCCAGGAATCAAACCGGGGTCTCCTGCATGATAGGTGGACTCTTTATCAACTGATGTTAGGCATTTCTGCAAAGAATACATATAGATGGTCAGTAGGAACAAGAAAAGATGCTCAACATAACTAATTATTGTGCATGCTAAGTTACTTCAGTCGTGTCCACCTCTTTGCGACCTGCTGTCCATGGGATTTTCTAGGCAAGAATACTGGAGTGGGTTGCCATTCCCTACTCCAGGGGATCTTCCTGATCCAGGGATCGAACCCAAGTCTCCTGTGTCTCCTGAATTGCAAGTGGATTCTTTACTGCTGGGAAGCCCCATCGCTAATTATTGGAGGAGGGGTAAACTGGGGAATTGAAATTGACATATACACACTACTATATATAAAATAGATAACTAGAAAGGGCCCATTGTATAGCACAAGGAGCTCTACTCAGTGCCCGGTAATGACCTATATAGAAATAGAATCTAATGCCATTTGCAGCGATATGAATGCAACTAGAGATCATCGTACTAAGTGAAGTAAGTCAGAAAGAGAAAGACAAATACCATGTGATACCACTTACCTGTGGAATCTAAAATATGGCACAAATGAACCTATCTATGAAATAGCGACAGACTCATACACTATTGGTTGAGATCAGACTTGTGGTTGCCAAGGGGCTGAGGAGAGGGAGAGGGATAGACTGGGAGTTTGGGGTTGGTAGATGTAAACTATTACATTTAGAATGGATAAACAACTATATCCAGTCTCCTGGGATAAACCGTAATAAACAAAATATTTAAAAATAAGAATGTATGTATATGTAAAACTGAATCACTTTGCTATATAGCAGAGATTGGCACAACATTGTAAATCAACTATAATTTAAAAAAAAAAAAAAAAAAAAAAAAAAGGCCCGTTCCAGAATAGAGCTATCACCAGAGATCTCTGCAAGGAATATGGGGAAAACTCAGCAAAGCCTGAAGACCAGAGTCCACTTTGTGTCCCACTGTTTCTGCAGGCCCAGCAAACATCCATCTACCAAATGTTTGCTTTTCCATCTTTTTAAAGAAAAGGGTTTATTTTTGGTTTTTTGGCTGCCCCGGGTCTTGGTTGTGGCATGCGGATCTAGTTCCCCGACCAGGGATCAAATCTGAGCCCCCTGCATTGGGAGCATGGAGTTTTAGCCACTTGCCCGCCAGGGAAGTTCTCTGCTTTTTCATCTTTACATGAATTGCCTTCCTCCCCTTTGAAGTCTCAAATCACTACCCTGACATCCTCTTCATATTTAGCTGAAGATGGTATTTAACGTGAGGGTTTCAGCCATTTTGGTGAGCTACTCAGTCTTCCTGGGTCTCTCCCATGTAAACATGTTATCAAACTTTTGATTGATTTTCTCCTGTGTATCTTCCTCATGCCCATCTAATTCACAGATCAGCCAGAAGAAGAGGAAGTGTACGTGTCTGGCCTTAAAAATAGTCAAGAGCTGGGTGCTAGAAGCCCACCTCTGTCCACTTTGTATCTCACCTTTTCAGGTTTCCCTGGTGGGTTAGAGGGTAAAGAATCCACCTGCCAAAACAGGAGACCCAGATTCAATCCCTGGGTTGGGAAGATCCCTTGGAGAGGGGAATGGCAAACCCATTCCAGTATTCTTGGCCTGGAGAATTCCATGGACAGAGGAGTCTGGTGGGTTACAGTCCACGGGTTTACATTTTTAGTAACATGGAAGAATCTGAGCTGCCTGCAGCATTATAGATTCTCTAAAAGCAAAGTTTCTCCCACCACTCCCATTCTCAGTATTGCTTCCCTTTAAGTGTAGAGGATCTTCCTTAACTGTCAGTCTAAAGAAAGATGATGTGGAACTCTGCCTTGATAAGTTGCTTATTAACCATCTTCATGCTGAAGATCCACTCATTTAAAATGTTCCCTGGGACTTCCCTGGTGGTCCAGCAGTTAAGACTCTGTGCTCCCAATGCAGGGCACACAGGTTTGATCCCTGGCTGGGGAACTAAGATCCTGCATGCTGCACGGCATGGCAAAAAAGGTGTGTGGGGGAATTAAAATGTTCCCTAACAACTTCTGAGAAGGATGAGTGGCTTTTGATGCAACATGGTTCATGTAAAGAGCCTTGTATATTAACAAAATGTCTTCCCAGAAAAGTTGAGAAAGCATTTTCTTCCTCTTCAGTTCAGGAAATCTTAGGGAACAATCATGAAGGTTTAATTTTATTTGTACAATAAATCTCAAGCCTTTCCTTCCGATGACTTCTTTCTTTACATACTGTGACTTAAATTTCCTAATAAATTCTTTCTTTGAGACAAATTTTTAAAAAAGGCACAAGGTGTATTTGTTGTTGTTGTTGTTTTGTTTGTTTGTTTTTTGTATTTAAGTCCACTATCCTTTATGTTACGTGAAGGATAGACTCAGCCATGGTTGGGTTATAAGGAGTAGTAGCAGTGAAGGGGAAATCAAGGCAAGGCACACATTTGTCTATTTCCTGTTCTTTCTCCAACAAAGATCCTCTTGAGAACGTGATGTTGTCTTCACTGCCAGAAAGTTAAAGAAGCATCATTATGACACTTGAGACTGAGAAGCCCTGCAGTCTGTGATGAGGACCAGAAGGCAAAGGCTTGTTTGAGGAGAAGGGGCAGAGGAAGCATGGGTTCTAACTGCTAGATTTAGCACCTCAGAAGCCCTGTATCTCCCCACCAGCTCAGCGCACCAAAGAAGTAAGTGCAGAGCTTTGAGGAGGAAGTAGTGTTGAGGCAGGAGATAGATGGGCCCCAACCTGAACAGCTGGAGTTTCTTCCCTGTGGACAGATACTCCAAAATAGCTGGAGGAAGAGAGGAGCCGAGCCCTACCCAGGTAAGAGATAAAAGATCACATATTCCTCATTCTCGAAGGCAAGGAGACCTTCCAGATGACACCTGTGCAGAAAGACTCCTTGAAGGTCAGAAGGGGAGGCAGCATCACCTCATAGTAAGTGATGTCAACTTCCCATAGGCCTCTTTGCTAGAATCCATCTTGGCTGAGAGACGCATATGCACACTTAGGAGGCTCCTGGGATGCACCAAATATATCAGAACCCAGCAGAGCAAGGTGAATGGCCAAAGGAAACCCAGAGGAAATGTCCCCTAAAAGTAATTCAAACCACCCCGAGGACAGTAAGCTCTCTCTCTGAGCCTGCCTGTGTGTCTTTCCATACGGACTCTTTTTCCTCCTAATAAACACTTTACTTGCTTCACAACTTTCCATCTCTACGTGGAAATTCATTTCCACACAGCTGTGGGGCCAGGGCCTTGTCATCGATCCCTGGTCCCTGGTAGTCTGGTGGCTAGGATTTGACACTCTCACTGCCATGGCCCGACATCAGTCTCTGCCAGGAGCTAAAACTCTGCTTCAAGCTGCTACAGGTCGAGACCACCAGAGACCAATGTCACACTTCCTGCTTCCTGTACCCGGGACTTTCTGGCAAACAATGACTGCCCAAGGGTGGGGAGGACCATGTTAGACTGACATTATTTAGAATCACTGGAGCAGTGATGACAAAAAGCAAATCAACCCTGAGTCAGATTCATTAATCTCTAAATTCCAGGCTTCCCTGATGGCACAGTGGTGAAGAATCTGCCTGCCAAGGCAGGAGATACAAGAGATGTGGGTTCAGTCCCCGGGTCAGAAAGATCCCCTGGAAAAGAAAATGGCAACCCACTCCAGTATTCTTGCCTGGAAACTCCTATGGATAGAGAAGTCTGATGGGCTACAGTCCATAGGGTCACAAAGGGTCAGACACAACTTAAGCACAAGAAAGCACAAATTCTGAATAGACAATAAAACTTCTTATTGCCTGCACTTAGATGAACTGCTCTCACCAGCATGCCTTGCATATGCTGCTCAGTTATTCCAATTGGCCCAACTTCCCATGCTTCAGATTCTCCACACATGCATCTTCTGTCCAGGACCCTATCCCCAAGATTAGATTCTAAGACTGATTCATTTTCCCCAGAGTTTAGCTCGAATGTCACTATCTCAAAGAAGCCTTTCAGGTCAAATCTAATTCCATATATACACCCCTCTTAGATACTCTTTCTTTATCTTGTTGCTTCCTTGCTTCCTCTTTTCACTACATATAATTCTTTTTTTTTCTGTTTGTATATTCATTTCACACTGGTAGCTCCAAGAGGTCCAGATCCACTTTTATTTTTTTTATCACTATGTGCCAGGAACTAGCACGTGCCTGGAATGTAGTATGTGATCAATAAATATTGTTGATTAAACAAATAGGTGACTGAATGCATGAATAAATATTTATTAGCACTTAGTTCTGGTTTCCTCTCATACACTGAAGTTATCATTTCCTCTTTGAAAAGTGATTTAGTACCTTATTATCATTTGTAAAATACTTAAAATATACAAGGAAGGAATCAAGGAATCAACTGGGTGCTCTTTGGTTCTCTTTTTAAATACATAATGCCAAAATTTTGCAAAGGCAGCAATATACAAACAAAGAAGATACCGCTTGTAAAATTAGGAGGGAGGATTTTTTTTTTTTTTCCAACTGCCTTTGCTTCTCCTTTTCCCTCATCTGGAATGACACAGTGTTTCATGCTGAACTGGATCTCACCCAGCCCTCTTGTTTTATGTGTATCAAAACTGTGACCTGGAGAGGTTAAATGATTTCCCATAAGGGCCAAGAGTTTCTGGCACAATGGGGACTAAATTCCAGGTCTTCTGGATTTCCATTCTAATGGCCTTTCCACTCATTACATCTCTCTTTCTCTCCCCACTGAGCTCTCCTCCTCAG
Organism: Bubalus bubalis; assembly: GCF_019923935.1. Taxonomy (NCBI): domain Eukaryota; kingdom Metazoa; phylum Chordata; class Mammalia; order Artiodactyla; family Bovidae; genus Bubalus; species Bubalus bubalis. The sequence continues at coordinate 10,893,680 of NC_059179.1, forward strand.
GAGTACCAGCTCTCCCCAGAAAGCCCTGCTCAGCTGAAATTGCTTTCTCTAGACACTGTTTATTTCAATATGATCCCACTTTTCTTTAAACCGTATGCTCTTTTTCTATGGCATCATCTTCCTATCTGAAAAATAGATTCATTTCTAAAACATTAATACCAAGAGTGTGTGTGTGAGTCTGTAAGCACCTCTGTTCATAGGTAATTTTAACATTCAACTTTCCTAAAGTTTAAAGGGCTACATCATTTATCATATGATCCTCTAGATATTCCTCTTAGGGCCTGATTCGCCAGCTGACAAGTATAAGAGCTTAGAGAAGATGCTATAGGTCTCCTAAGCACAAATCCTTGAGCTTTTTAAGTTTTATACATTTTCCTGCTTTCTAATTTTTGTTTTGCAACAATATTTTCCAGTGCAACACTTTTCTACAGCTGTACCTCACTGGCACCTGGATGTAGTACCCTATTCTTCTAACTAAGGGAAAGGGCCACAGTGTGTCTTCGTGGGAGCAGAGTGGTTAAGACCAGCCTCTTTATGGAGGGTGACACGCCTGTTTAGAGAGCTTTAGGGAAAGAGTTTAGCAGGTTCACCAGCAGCTAAGCAGAATTTCCCTGAATATGCACAGGTCTCTAGCCAGTAAGTATTCTTTAGTTGCATAACTCTGAGCAGGTTCCTGAAACCGTCTTTGCCTCATGTGTGCATGCGTGCTAAGCTGCTTCAGTCGTATCCGACTCTGTACAACCGTGTGGACTGTAGCCCGCCAGGCTCCTCTGTCCATGGGATTCTCCAGGCAAGAATACTGGAGTGGGTTGCCATGCCCTCCTCCAGGGGATCTTCCCAACCCAGGGAAGGAACTTGAATCTCTTATGTGTCCTGCATTGGTAGGCACAGCCAGGCACATAATAAGTCCAAAGTACATGTTATTATTGTAAATAGTATGAACAGATATGTGTGATAAGGGTTTAAATGAATCAGCCGTGTTCAGCTTGTGTAACTGGGGGTGATCACTCCAAGCTAGGCTCTCTCACTGAGCTCTGAGCATATCCCCTACTGTAGGCATTAGGAATGATTCTGGGATGCCCCCTCATTCCCTCCTATTAAAAAAAAAAAAAAATTATTGGAGTATAGTTGATTTACAATGTTGTGTTAGTTTCTTCTTTCTTAAAAATATATTAGAAACAATTTAAATGTCCATCAGTGAATACATGGATAAAGAAAATGTGGTACATCTATATCTACAATGGAATATTATTCGGACATAAAAAGGAGAAAATTTCTTTCACCATTTTTAACAACATAGATGGAGGACGAAATGGCAACCGACTCCAGTATTCTTGCCTAGAGAATCCCATGGACAGAGGTGTCTGGCGGGCTACAGTCCATGGGGTTGCAAAGAGTCAGACATGACTGAAGCAACTTAACAGGGGCTCATAACAAAGATGGACCTTCAGGGCATTATACTAAGTGAAGTATGTCACACAGAAAAAGATAAATACCAGATGCTCTAACTTTTGTGCTGTGATTAGTTGCTCAGTCATGTCTGACTCTCTGCGGAATCAAATAACAACAATGAAAAACAACAAACAAGCACACACACACACATATGCACACATGAATATTGAGAATAGATGGTGGTTGCATGACACAGAGGGAAGGAAGTGGAAGGTGGGGGGAATAGGTAAAGGAAGTCAAAAGGTGCAAATTTCTAGTTATAAAATGAGTAAGTCATTGGGATGCAATGTAAGCTTGGTAACTATAGTTAATAACAGTATAGTTCTTGCTTGAAAGCAACTAGGGGAGTGGATCCTAAAAGTTATCATCAAAAATTTTTCTAGGAACTTCCCTGGTGATCCAGTGGTAAAGACTCCAAGCTTGCAGTGCAGGGGTGTGGGTTCCAACCCTGATCAGGGAGCTAAGATTCCACATGCCATATGGCCAAAAAAAATTTTTTTTTAATTCTAACTACATATGGTGATGGATGTTAACTGGACTTATTGTGGTGATCATTTTGCAATATATGCAAATATTGAATCATAACTGAATACACCTGAAACTAATATAATGTTATGTCAGTTATATCTCAATAAATATACATATACTAGGTATTAATATAAATAGATATTAATATAAAATAGCATAACTATTAGCAATGCACGACTCTAAAGAGTAGCAGAATATGCACCCCAATTTTCACCTCTTAATGTAACAGTTATTTTGAGGTAAAAGCAATTGAGAAAAAGTAGATACAAAGATTGTTCTCTGCCCTCCTATTTAACTAAAACAGGATATAAATTTGTGAAGGTGTCTCCCTTCCTTCTCTACCAGCAAACACAAAATTACCTTTGTCCGCCCAGAGAAGGCAACAAAGCAATCCACAGAAACTAGCTCTCATCTTCCCTTAGCTATCTTATGTATTTGCCTTCCCTCAATTTTCTGCCTTAGGAATTCAAAGTTCTTTTCCTTCCATCTTGCCTCTGATCTACAAACTTGTTGTTCTTTTGTTAAGATGCTATGTGAGCCCAGGTTGTAAGTACCTCTTCGAGTTATCCAGAGTAGTATCATTTGATACTGAATTGCATGGAAATACCTTTTATCCCATCAGTAAACAAAGGATGTCATATCAGTAAACAAAGGATGTCATATCAGTAAACAAAGGATGTCAAAGTCATCAAAGACTGCAGCCACCTCTGACCATCAAAGGTGACCCGGTGAGCCCTGAGGGAACTCAGGAAGAAAACAAAGAATAACCTGCCATCTAGAAGCCAGCAGACTGCGGCCATTCCCTACAGTGAGCCCTGAGAACACTCAGGAAGTAGAAACCAGGATATAGGCCCCAGATAGCTGAGATGCATATCAAAGAAATGATTTCAGTGAGCCCAGACTCTGGCATCTTTTCATACATGGAAAAGCACTAAAATTTTAACTTGAGATATCTAGCTTTCTTTTGTTAACAGTAATCTTTTGTTCCTACTCCCTGCCCTTGCTTGCAAAGCTCCTATATATCCTGGCTTCCCCTTCACCTCCTTGGAGCAGTTTTCTCAGGGTTGCTTGAGATGTTGCCTTCTGGGCTTGAGATCTTCAGAGTGTCTGCTGAATAAAATGTAACTCTCTACTCTTAGGTTGTGCATATGTTTTTCAGTCAATACTATCCATGATTCAATATTAATTATGAGCTTTGAATAACGACCTATGAGTTTCTGGGTAAGTTAAAGTCTTTTAGGGATGTGCGTAAACATGTGATGTGTGTGTATGCATGTGGTTGTTGTATTTGTTTTCAAATATCACAGTAAATTCCACATTACTTTGTCCTCAATATATCTGAAAAGTGAACCATTCATTCTACTTCTGAGGATATTCTTATTGATACTGCTAAGTAACTCATTATGTCTTGCCTTGCCTTGACTCAACCACCTGCCACATCAGCAGACCATTAACAATTACACTGCTCAGAGATTTCTGTAAGTAATTATTCCTGGGGCCTAAACTACAGTCTGGTCTTCCCTGTTGGTTCAGTTAGTAAAGAATTCGCCTGCAATGCAGGAGACCTAGACTCGATCCCTGGGTTGGGAAGATCCCTTGGAGAAGGGAACGGCTAAAACTATAGTCTGGCTTCTCACAGCTGTGGTCCTGGCCCAGCAGCATTATCTTAGGCCCAGCCAGACCTACAGAATAATAATCTATATTTGAACAAGATGTTTGAGTGACCTGTATGCACATTAAAATTTGAAAAGCACTAGCCTAAAGCAGGGTTTCTCTCCCAAGAGGTGGTAAGCTGATCACCTACATCAGGATCACTTGAGAGGCTCCTCTAACAAAGCAGGTTTCTGGACCCTACCCCAAACTGAGTGAAACAGACTCTCTGGGGTGGGGGCCCTTAAAACTGCATTTTCAACAAGTTCCTCTCCCCGGCACTTAGGCAATCTAGGGTTTAAGAAAAACCTGAGTAGCATTTTAGAATATTATACGTGTTGACACTTTCATCTATGAGAGTTTTTCACCAGCTTAAAGTTGCTGGTCAAGACATACCTAGAAATATAAACTAATTAAAGAACAAGTTGACTACAGAAACACACACCCACAACTGGCATTAGACAAAACTGCCAACACTGAGAAACTGCTTTTAGTAATAGACGAACGACCCAAAGAGGTTCTACTGAGCATCTGCAATGAAATGCAGACAGACAGGCTATTTGTGTTAGAGAGGAGAGGGAGCAAACCGTGAATAATAACATCATTTCCTTTCTTGGACTCTTGTTTAAACATCATTCTCTTGTTCTCCTTTAAAACATTAGTAAAAATCTGTTTGATTCTAACTGGTTACTCTCAATATAGGAAAAAGTATTTCTGTATCCATCAGATATGAAAAGAAAAATATCAAAATGCATTCTGTTTTTATCTGTCTTCTATATAGGTACAGGCTTTATTAGTAATGCTAATATTTGAATTTCCTTTCAAATAGCAAGAAGAAAGGTGTTACTCTGTATTATACAAATGGTTCCATAAAAGAACCAGGCTATCTTTTGTCTGTTTAGAAAATTCAGCTGAGGACAAGTTTTACTTATCCCCTGGATATTTAACATCAGAAAACAACAACTCCATTAACTCCATCTTCATAAACTTCATTTTATGAATCTAAATTACCCCCATAAACATCTGGACATCATGACTTGTTCACACTATGGCTCTGTCTAGCTAAAGTTTTAGAGCTGCAAATAATATTGCCTTAAAAATATTAAACATATCAAAAAGACTAGCACACAGGACCTTGTTTCGACTTAAAGCTCTTACAGAAAGTTAGACAGAAGAAAAGGAGATATATTAACAGGGATAGGAAGTTCCATTTGAAAAGCAGGAGCCAGTTTTAACACCCTGGGAATCTTATTTCCAGAGAACTTACGTACCTCAGAGTATAGGATTCCCATACTGGTCCTTCACGGATTTATTCACCTCTACAGCTTCTTGAATCTTCTTGAGGTATTTCCAGTTAATATCCAAGTCCTTCCCAGTCCAGAGAAAGGTCTCTAGAAGCCCAGGTCGGTCAGTGGCAAGTCGTTTCTTCCCACGCCGGTGAGTGTTCTTCCAGCAGCCCAGGCAGCAGCACACCTTCCAGAGAGCCCAGCCCAGTGAAGCAAGGGCATTGGTTTACCATGTAATGAATGGCCCAAGTCCTGCGTCATCTAATGTTACAACCCCGAGGAACCGGTTTCTGAGTCATATCTACTCTGCCAATGGTGACATGTGAAAAGAAGGAAGCAGAGCTGAAGAGGGAAGGAAAGTTCTCACAGGGGCAGGAAGGACTCAGGGCTCAAAACAGGGTACTGTGTTTGGGACATTTCCTATTGAAATCTGGGGGTACTGTGTTTGGGACATTTCCTATTGAAATCTGGTTTTCAGTGGCTATTGAGAAAGGCTAAGTGCAAACAAACTCACTTGTTAGAACCATATATGTCTGCACAGGACTTGATCTTTGTGAAAAATCAATTTTAAAACTAATGGATTATTGCTATCTTTATTCACAGATAAGTTCATTTAATATTCCTTGATGTTTTAATATAAACTAAAATAATAAAGCCAATTTGTGAGCTATATTATTTTATATACATAAATATACTCATAATGACTTTCAAGGGCATCTCTGAGTAAAGTTTGAGCAACTCAAAAAGAAACTGAATTTTGGAAAAATTAGTCCCATTTACATTCTAGTCAATTCAATTACTTTGAAAGGTTTAAATTATACTTATAGTACTACCATATTTGATTTTCCTTTATAAGTACTGTAATTCTGAGCATAACAAGTAATACTTTCACAGCTAAACAACCTTGTAAATCTAATAAACTAAACTTACTCTAATAAAACAAACATTAAATTGTCTTAAACATTCTTTTTTCAAATTTAGTCAAATTAATTTATAATATTCCATTTAAAAATCATAAGTCTAAAATCTCTATTATACATTTGATGCTTTTGAGCTGTGGTATTAGAGAAGACTCTTGGGACTCCCTTGGACTGCAAGAAGATCAAACCAATCAATCCTAAAGTAAACCAACCTTGAATATTTATTGCAAGGACTGATGTTAAAACTGAAGTTCCAAAACTTTGGCCACGTGATGCCAAGGGCCAACTCATTGGAAAAGACCCTGATGCTGGGAAAGACTGAAGGCAGGAGGAGAAGGGGACGATAGAGGATGAGATGGTTGGATGGCATTACAGACTCAATGAACATGAGTTTGAGCAAAGCTCTGGGAGACGATGAAAGAGAGGGAAACCTGGTGTGCAGTCAGTCAGACACGACTGAGCAGCTGAACAGCAACAATACATTTTTCATGGAATCACAAGGCCACATGGTCAAATAGGCTAACATGCCAAATTCTTAAGCACTGTTGACATTGTGTGTGTGTGTGTGTGAATAGTCAGTTACTCAGTCATGGCTGACTCTCTGCAGACCCATGGACTGTAGTTTGCCAGGCTCCTCCATCAGTGGAATTTTCCAGGCAACAATACTGGAGAAAAAAGAAAAAAAGAATACTGGAGCAGGTTACCATTTCCTGCTCCAGGGTATCTTCCCGACCCAGAGAGCAAACCCATGGAGTTCTCTTACTCCTCCTACATTGGCAGGTGGATTCTTTTTTTTTTTTTTTTTTTTAATTTTATTTTATTTTTAAACTTTACATAATTGTATTAGTTTTGCCAAATATCAAAATGAATCCGCCACAGGTATACATGTGTTCCCCATCCTGAACCCTCCTCCCTCCTCCCTCCCCATTCCATCCCTCTGGGTCATCCCAGTGCACCAGCCCCAAGCATCCAGTATCGTGCATCGAACCTGGACTGGCAACTCGTTTCATACATGATATTTTACATGTTTGCAGGTGGATTCTTTACCACTAGCGCCATTGGAGAAGGAAATGGCAACCCACTCCAGTGTTCTTGCCTGGAGAATCCCATGGATGGCAGAGCCTGGTGGGCTGCCGTCTGGTCGCACAGAGCCGGACACAACTGAAGTGACTTAGTAGCAGCAGCGCCATCTAGGAAAACCAGATATTTTATATACCAAGTGAAAGTACAAGTTGCTCAGTCATCTCCAACTCTGTGACCCCATGAACTGTAGCCTGCCGGTTCAGAGCCTCCTCTGTCCATGGAATTCTCCAGGCAAAAATATTGGGGTGGATAGCAGTTAGTTCCCTTCTCCAGGGGATCCTCCCAACCCAGGGATCAAACACAGGTCTCCCACATTTCAGGCGGATTCCTTACCAGCTGAGCCATCAGGGAAGTTGTTATATTTGGTATTGTACCAAATATATTACAAAATATTCACACATTTTCTCTGAACTTAACACAAGTGCTAAACGTTCCCAGAATTAAAACACACACTCAGGAGAAAAGAGTTCATTAAAACACACACTCAGGAGAAAAGAGTTCAGTCATCCCAAGCAAACAGATGGGACTCTCTGATCAATTGGGGTTCTTTCTGTTCAAGATTAAGGAGCTAGGATTCAACCTGAGCTCTTGAATTTCTTTTCCTCCCCAGGGAAATTCTTTCTACTCCACTGATGGACACAGTGGGCTAGTCTTATTGTTGTTATAATGAGAATTATACACTACTATGCCTTGGCTTTGGAGCCAACCCCCCAATAGTTTTAAGAATTGGCTAATACTTCTGTTGGAGACATGGAGACAGAAGTCTGCAATATCCACCAAGATTGCAGCTGACTTCCTCTTTGGCTTAGTTTGATTTTGCATTTCTTTATTCTTAAGACATTCAGTGTCTTTCCCATTGACCTAAACATTAATGCTATTTTCACTCTCTTGTGTAAATCTTCTGTAACCCTTTTTAGCTTCCATTGTAACCTCTTCTAACTAACAGAACACTTCACTTTCACTACCTCCACACTAAGTTGCTGCTGGCGTCTCCAAGCTCTTTGCATGCTAACTGAACTGAGAAGTCTTCTTTAATTTCCTTTCAGGATCACAACTCCTCTAACTGGAATCTGTGTCTCTCTCTTGACTGCATCTTGAAGGTGTAGGAGTTTGAAACAAGCTTCCCCAAATGTGCCATGTTAACATGAAGATTACTTTGAACTAAAGGCAATAGAAACCCAGTGGGTTCAAAAGAATCCGTTGCCCCTCCCTTAACTACCCAGATTGATTTTATTCTTTTCAGCCAAAGATGGAGAAGCTCTATGCAGTCAGCAAAAACAAGACCCAGAGGTGACTGTTGCTCAGATCATGAACTCCTTGTTGCCAAATTCAGACTTAAATTGAAGAAAGTAGGAAAACCACTAGACCATTCAGCTATGACCTAAATCAAATCCCTTTATGATTATACAGTGGTGAGAAATAGATTCAGAGGATTAGCTCTGATAGACAGAGTGCCTGAAGAACTATGGACAGAGGTTCGTGACATTGTACAGGAGGCAGGGATCAAGACCATCCCCATGGAAAAGAAATGCAAAAAGGCAAAATGGTTGTCTAAGGAGGCCCTACACATAGTACTGAAAAGAAGAGAAGCAAAGACAAAGAAGAAAAGGAAAGATATACCCATTTGAATGCAGAGTTCCAAAGAATAGCAAGGAGACATAAGAAAGCCTTTCTCAGTGATCAATGCAAAAAAATAGAGGAAAACAACAGAATGGGAAAGACTAGAGATCTCTTCAAGAATATTACAGATATCAAGGGAATTTTTCATGCAAAGATAAGCACAATAAAGGACAAAAATGGTATGGACCTAACAGAAGCAGAAGATATTAAGAAGAGGTGGCAAGAATACACAGAAGAACTATACAAAAAAGATCTTCATGACCCAGATAATCACAATGGTGTGATCACTCACCTAGAGCCAGACATCCTGGAATGTGAAGTCAAGTGGGCCTTAGGAAGCATCACTATGAACAAAGCTAGTGGAGGTGACAGAATTCTAGTGGAGCTATTTGAAATCTTGAAAGATGATGCTGTGAAAGTGCTGCACTCAATATGCCAGCAAATTTGGAAAACTCAGCAGTGGCCACAGGACTGGAAAAGGTCAGTTTTCATTCCAATCCCAAAGAAAGGCAATGCCAAAGAATGCTCAAACTACTGCACAATTGTACTCATCTCACACGCTAGTAAAGTAATGCTCAAAGTTCTCCAAGCCAGTATCAACAGTACATGAACTGTGAACTTCCAGATGTTCAAGCTGGTTTTAGAAAAGGCAGAGGAACCAGAGATCAAATTGCCAACATCTGTTGGATCATCGAAAAATAAGAGAGTTCCAGAAAGACATCTACTTCTGCTTTATTGACTATGCCAAAGCCTTTGACTGTGTGAATCTCAACAAACTGTGGAAAATTATGGAAGAGATGGGAATACCAGACCACCTGACCTGCCTCCTGAGAAATCTGTATGCAGGTCAAGAAGCAACAGTTAGAACTGGACATGGAACAGCAGACTGGTTCCAAGTCGGGAAAGGAGTACGTCAAGACTGTATATTGTCACCTTGCTTATTTAACTTATATGCAGAGTACATCATGAGAAATGCTGAACTGGATGAAGCACAAATTGAGAATCAAGATTGTCAGGAGAAATATCAATCACCTCAGATATACAGAGGACACCACCCTTATGGCAGAAAGTGAAGGGGAACTAAAAAAACCTCTTGATGAAAGTGAAAGAGGAGAGTGAAAAAGTTGGCTTAAAACTCAACTTTCAGAAAACGAAGATCATGGCATCCGGTCCCATCACTTCATGGCAAATAGATGGGGAAACAGTGAAAACAGTGAAAGACTTTATTTTTCTGGGCTCCAAAATCATTGCAGATAGTGACTGCAGCCGTAAAATTAAGACGCTTGCTCCTTGGAAGAAAAGTTATGACCAACCTAGACAGCATATTCAAAAGCAGAGACATTACTTTGTCAACAAAGGTCCGTCTAGTCAAAACTATGGTTTTTACAGTAGTTATGTATGGATGTGAGAGTTGGACTAGAAAGAAAGCTGAGCACCGAAGAATTGATGCTTTTGAACTGTGGTGTTGGAGAAGACTCTTGAGAGTCCCTTGGACTGCAAGGAGATCCAACCAGTCCATCCTAAAAGAAATGAGTCCTGAATATTCATTGGAAGGACTGATGCTGAAGCTGAAACTCCAATACTTTGGCCACCTGATGTGAAGAACTGACTCATTTGAAAAGACCCTGATGCTGGGAAAGATTGAAGGCGGGAGGAGAAGGGGATGACAGAGGATGAGATGGTTGGATGATATCACTGACTCAATGGACATGAGTTTGAGTAAACTCTAGGAGTGGGTGATGGACAAGGAGGCCTGGTGTGCTGCACTCCATGGGGTCACAAAGAGTCAGACACGACTGAGCGACTGAACTGAACTGAACTAACTACCCAGAAGAACTTAAGTTTGGAGTTTTTCCAAAAAAAAGCCTTGCTACTGGAGATAAATTTTATCTAAGTGACCTATTTAATACTGCAGGGCAAATATTAAATTACCAAACATTTCCTCTTATTATCTTGCAAACAAATTTCCTGTCCTTTGAAGCCCCAGGCCCCTGTTCCATTCCTTAGCTCAGGATGGCATATATACCTCATTCACTTTTCTTTCTCTGAACTTCTCATGTATGTGCAGTTCCAGTGTGTACAAAACTAAATCTGATCATTTCCTGTTAATCTGTTTCTTGTCAATTAAATTTTTAGGCCAGCCAGAAGAACCTAGAAGAGTAGAGAATCTTTTTTTCCTTCCTGATAAATGGTAGCAGAATATGTCATCCTAAAATAGGCCTTTTTGACATAAGGATTATTTTGAATTGATTATTATTAAAACTGCAAATTCACAAGAGAATCTCTGAAAACAGTAGAATTTACTCTTTAATTTATTTATTTTAATTGGAGGCTAATTACAATTTTGTAGTGGTTTTTGCCATACACTGACATGAATCAGCCATGGGTGTACATGTGATCCCCATCCTGAATCTGCCTCCCACCTGCCTCCCCATCCCATCCCTCTGGGTCATCCCAGTGCACCAGCCCCGAGCACCCTGTCTCATGCATCAAACCTGGACTGGTGATCTGAAAACAGTAGAATTTACTCTTTTGCGAGGGAGATGTACATTTATAGTGAAAGTCTCCATTTGTAGAAGTGTCTCCTTCACTGTACCCGGAAGAAAATGTGCACATGCCTACTCAGTTGCTAAGTCTGTCTGACTCTGCGACCCCATGGACTGTAGCCCACCAGGTTCCTCTCCATGAAATTCTCCAGGCAAGAATACTGGAATGGGTAGCAATTTCCTTCTCCAAGGGATATTCCTGACCCAGGGATCAAACTGTGTCTCCTGTATTACAGGCAGATTCTTTACCACTGAGCCATTTGGGAAACCCCACCAGAGAGAAAGGGTGATTCTAAATCTCTAGAAATTTATCCGTGGAGAAAGGAATGACTTAAATCTGCCTAACACCATTACCCTTGTTTTCTGTGCTTTCTTGATCACCTCCCATAACTGCCGCTCCCCCAACATCTTCTTCTGCCTGAAGATGGTATTTAAGGTGGTGACTTGGCCATTTCCAAGAGTTTTCCTGGTTCTCTCCCAGTACATGAGGTATACATGCTAGTAAACTTCTGCTCAATTTTCTCTTGCTAATCTGCCTTTATTACAGGGGGGTTCTTAGCCATAGAATCTAGAAGAGTAGAGGGAAAATCCTTTTTCCTGCCCTATAACCTGTTTTTAAAGGCATGATACTTATTATAAAATCGTGAAAAATGAAATGTTTGAATGTAGGTATGGTTGTATTGTTCAGTGGCTAAGTCGTGTCCGACTTTGCTCCCTCATGGACTATAGCACACCAGGCTCCTCTGTTCTCCACTGTCTCTTGGAGTTTGCTCAAATTCATATCCACTGAGTCAGTGATGCGGACACTAAAAGCAAAGTAATAAAAAAGCAGCTGATTCATTGCAAGTGGTGAAACACTTTCATTAATCTCTGAACCAGAGACTCTCGATCAGGGATGATTTTCTTCCCCAGGTAAGACAGCCAGATCTAGCACATAAAAATATAGGATGTTCAGTTAAATGAAAATTTTAGATCAATTTCTAAAATGTTGCAGGGAACATGCTTATACTAAATAATCATGTCATTTAACTGAAATTTCTGTTTAACTCAAAATGAGACACCTGGCATTATCTGGAGACATTTCTGGTTGCCACAACCAGGTGTGTGGGGCTTACCACTTGTCTCAAGAAGGTAGACGCTAGGGGTGCTGCTAAGCATCCTGGTACAGGACAGTTCTCCCAGCCAAGAATTATCCTTCCCAAATAGTGTTGAGGTAGAGAAACCCTCTTCTGGGCCAACAGGAGAATTAAAGGTGAAGATAGAGGACTAGATCAATTGTAGTGTGAGAATGGAGTATCACTGTAGAGGAGAAAGAAAATATTTATTTTTCCTTCTACCCTTCTAGGTTCTTGCTGGGGGCTCTTAACAACTGTTAAGTTTGCTTGTTTTTCCTTTGGCTGTGCCTCTCAGCTTGTGGGATCTTAGTTACTTCCCTAGGGATTGAATCCATGCCCTCGGCAGTGGAAACACTGAGTCCTAAACGCTAGGCAAGTCTTAACCAGTGGACCACCACAGAATTCCGAGGGGCTGTTAAGAAAAGATAGATTAATAAGAGAACAACAGGGACTTTCCTGGAGATCCAGTGTTGAAGACTCCCAGCTTCCAATGCAGGGGGCTCCAGGGTTCCACCCTTTCCTTTATAGATACAAATTTTCTTCACAAAAGGAAAACTTTTATCTTGCTTTTAAATCTTTTTCTGCATCTGCTGGTTCTCAATGGACTTTAGTTCACTAAAGTAATTCATTTGCCAAAGAAGCATAGTTGGGGGGAGCATGTTCTGGTGTCCCTCATGGTGAAACAGGGTCATAATGAGATCTGAAAGTGAAAGTCGCTCAGTTGTGTCTTTGCGACCCCATGACTATACCGTCCATGGAATTCTCCAGGCCAGAACACTGGAGTGGGTAGCCTTTCCCGACTCTGGGGGATCTTCCCAACCTAGGTATCGAACCCAGGTCTCCCACATTGCAGGTGGATTCTTTACCAGCTGAGCCACCAGGGAAGCCCACTGAAGTATGAGAAACATAATTTTTTAAACCTGTTTAGGGTTTACGCTCTGGCAAACTGAGCCATAATTACAGGGGGAAAAAAAAGAAAAAAGAAGTTCCATGAAACAACTTTCACACATGAATATCTTCTATCAAGAAATAATGTTTGAGTCAGACACTGGCAGGCTTAAAATTAAAAGTGTCCATTTCATATGGCTTTTGCTGTTCTGTCTCTCAGTTGTGTCCAACTCTTTGTGACCTCGTGGACTGCAGGATGCCAGGCTTCGCCGTCCTTCACTCTCTCCCAGAGTTTGCTCACACTCATGTCCACTGAGTCAGTGATGCCATCCAACCATCTCATCCTCTGTTGCCCCCTTTTCCTCCGGCTGTGGATAGAGTCAACTCCAGCTGCCCAGCACCTTACTGTCTGTGAGGAAAAGAGGTTCCTACAAGGTATAACCCAAAGGCTTGATCATCATGAGAGTTCAGTAGAGCATACCTAGGGAGTGTGGGCCACACAACCTCAGAGTTTTCCTCTGAGATCTTGACTCATCACATTGTCTAAGGGCTCCCATAGGAGGCACTTGAGTAAAGGAATGTCATGATCAGAAGTTCGTTTATATAATAAAGCTATCACTTTGGCCATTGTGTGGAGACTGGATTTGAAGTAGCCAAGAGAGAAAGCAGCAAGACCAGAGAGGAGAATATTGCATTAGGTCAACTGAGAGATTATGGTTCCAAAAGCAGAAGAGCAGTAGTGGGATTGGAGAGAAAAGGAAGAACTCTGAAGGCCGCAGGGAGCCAGGTCAACAGACCAAAGCTTATTTAACTTTTGTGTCCTTATAAATGCTCTGATTGACCAAAACCACAGTATTTCCAGCCTGCTAGTCCTCAAATATCAAGAACCTGTTTTCATATCTTTGTTCTACATAAGGTCAAAGGGACTTCCCTGATGGTCCAGTGGCTAAGACTCGGTGCTTCAAATGCAAGAATCCTGAGTTCAATCCCTGGTCAGGGAACTAGAATCCACATGCCCCAATTAAGAGTTGGCATGCCGCAACTAAAAAGAACCTGCATGCTGCAACTAAGACTCAGTGAGGCCAAATAAATGAATAAGCAAATAAGAACAGATGGGAACCCCAGAGTAATCAGTTTAAGACAAATGTCAAAACATTTTCCTTATTCCGTAAATGACCTGCCAGCCTTATGAAGAAATCTCCACACTCCTAACCCATCATGCCCTATTTCTGTGTCGCTGCTCCTAACAACCTATAAAATTCACTCCTGCCCAAACATCCCTCAGGCAGAGTACTCCACTGCTTCTGAACCACTCTCCTCCTCCAGTCCACAGATTGCTTTCCCTTAAACAAAGGACATCATGTTGAACTGTTTTATTTTTGTCATTTGATGGCTACTATCTCCTGGCACCAAACACAGTGCTTTCTGTTCTAGCCTGTGATGCTGACATAGGAACTCTGTAAACTACCATTTCTTTTCTCTCCATTGGCTTCCTGTTGGGTTCTCCCAATAGGGAAATCTCAAGGGAGACTACACGGCTAATGAGGGAGAAAGAGACTCCCTCATGCCTCCATGTTTGCTGAGCCTATCCGCGTAAGCCCAGGACAGCGTTTCATTCTAGGAATAGCCATTGGTCCAGCTTCCTTCCACACTCCCTGAACCAACCTAATCACACCCTTCAGCGGTCCCAGGACCAGCTCTCTCTCTCCCAACTTGATGCAGCTCCTCTGCTGAGCTCCTGCAGCATTAGCAACAACCAGACAATGGCCCCTCTTCGTGCCTGGGTCTCAAGAATTTCAGGGTCCTTCCCGAAAGTTCCTGAATTCTGATGATCCAAACCTGTGCTCTCTGTTCCTCCAGTCCAAGAGGTAGTGGCTGCCCCTGAACTCTCTCAGTTAGCTCAGGGATCCCTCTTTCTTTTTCCAACCCTCCAATACCCACTTAACTGCTTCCTTATATCAAATCCTTTTTTGAAATAACCAGTGTGGTTGTCCTCACTGGAGCCCCCTGACTGATATAATAATCTAGAGATGTTTAGACACTAAATATAGCATGAATTCTTAGTCCGATATGAGATACACAGGAAATAGCATATCAAGGGTGACATGCAGGTTTCCCATTTAGAAAATTTGGTAGATTTTGATACCTTTCACAGCAATTCCAAACTCTAGGAGCAAGACTAGGGAAAGGTTAGGGAGAGATGATCTGTTCCAGTTTTTGCAAAATTGTGAATAAGGGACACAGGTTTAACTCATATAAGTTTGTTACGTGGTTTTAGAACTTTGGAGTAAACTGTTGTAGAGATAAAGATTTTGAGAATTATTAGCATATCAATCAATAGTTTTTACTGTAAGAAATAAGAGAGTTTAGATACCTTGTTACAGTCTTTTTTTCCTGTCTACAACTGTACAGATTCCTTGGTTGTATAGTTATATCTTAAGAGTACTGGAGTGGGTTGCCATTGCCTTCTCTGAAATAATACAAGGACATTTGTTTTTCATTTGAGCACCTTTTAATGTTAAGAACTGCTATCTAATTAGATAAGGACTTTTGCTAATCAGAATGTGTTTCTGACTTTCATGTATTCAATGAGCCCTGACATTTCTTTCTGTAATTCTCTCTTGTTTTGTAATATTCACTTAAAATTAAGCCCAGGATTCGAAGTCAAATTGCAATTATACTTCTTGTTTTGTACTAACACTGGATCTTTACTTCAAGACTTAAAAAATCTTGTCAGATTTGAAATCACTTTTGAATTTTCCAGTAAATAGAGAAATTTATGATAATAGAGAAGGAAATGGGGTCAGCCAGCCCTGAAAATTTTTAAAAATCTGAGCATTGCAAGTGGGGATTTAAAATAGAGAACTTAATTGTTTAGCTCTTATGCAATGATTAATTCCATGGTGTGTTCTACTTCTGTGTCATTCTTCACCATGTATTTGCAGAATTAATTATAACATGCTTTAATGGAAACAAAAGAGTAAATACCATGCTTGCGACCCCATAGTCTTTGCAATGGCGACATTTTTGTTTCCTAATTTTTTCAAATTTATTAAGAGACAAGCAAGTTTATTTTTGTTGCTGTTCGGTCGCCCAGTCATGCCTGACTCTCTGCAACCCCATGGACTGTGGCACACCAGGGTCTCCTGTCCTTCACCATCTCTCGGAGCTTGCTCAAACTCATGTGCATTGAATCAATGATGCCATCCAACCATCTCGTCCTCTGTCATCCCCTTCTCCTCCTGCCTTCAATCTTTCCCAGCATCAGGGTCTTTTCCAATGAGTTGGCTCTTCACATCAGGTGGCCAAAGTATTGGAGCTTCAGCTTCAGCATCAGTCCTTCCAATTCAAGGTTGATTTCCAAACTAACTGGTTTGATCTCCTTGCAGTCCAAGGGACTCTCAAGAGTCCCTTTAACAAGAAACAAGAGAGTTTATTTTTATTTCTTGGTAAAAACAGAAAGTAAAACTTAGGAAGTAAATATATTACTAACAAATCTTATCACACTGATGGCTCTTTCAAGATACAGCTGCCTACTTCTGCAAATTTTCCATTATTTCTACACTGACTCAATAATCTGCTGGATGACTTAAATTGTAAGTGTCTTTCAATTTCGCTGTAAACCCAGTTTCACAGTATGAGACAAACACTTCAGGGTGTGAGTTTATTACTCTGACCCAGAATGAAGAATGCAGCCTACTTTACACTGTGACCTACAAGTTTATTTTATTCCTGGTGCTTTTCAGGGTTTAAAAAAAAAAAAGATGATTTATGTCTACTCCTTTATGAGGTCCTGTGAAATGGTCCTATGAGCCTATGAAATGCAGTCTCAAGCTGTTATGGGATTTTGTGTGTTTGGTTTCAATTTATAATAAAGTGTTTTTTGGGTATATACCCTTCAATCTTCTTCCTATAAATACGTATACACTATTTAGTTATTTGAGAAAAAAATGAGATATTTTTGCTTGACTTTTTTGCATCCTATGTTTGCCCTTCAACAGTACATAGTAACATCCTTCCATGTTATAAAATAGTCTTTAATATCATTTTTAGTGACTACCTAGCCATTCCTTGATATCAAAGATAACAGCTTTTATTTATTTATCACTTCCCATGGGCTGAGCCCATTGCCAGCAGGCTTAACAAACATGATTTCCTAGGACCCTCTCCCCTGGTGCTGCTTCCCATGTTTACCAACTCACCATTCTCTTGGGGAGTCATCCCATCTGCAACCTTGCCCCTCACCTTGTTAACCCCAATGATGATAATGGTTCTGGACACCTGTAACTTGCCTCATCCTAACCCTGAGTCATCCATGACTCTACAGGAAACCATCTTATTTGAGATATATGAAAACAAACACTGGAATTTGGCCATATCTCTCTTCTTCTCTTGGAAGGATTCTGGTGTGCCTTGACTTGCCTTTCTATCAACAAGCCATGAAACAAGCAAATAAACAAAAGCAAAACAACCCCTCCAAATCATCCAGTGCGGTTAGAAGAGAGTAGAAAAATTGTTAGGGCTTCCCAGGTGGCACAGGGGTAAAGAATCCACCTACAATGCAGGAGACTCGGATTTGATCCCTGGGTTGGCAAGATCCCCAAGAGTAGAAAATGGCAATCCACTCCAGTATTCTTGCCTAGGAAATCCAATGGACAGAAAAGCCAGGCAGGCTACAGTCCATGGGGTCACAAAGAGTTAGACATGACGGAGCACACAAACATACACACAGAGAAATGTATTTACTGCTTAGAGTGCCATCTGGTGCATTTTTTGCCAAGTGGCATAAACATCTCTGTTAGGAGCCATGGGAGCTACCCCTTGTGGCTCAGCTGGTAAAGAATCCGCCTGCAATCCGGGAGTCCTAGGTTTAATCCCTGGGTTGGGAAGATCTCCTGGAGAAGGGAAAGGCTACCCACTCCAGTATTCTGGCCTGGAGAATTTCATGGACTGTATAGTCTATGGGATCACAAAGAGTAGGACATGACTGAGCGACTTTCATTTTCTTTTTCATTCTAACAGTTTTCTAAGATGGATTGTGTATATTGTATCATCTTCTCTCTAAGAGTAGCTACTTTGACTAAACTCCAACTCTACATTTCAAGCTATCATTTTCCTAGTAGTCATGTACGGATGTGAAAGTTGGACCATAAAGAAGGCTGGGCACCAAAGAATTGCTGCTTTCAAACTGTGGTGCTGGAGAACACTCTTGAGAGTCCCTTGGATAGCAAGGAGGTCAAACCAGTCCATCCTAAAGGAAACCAACCCTGAATGTTCATTGGAAGGACTGATGCTGAAGCTGAAACTCCAGTACTTTGGCCACCTGATGTGAAAAGCCAACTCATTGGAAAAGACGCCGATGCTGGGAAAGGCTGAGGACAAGAGAAAGGGGCAATAGAAGATGAGATGATTGGATCACATCGTCGACTCAAGGGACATGAATTTGAGCAAACTCAGGGAAACAGTGAAGGACTGGGAAGCCTGACATGCTGCGGTCCGTGGGGTCACAAAGAGTCAGACATGACTGAGCAACTGAACAACATTTCAAGTTAATTAAATATCGCATAAAACTCTATTACTTTAAAGAATAATGGACTGATAGAGTGAGAAGAGCCTTAGAAGTCATCTTCTCCTTTACTACGTAATTTTAAATGCCTTTTTTTTTTTTGGCTACTTCACACAGCATGCAGGATCTTAATTCCCCAACCAGGGACTGAACCTGGCCCCATCAATGGAGTCACCAAGTCCGAACCACTGGACCCCCAGGGAAGTCCTGCCAAGCCATCTTGAACACAGTGGCCAGATGCCCTTTCAAACTGGCTTTTCATAAAGGGGTGTTTAGTGAAAGACATGTGTTTCTTCTATAACTTTTAAAAGTTTTATTATTATAAAAGTAATAGGTGTTCTTTGCAGAAATATTGAAAAAATAGAAAAACCATACAATTAGAAAAACTGCAAAAAATGAAGAAGCTTAAAATCACTTATGAATCCATCCCCCATCACCCAAGAGCTTCCCAGAATTCAAGTCATCTTCTAGGCACTGACATAATGCTAGAGTAAGTTATTTCTATTGCAACAGTTTCCCTGCTGCTGCTGCTAAGTCACTTCAGTCGTGTCCAACTCTGTGTGACCCCATAGACGGCGGCCCACCAAGCTCCGCTGTCCCTGGGATTCTCCAAGCAAGAACACTGGAGTGGGTTGCCATTTCATTCTCCAATGCATGAAAGTGAAAAGTCAAAGTGAAGTCGCTCAGTCGTGTCTGACTCTTAGCGACCCCATGGACTGCAGCCTACCAGGCTCCTCCGTCCATGGGATTTTTCAGGCAAGAGTACTGGAGTGGGGTGCCATCGCCTTCTCCGAACAACTTCCTTAGGCTAAGTCAATATCCATCTTAATCAAGTTAAATCAGATTTTAATCAAGTATCTGCTGACAGATGCATTTGTCTCCTTAGTCTAGCCTGCATTGCAAGTATATCTTTTTAGCTTTGATATAGGGATTCCCTGGTGACTCAGACGGTAAAGCATCTGTCTGCAATGTGGGAGACATGGGTTCGATCTCTGGGTGAGAAAGATACCCTGGAGAAGGAAATGGCAACCCACTCCAGTACTCTTGCCTGGAAAGTTCCATGGACAGAGGAGCCTGGTAGGCTATAGTCTAAGGGGTCGCAAAGAGTCAAATACAACTGAGCAATTTCACTTTCACTTTTGTCAAGGCTAAAAGAGTATCCAAATGCTTCCAGGTAGAACACATCACTTTCCAGAAAAGTAAGCTGGGCTATTTGCTTACTAAATAGCCTGTAAGTACATAGACAGACTGTACCCTCTGCCCTTGCCCCATAAACACACTTTTGTTGTTGTTCGGTTTCTTAGTCATGTCTCTTTGTGACCTCATGGACTGCCACATACCAGGCTTCTCTGTCCTTACTATCTCCTACAGTTTGCTCAAACTCATGTCCATTGAGTCAATGATACCATCCAACCATCTCATCCTCTGTCATCCCCTTCTCCTCCTGCCCTCAATTTTCCCCAGCATCAGGGTCTTTTCCAATGAGGTGGCTCTTCACATCAGGTGGGCAAAGTATTGGAGCTTCCACTTCAGCATCAGTCCTTCTGATGAATGTTCAGGGTTGATTTCCTTTAGGATTGACTGGTTTGATCCTATTTTGTGGCTAAAGAACTTGCAGGATGGCTCAGAAAAGTCTCTCCATCTGACTCTGCCCATCTGACTGACCTGCTAACCAGGGACTTGTTTTTCACCACTAGCTGTAATGGTGACTAGTTTTTGAGTGCCCACAGGGTGCTGATCACTGTGCTAAGTACTTACTATAATAGCTCAGTGCATAGCTATAAACTCCCTTTGAAGTAAATTATTATCCCTATTTTATAGATGAGTAAACTAACATTCAGAGAAGTTACTTCACTGGCTCAAAGGTCACACAGCTGCAAAGTGGCAGTACTAAGATTTAAACCCAGGTCTGACTCCAAACCACTTTCTCTCTTAATCATTGCCGTAAATGACCTTGCTTTTGGCAGATATGGCCGGTGTTCATGGTTCTAATAATCCAAGTTCAGAGGAAAACACTGAACCAAGAGTAAAGAGTCATGCACTCAAACCTTAACTCAAAGATACCACCTTGAAACCTAAAATTGAATAGTCTGGGGCCAGTAATTACCGTGAGGTAGATATCCATTGAATTATTTTATTTGGTAAGATAGTTCCTCTCTCCCTGCATTATTGATCCCATCCTTTAAGATCTTGCTGTCTTCACTGAATGCATGCTAAGTTGCTTCAGTCGTGTCTGACTCTTTGCAACCCCATGGACTGTAGCCCACCAGGCTCTTCTGTCCATGGGATTATCCAGGCAAGAATACTGGAGTGGGTTGCTGCTCTCCTCCAGGGGATCTTCCTGACTCAGGGATCAAACCCACATCTCTTGAGTCTTCTGGCAGGCAGGTCCTTTACCAGTAGCACCACCTGGGAAGCCCAAGAAGTAATAAAGCTGTCTTCATTACTTCTTTCCATATTGCACAGTCTTCTTTCTGCCGTTTGATACCTGGTCTTTCCCTTTGCTTCCCTGACTGGACGAAGAAGCTATCAGTGCTAGGCTCTGTGGACTCCCTGACTACCAGTCTAGTCCTTGCCTTCCTTTGGGGTAACTGGTGCACAGTTGCCTTCCCATTTCTTTCCCAACACTTTCTTTTCACTTCCCTATAACCTGGTTGATATGCTACCCCTCTTCTGAAAGCATACTCTTTACGACCAGTGACTTGTAAAGGGGAAAATCCAATTGCCTTCCTTCAGACTTTGTTCTTGCCATCGCTGCACATTTGGCCCTGTCCACCACCCCTTACCTAATGAGATCTTCTGCTCCCTGTGGTTCAGAATGCCAGCTTTCATCATGGCTGTATCACTCCATTTTCTCACCAGGAAAATAAAGGTGATGATATGACCTACTTTGTTGAGTTTTGTGGATTAAGTGAGAGGATGTAAGCAAATGGGCCAGGAAAAGTCAGCAGTTTTACATTTCCCACACTCAGTTATACCTGGCTCTCTTCTAAGATTGCCCTTTTCTAGATCCTCTTCCTTCTTCAGCCCAGCACACATGGACATCCATGATGTGCAGGCCTTTCCCATTAAGCCTTTAGGCTTTCATTCATTTTCTGATCATCATTCAGCAACTAATCTCCAAATCTATACCTTAAGGTCTCAGGATTGCTAGGCATTTCCACTTGGCTGCTCTGCGTTTGGAGAAGCCAATGGCAACCCACTCCAGTACTCTTGCCTGGAAAATCCCATGGGCAGAGGAGCCTGGTAGGCTGCAGTCCATGGGGTTGCACAAAGTCGGACACGACTGAAGTGACACAGCAGCAGCAGCAGCAGCTCTGCATTCATTGCCAACACATCACCATCTTACATAGCCTATATAATTGCTTGATTTTTTTCCCTAGCAAAAATAGTGTGAAAATTAATAAAGGGAAACTCATGAAAATAGATTTGGGGCCCAGCAGGGGGAGCCCTCACACATTTACCACTTGCCATCAATACAGATTCCAACAAAAAGATCTACCTTGCACCTCTGGCAGGAAGTGACTACTTCACTACCACCAACAGGAGGAAGATTTTCTTCTTATCTAGTAACAGCTCCACAAATGAGAGACTGCCACAACTCAGCCAATGAGAAGCTACTAGACTTTGACCTCCCAGTTTCCTCCAAAGGACTCATTTTTTACAACAGGCTTTCCCAATGTCCTAGTCTCCTCTATAAAAGTACAGCTTCCTCGCCTTTCCTGTTCCCAAATAGATCCATCTGTGGTAATAAATAAATAAATAAATAAATGGCTATTTTATTGCTTTAAGTTAACAACAGCACCACTCTTTTTGTAGTCCAGACTCTAAAACCTTCTTCCCTCCTTTCCTGCCTTACACAGGAAGAAGCTAAATATGGTTTTATTTTTATAATTCTACTGTATTTACCCATCAATAAACCGAGGCTTAGATAAATCAACTGTTTTTTAATTTTTTAATTTATTTATTTATATTTTCTGGTCATGCTACCACACAGCATGTAGGATCTTAGTTTCCCCAGTCAGGGATCAAACCTCTACTCCTCGCAGTGGAAGCACAGTCTTAGCCACTGGACCATCATGCAAGTCCCTTAACCAACTCGCTTTTGATGTAAAATTTGTCCGACTAAAAGCATCCATGTTTTGTCCTCTACTATCTTGCCACTTCACATCCAATTTCACAAATTCATTTATCTTCTATCATGCAGAAAAGATATCCACTTGCGTCTATATGGGACTTGAGTTCCACTTTATTTCTGACCCTTACTCTCGTGTGCTTTGCAGATTTTCAGTCTTCTCGCCTCCACTCCTTTCTGTGTACCCTTTCTAGAAACACAATCCTTCACCTTTTGGCCTCACATACAGCCTTTTAGTTTCACAGGGTTAAGAGAACCAACCAATTAATATCATGCCTGGGAAAGTAATGTACAATCAGTAAAAGTAAGATCTAACACTAGCTACTGGTGAGCTAAGCATGTTTCCTGACCGTAATGGAACAGGTTCAAGACTAAGCTTGTGGTGCAGTCTGCAGTGACCTTGACAAGTCACTGCTGCTTTCAAGATCTCAGTTTCCTCCTCTGTGAAGCAAGGAAGTTGGGCTAGATGATATCTGTGGTAACTTCGGATTCTCAAACTTGAAAATTCTGCTTGCTCAAGAAAATATACCTTATTTTCCACCTCAAAAAAAAATGATAACAAAATCTTTATGATTTAAAAAAATGACAAAGTCAAAGACAGGGAATAAATATAACCTCTTAGCAATTAGTCTGCCCTTCTTTTTGCAGGGCAGACTGTGTTTGTATCTATTTGAGTCTAAAAACCTTACGACAGAGTGACCTATGATGACAAAGTTTGACGTTTATTCAGAGTAACTGAATAAGTGAGTGCATAACATGAGAGTCATGAGTATTTCGTGCCCTGGAGTAGAAGAATCCTGTGCTTCCTAGGAGACTTGTATGAAACTATGCAGTTTCATTCAAGGTCTATTTTGTATCAAATACCTACTTCTATGGGAAATATGTTGCTAGAGATGAATTGGGTACCCACAAATGTGACTCAATATGACTATATTTAAAGACAAGACTTTTAGGGAGTGATTAAGGACATGAGGGAGTGTCCCAAGACATTTAGGGAGTGATTAAATGACATGAGTTTGGGTAAACCCCGGGAGTTGGTGATGGACAGGGAGACCTGGCGTGCTGCAGTCCATGGGGTCAACAAAGAGTCGGACACAACTGAGCAACTGAACTGAACTGAACTGAAGGTTAAATAAGGGCTTTCCTGATGGCTCAGATGGTACATGCAGGAGACCTGGGTTCAATCCCTGGGTCAAATGGCTACCCACCCTACTATTCTTGCCTGGAGAATTCCATGGGCAGAGGAAGCTGGCGGGCTATAGCCCATGGAATCTCAAAGAGTTGGACAGAACTGAGTAACTAACACTTTCACTTTCTTTTCAAGATGAAATAAAGTCAGAAGGTTAGAGTCCTAAGCCTAAAGAACTTGTGGCCTTATAATAAGATGAAAAGAGAGAGAGATCTGTTTCTCCCCTGGGCCTCCATGTGAGGACACAGAGAGAAGGCTGGTGTTTGCAAGACAGGAAGAGAACTCTCACCAGAAACCCAGTTGGCGAGCACCTTAATAGGGACTTGCCAGTGTTCAGAAACATGAGAAAAATTCTATAGTTTAAGCCACCCTGTCTGTGGCCTTTTTTTGCAGCTGCGTGAGCAGACAAAGACATTAGCATGTATCTACATTATGAGACTAAGGTTAAGCCCAGTTGCACAGGTATCTTTAGAGATCTGCTATTTTTACTATTTGTCTTTGGAGAGGGTCATGTCTTTGCTCACACAGCAATAGATTAAGAGTTGTATTTTAGGAAGCTTTTATTCCAATGAAAACTTCAGTTGGGCACATTTTTCTATAAACAGAAGATATTCTTCTTGCATTGCCCAGACATTTTAAATTTAAATAACAAATACAATGCTATCTTGTGTGCTTTTCTGCCTGAATCTACTGAATAGCTGTTAAATAATAGTAAAGCTTGCCACAGAGGGATTTCTATTACGTGAAGCAGCCCCAGGGGAGAGGCCGCTGTCACAGGACACGCTGTGACAGTAAGGGTAGGGGTCAGCTGCTCTTCTATTACCACCGCCTCTCTCCTGCTCTCCCTCTACCCGTCTGTCCCTCCAAACACATCCTTTATGTCTGTATGTAAGTCAGCCTGCGAACAAAGGTCTTGAGAAAAAAGTCTATTGCTCCAAACACTGCTACTATTTATCCACATTTATCAACATCCTATGTACCTGAATCCAAGGGATTAAATAATACCAGTTGAAGAAAGAATTTACATTGTCATCAAATGTCTGGATGTCAACATGTTAAATTGTAGTAAGCCTTCTATCTGTAAAGCTCATTGTAGTTTCCAAAATATTCTCATATTTACCAGTTTCATAACTACCTTAAGAGCTTCACAGCTACCTTTGTAACGTGGCCATGATTCCCAAGTTCTGCAGGAAAAATTAGGCTCAGAAGGATGAGACTCAGGGCAGTTTGTAGGAGAAGACAAGTTTCCAGGAATTCTGAAACCTCATTGAGTATCCAATATACTGGATATGAGAACATAATGGGCATAGAATTCTCTGAAGCCTAAGTAACTAACAGGAAGAGAGCACCAAAATAAATCCCAGGAGTGGAAAAAGCCAAACATGCCTGCAGTTTCCATTTTTGAAGCAGTTGTTTCCTGCGTTTACTGACACAGGCTAGTTGCCATAGTTATGATATATTTCCTCAATGAGGTTTGAGGGGAAAATAGGTTATTCAGAGCTTGGGTGGTGGTGTGTGTTCTCAGTCCTGCCAACGCTTTGAGACCCCATGGACTGTAGCCTGCCAGGCTCCTCTATCCATGCAATTTTCCAGGCAAGTATACTGGAGTGGCTTGCTATTTCCTAATCCAGGGTATCTTCCTGACCTAGGGATCAAATCTGTGTCTCTTGTGTCTCATGCATCAGTAGGCAGATTCTTTACCCCTGAGCCACCTAGGATTTCCCAGTGGTCATGTATAGATGTGAGAGTTGGACTGTGAAGAAAGCTGAGCACCAAAGAATTGATGCTTTTGAACTGTGGGGTTGGAGAAGACTCTTGAGAGTCCCTTGGACTGCAAGGAGATCCAACCACTCCATTCTAGAGGAGATCAGTCCTGGGTGTTCTTTGGAAGGAATGATGCTAAAGCTGAAACTCCAGGACTTTGGCCACCTCATGCGAAGAGTTGACTCATTGGAAAAGACTCTGATGCTGGGAGGGATTGGGGGCAGGAGGAGAAGGGGACGACAGAGGATGAGATGGCTGGATGGCATCACTGACTCGATGGACGTGAGTTTGAGTGAACTCTGGGAGTTGGTGATGGACAGGGAGGCCTGGTCTGCTGTGATTCATGGGGTCGCAAAGAGTTGGACATGACTGAGTGACTGAACTGAACTCAACTGAGCCACCTGGGAAGTCCCTATTCAGATAATAACAAGCCCCTTATTATTAATAACTCCTTGATGTCACAGATCATTGGTTTGCAAACTTTTCAGCCTGAGGACTCTACACAATCTTCTTCTTTTTAATTTCTTTTTTTTTATTTTTATTTTTTTTTAATTTTATTTTATTTTTAAACTTTACAAAATTGTATTAGTTTTGCCAAATATCAAAATGAATCTGCCACAGGTATACATGTGTTCCCCATCCTGAATTTAATTTCTTTTTTATTGAAGTATAGTTGATTTACAATGTTGTGTTAGTTTTAAGTGTACATCTATACAGTCTTAAAACAAGTTTCAAAATTATTGAGGACTCTAGAGAGCTTTTATTTATGTGAGTTACATCTATCCATTTTTTACTATACTGCTGCTACTGCTACTGCTCCTAAGTCACTTCAGTCGTGTCCCATTCTGTGTGATCCCAGAGACAGCAGCCCACCAGGCTCCCCCGTCCCTGGGATTCTCCAGGCAAGAACACTGGAGTGGGTTGCCATTTCCTTCTCCAATGCATGAAAGTGAAAAGTGAAAGTGAAGTCGCTCAGTCGTGTCCGACTCTTAGCGACCCCATGGACTGCAGCCCACCAGGCTCATCCACCCATGGGATTTTCCAGGCAAGAGTACTGGAGTGGGTTGCCATTGCCTTCTCCTTTTACTATACTAAAAATAATATAGACACATTTAAAATATTTATCAATGTAATAAAAATAATAAACTGATCCCATGTTAAACCAAACAACTCACTTTCATTACAATATAATGGTATTTTCACCAAACATAATGCAAATTAGTACGAAAACTGGCCCTATTTTATATTATTACAAGTCTCTTTCAGCATCTGGCTTCATAGGACATGACTGGATTCTACACCTGTGTCTGTACTCTGGCTGTGGAGACAGCATCCATGCAGCTCTGGAAAACTTCACTACAAACTCATGAGAGATTGAGGACAAAAATGTCAAATCATGGATTTATGTTTTCATGAAAACAGTTTTGACCTTGCTGAACAGACTGGATAGTTTTGACTGTCTGAAAAGATTTCAAAGGTCACTTTCATATTTTGAGAACCATTGGTATAAACAACTGCAAACCCAAGAGTTTTAAGAACAAATGTTTTTAAAAATATAATAATTTCTAAAGCACATGCTTTTAAACACACAATCTATGAGATGAGTTTTTCTTCCAGTAGAATGAGTTGGTCATTTTCATTCACTTTTCCCCCTTGATTTTAAAGATAATCCAGAGTCAGGAAATTTTAAATATGTGAAACAAAGAACAAGAATCCCAGTTCATCTGGTCTCAGGAAGGACCCCCAGTAAAGAAAGTGAAAGTTGCTCAGTCATAACGGACTCTTCACGGACAGAGAACTCCTCTGTCTGTGGAATTCTCCACTCAAGCGTACCGGAGTGGATTGCCATTCTCTTCTCCAGGGAATCTTTCCCACCCAGGAATCAAATCCAGGTCTCTTGCACTTCAGGCAGTTTCTTTATCATCTGAGCCACCAGAGAAGCATTCCAAGGACCACCATTTTATGTGCACACACCAAACAATTTGGGGAATGCACAAATGCAATTTCAATTTCTTAATCAATTTAAACTCAACCCTGCCCACTTTCTCTTTGCACTATTGTTGCTGTTCAGACTCTAAGTTGTGTCCAACCCTTTGAGAACCCATGGATGGCACCACGCCAGGCTCCTCTGTTCTTCACTACCTCCCTGAGTTTGCTCAAATTCATGTCCATTGAGTCAGTGATGCTATCTAACCATCTCATCCTCTGCTGCCTCTTTTTCCTCTTGCCTTCAATCTTTCCCAGCATCAAGGTCTTTTCCAATGAGTCAGCTGTTTGCATCAGGTGGCCAAAGTATTGGCGCTTCAGCTTTAGCATCAGTCCTTCCAATGAATATTCAGGGTTGATCTCCTTTAGGATTGATTGGTTTGATCTCCTTGCTGTCCAAGGGACTCTCCAAAGTCTTTTCCAGCACCACACTTTGAAAGCATCAATTCGGGCCCAGGTTTTTTTTACTGTCCAGTTCTCACATCCTTACATGACTACTGGAAAAACCATAGCTTTGACCATACAGACCTTTGTGGACAAAGTGATGTGTGTGTGTTTTTTTTTTAATATGCTGTCTAGGTTTGTCCCATAGCTTTATTTCCAAGGTGCAAGTGTTGTCAGTTTCAGCAAATACGATTCTATTAGGATGTTGACTGATGGGGAGAGCAAAGACTACTCCAAACTTAGGGACTTTTGGGTGCCCCAAGGAGAGTTGGCCAGCCGCCAGGTGAAGGCCAATCAGAGGCAAGAAGTTGCCTCTTTGTCTTAAACACCAACACCCTGTGCTCATCCAACTTCTCTGAACAGACTTATCGCTGATGTTGTGGAACAGGAAAAAAAAACTCCCTACTACTCATCCAGTGAGAAAGGCATTACTGTTTTGCCACTTATTACAGTTGGGAAATACTCAAATGCAGCATTACTTAATAAAGCAATTTAGAGTTGCATTCCAGTTTCTATATGTACCATCAACTAAGCAAATGACAGGGGAGACACTATCCCTTAATTCATTTTGTGAAATAGTGTGACCTTCCTTTCTCCCTCCCTTCTTTATTCCTACCTTTAGATTTTTCTCAAACATTTGTTATGTAACTATTACAAATGAGGCAGTGATAAATTATTGTTGTTTTAGTCCTTAAGTTGTGTCCAACTCTTTTGAGACCCCATGGACTGTAGATCATCAGGCTCCTCTGTCTACGGGATTTCCCAGGCAAGAATACTGGAGTAGGTTGCCACTTCCTTCCCCAGGGGATCTTCCTGACCCAGGAATCAAACTCTTATCCCCTTAATTGGCAGGCTGATTCTTTACCACTGAACCACCAGGGAAGCCCACTGTGACAGATAAAACATTACTATTTTTCTGATTACAATATTGTTTATTTTTATTTAATATTTATTTTCCCTGAATAAGACAAAACCATGTCCTTTACAGGAAATTTAAATTATAGCAACGTGTAAAGAAGGCAATTAAAATTGCCCATAACTAATCTCTAGGGGGTAATTTTAATAAATTACCTTATGTGTTTTCCCTCTGTTTTTACCTACTTGAGATTTTATATATACATATATATATATATATATATATATGCAGTTTTGTACCATTCTTATTTATTTAACATTGTATTGTAAGCAGCTTCATAATAAACATAACTTTAAAATCCAAAGTTGGTGATAAATATCTCAGTGGAAAAAAATCGTACTCATTTCCAATTTCCTTAGGATAAATTGCTTCCCGGAAGTGGAATTACTTTGGGCAAAGAGATGTGTGTATTTTATAGCTTCTGTTATATAAATTAACACACTGATAAATTCCATCCCTGGGAGAATATCCAAATTGCACCACCAGATAAGGGGCTCATTTTATTGCATCCTCACTAGCATTGAGGTCAACTTTTTTATACACAATCTTTGTTAATACAATGGATAAAGGTGGAAAATCCTATCTTTTAAAGGGATTAATATTGAAATAGAATCTCTACAAGTGGAAGAAAAATTATAGAACACTTTAAAATTCTCTAAGATAAAAGTTGTAGGGCATCCCTGATGGGTTAGTGGTAAAGAATACACCTGTCAATGCAGGAGACACGGGTTCAATCCTTGGTCCAAGAAGATCCCATATTCTCGAAGCAATTAAGCCCAGCTCTTGAGCCTGTGTTCTAGAGCCCATGCTCTGCAACAAGAGAAGCCACCGAAATGAAAAGCCCAAATATGGCAACTAAGTAGCCCCCAGTTGCCACCAGAGAAGAACCTGTGCAGCAGCACAGCCCAGAACAGCCAAAATAAAATTAATTAATTTTAAAAAGTTGTATAAATACTTGTGCCCACCTTATTATTGTTATTATCATTATCATTATTTATTATTATTTTTTTAGGCCCCACTGTGCAGCGTGAGGGATCTTACTTCCCCAACCAGGGATCGAATCTATGCCTCCTGCATTAAAAGCATGGAGTCCTAACCACTAGACCACAACGGAAGTATCTGTGCCTACTTTTCATTAATTCAGTTAATGAAAGGGAAGCAGAGTTTGGATCAACCCAATGGCACTGTGTCAGAGCTCTCGTAGATAAAACTGAAACCAATTCTGGTTAACTTAAGCAGAAGGGAAATGTCTTTGAAGGCCATTACATCAAACCCCGAAGAGACAGGAAGGTTGGAAAAGCAGGCTCATCAAACAGGCAGGGCCGCTGGGTAGTTGGCATCAGAACAGGCAACACCGCCCAAACAGCCTGTGGAGGACACCACTGATACCGCTATTGGACTGCCCCGCTTCTCACCTCTGGCACTGCTATTTATGGGCACCAAAAGCCACTTTACAAATAATGGTGTTATTTCAAAAATGTCTCTTTGAATCAGATTCCAGATTCAGAGACATGGATAAAGTAGGTCATGAGACAGTACCTTAGCTGGTACAGGGAGGAGACCCTGAGTATGGCCATTTTGGCTTTTATGAGAGCTTGGGATTCTAGGCAACAAGACCATGATCAACGACCACTGTAAATATTTATGTGGGATTCTTTGTTTCAGAGTATTAATATTTTTTAGAAATCTTGAATAATTTTTTAAATAGCCAATGAATTTTAGATTGTCTAGTAGGTCATGGGGCTTCCCTGGTGGCTTAGATGGTAAATAATTCACCCTCAATGTGGGAGACTTGGGTTCAATCCCTGGGTTGGGAAGATCCCCTGGAGGAGGGCATGGCAACCCACTTGAATTCTTGCCTGGAGAATCCCCATGGACAGAAAAGCCTGGAGGGCTATAGCCTACAGGTTGGGTCCCAAAGAGTTGGACGTGACTGAGCGTCATGAGATTATCTAGTTGAGGACTACACACTCAACTGTCTACCATATCCTCATGGTCAGTGAGGTGGGGTACAAAGGAGTGGTGGGAGTGTGGGAAATTGAAGCGCATATTCCGTTCCAGATGATGGCTGCTAGAACCCACCATGATCCAAAAATTGCAAGTTCTTCCAACTTTCTAGCACATGCCCAAAGTCTGAATTTTTATAAAGTTTCCTGATTTTACTTATTTATTTTCTTAATTTTTGGCTGTACCCCACAGCCTGTGAGGCCTTAGTTTCCAAACCAAGGATGGAGCCGTGCCCACTGTTTTGGAAGGCAGAGTCTTAACTACTGGACCATCAAGGAAATCCCCAAATTTCCTGATTTTAAAATTTAGACTCAAATTTAAAATTTGAAAGCAAAACAACCCCCCCCCCTTGACTTTTCCCCCCAACCCCAATGACATCATTGCTTCTTAAAATTCAAGGGTGCAGACCGCCTGTAATAGTCAGACCTCTCCATTTCACAACCCAGCACAGGTGTTGTGTGTCCAGTCTCTTAGTCATGTCTCTTTAAGGACCCCAGGTTCCTCTGTCCAAGGGATTTCCCAGGCAAGAATATTGCAGTGGGTTGCCATTTCCTTCTCCAGGGGATCTACTTGACCAAGGAATGGAACTGGCGTCTCCTGTGTCTAATGCACTAAAGGCAGATGCTTTACCCGCTGAGCCACCAGAGAAGGCCTCTAGGTAGGTAACCTGGGACAAATTACCTTGCTTCTTTGTATCTCAGTCATGGGGAAAATAGCAGTAACTTTTCTAAGGCTGTGGAGAGGATGACGTATGATTTCACGTCAAGAGTGCCCGGCTCAATGCCAAGGCCATACTAAAAACACTACACATGTTAATATAATACCCAGCATATATAATAGCTTTCATTACCAGAGGACAAAGAGTGGGCAGAAAGGAAGAGGACTAAAGTGTTTCATGGTGGTGGTGGGTAATGGATAAATCTCAAGATGGAATTCCTAACAGGAGGTCTAATGAGATTTTCCATCAAAACCCTTTCCTTCCTCTGACTCCAATGCGAGTGTGTGTGCGCGCTCAGTCGTGTCTGACTCTCTGCAACCTCATGGATTGCAGCCCGCCAGGCTCTTCTGTCCATAGGATTTTCCAGGCAAGAATACTGGACTGGGTTGCCATTTCCTCCCCCAGGGGATCCTCCTAAGTCAGGGAAGGAACCCCAGATTCCTGTGTCTCCTGCATTGGCAGGCGGATTCTTTACCACTGCGCCACGAGTTCACGCTCAAATCCTGCTGTATCACCACACGTGTACACTTAAAAGGCACCTACTCTGGTCCACCTGGGTGACAGTGATGGCGGAGCAAAATGAGAATTCCGGGCGAGGAAGGGAGGGGCAGAGTTTCAGGAGAGAAAGTCTCGCTCCATCGTTTCACACTCCCTCGAGGCCGAAAGCAGAGACCCGCTTCCAACCGCGAGCTCTCTCTGGGACCACTGGAGGCCGCCGCCGCCGCCGCCGGGGAGAGGGAGGGGGACTGAGGCAGAGGCGGAGGCGGCACCCAGGGGCCCGAGCAGAGGCGGCCAGGACTATCGCAGGGGCAGTTTATTTTCTTGCCGCGGCGGTAGCAGGGACGGCTGCTGCAGGCTCGGTTTCGCCAGGCCTGCGCGTCTGGGATTGAGGGAGCTATCTGCTCCGGCGCTGGGGAGCCACGGCGGCGAAGAGAAGAAGGGGAGGAGCGCACCGAGACCCAACAAGTGAAAGCGGCAAAGCACCACCAGCCCGCAGAGCAGCGGAGGAGGGTCGCCGAAGCCAGGGAGCGGGCGCCTGCTCCCTGGGCGCGCTATCACCCGGCGGCACTGCCTTCTAGCGAAAGCCACCGCGGCTCGGGCTGCAGCGGCCAGACGGATGCCCAGGCCACACGGCAGGCGTGGAGAGAGCCGCTGCAGTCGCCGTGCCACGCGGGCTCCGGACATCAGAGACTGACTGGTGAGTAGGCGCGCGCGCCCGCGGGTGAGCGCGCACCGGCACAGATGCGTGTGCACGCCGGGCGCGTGTGCCACCGGCCTGGCGCGCACTCGCCCCTCTTCCGCTAGCGGCGTCCTGTCCCGGGCTTGCTCCGCGGGAGGAAAATGCGCTTTGCCAGCCGCTCACTTCCTTCCTGCCAGCCCTGCGATCGCCTGTCTCCGCCTGCGTTGCCTCTGTCCGCCCCCCGGCGGGCCCCCAGGGGTTAGTTTCACCTTGATGGGGAAAGCAGGAAGCTGTGACTCCTGGGGGGCAGGGCGGGACCCTGGCGGTGATCCATGTACCCGCGTGTGTTTCTGGTATAGACTTGGGGTGCGGCCTCGGAGATGGTTCAGAGAGCCCACCGCACTGTCTTTGGGGGTGCGTGGTGTGGGGAAGGAAGGGGCGAGGTTGGAAAAACAGGCGTCCCGGAGGGACGTGTGGCAGGTCTTTGTATCTGATGCTTACTGTTATGCCCTTGACGAGCCACTCTTAAGGCTTTTTTTTCTCACCTGAATAACGTATAAGCCTTAACTGAAAGCCTTAATGAAATGCACAAAGTGGCATGTCACTAAAACATAATTTTCCAGAACTTTCTGAAACAACCCCACACCGCTGATAGTCAAAAGCCTAAGGTGTTGTAATTACAGACATTTAGAAATAAAGAAATAAACAAGAAGTAATTCAGGAAGCAGAACCTGATGGGGAGGATTGAAGGAAATCTTAAGTGCTTGAGTGGCATGGGGGTGGCTTTATGGAAATCAGTGTTTGGTAGTAAGTAAAACAGAAATCTAAGTGAGCTCCGGAGAGCACACTGCGTTCCAAACATCCTGCTAGCCACTGAGAATAAAATGAAGTCCTGGGTTTTAAGGCGTTTCCGACTTTATAATGGATAATCATCAGGATGCTGCTTTATGATTTCACGATTCAAGGCCCTGTCAAGGTCAGTATGGCAGATTCGTTTCAGCAGTTCAGTTACACCTGAATGTTTGATTTTCTGTTTCCAGTTTAGGGGAGTAGTTTTCTATGGTGGTTTTATATAGAGATGAAGCCTGTTATCTGTTTTTCCAAACCTTGTTTTAGTTGGCAGTCTTTGTGGGATGGATGCTAACTTGAACTTCAAAGATGTACTCTGTGACTCTGTTATAGTGGGCATTATGTAGCTTCTCTGTAAAGATCTATGTTTCCATTTAATACTGAGTCAGTGCCTTTGAGAATTAGGTTCCTCTTTACGATGTACTCCGTTACATCTTTTTCATTCAGAAACTTGAGATGTTATTGGAATCCCCCTGGAAAATGAACGTCTGCTTGTTTTCTGTTCAAGCGTATATACAGCAATTTGCTTGCCTCTTGGGAATCTGCTCTTGAATATACTACTTTAACTGTAATTTATGTATCAGCTGGTTCTTGGGAATTTTAGGAAGAATCTTGTTTTCTTACACTCTTTTGTCAAGGAAGCACCATTTAAATCAGCAGGTAAAGAGCCCTACTGCTTTATCCACTGTGGTCTTCAGGGTCAGTTTCTTGCGTATTTTCATCCTGTTTCATAAGCCTCATTCCCAGTGGGAGGCTTGGAGGGAGAAATGGGAGCATCGTGGCCCCCAGGATGGAGGGGACCTCAGTAAAGAGACTTGTTCCTGGAGAGGAGACTGTTTCTGGGATTGGCTTCCGAGAAGGACTGATAAAAATAGTTAAAGAATTGTTAGCAATGGTTATCTCTCTCTCTTTTTTTTTTAAGCACAAAGGACTTAACACAGTTTGATCACATTCCTCCCTCAAGGATTCTTCTCAAACCTACTTACAGCTACAATCCAGGGAGTGAGGTTGCCTTTTACAGAGAAGGAAAGCCTGGTGATTCTTGCTCAAAATCTGAGGGGTAGAAGAAATAGTACATGCTGCCCAGAAACTACGAGGTGCCTCCCTGGCGGACACATTTACCCATTAGACACACTTTTAAACCACTGGGCTTGTGATTCTGTCTAATCCTAGCTTTTTTTTTTTTTTCTCGGTCCTGTGAAAAATTTAGAAGTAACTTCAGTTGAAACTACAAAAAGTGACTCATGGTCATTCTGGAAAATATGATGGTCAGTTCTCTGTCTCTGGAGGCTAATACACTAAATATTTAGCTGTACACTAAATATTCATTTAAACGAATACCAATTCTAGAATCTTCCTATGCTTACTATATAACCTCTTTTAATGTTGACTGTTTCTAGCCATCATTTTATAGGAATCATTAAACATTTTGTCAAAATGGAGCCAATTGATACAGTCAACTAAGACCAACTGAAGGAACAATAGCAATCCTTCTAAAACAAAATGAAAAACCACTGTAGTGGTACCTACTGACTTGCTTATTTCAGCTGTCTGAACATGTGAGTTGTGCAACTGGATGTGTTGAGTGTACATTCAGAAATCCTGAGTTGACATCAGAATGTTCAACTCAGGAATGATCTGGATGTAGCTACATCTGGATATGCCTTTTGTCAGAAATTAGTTGGATTTCTAAGCAAATCAGGTGAACTTCTAGTACAATCCTTCATCTTCTCATGCTGAGTGGAAAAGTCACTTAAACATTTGACAAATAGCTAAGTCTTTGAAGTTCATGTTTGATTTTCTTTCTAAGTTTTAAATTTAAATCTATACTATTTTGTCCGTTGATATGGTTGGAAAAAAGACATTAATTCAGACCACTGGTTACTTAGCAACTTGTATTTATTAAAAGCAGCCCTGTGAGATAAGAACCAGTAATTCATATTTTTGCTTAGCTCTAGTTAGCCTTTCAAGACACTTTTGGAAATGAATGCATTGTGTGATCTTGAATATGAAGGGTGTTATGCCCCCACCTCCCCCCTTTTTTTAATAGTTCTCATTTTCCATCCTCAGTCATTGGAGGTTTACCCTGTGATTCATGATCTAATTTCAGAATGAAAGATCAGAAAGCTGACTGAAATTTGCCTAGATATTAACATTATAGTGCATATAATAAAGCAGATTTTTCTGTTATTCTTCCCTTTTGAGACTCCAGTCAAGCTGTTTAAGATGAGATACTTAAATATTTAAGTTTTTTTCTCTTGGGCTGTGCCCAAAATAAATAAAATTTTAAAACTGCTTATCATGGTTTTGAAGTAGCACAAACACTGCTCTTCTCTGCATAATGAAACACAGCCATTCTTATCAAGTATTTATTTGGTAAGTAGGCACCAGAGCACTTGAACTAAAGTTAAAGTCATGTTCCTTTCATGTCTTATTAAGGTCCTTGAAAGCAAGGGAGTGGAAATTTGATTTTGGTAACATAGCCAATTCAAGATAGGTTTCTTGAAAGGAGTAGGCGTGAAAGAATCTTTATGGAAGGGCACTTTGGCAATTGGGTGGGGAGTGGATTGGCAAAAGGAGAGAGTACAGGTATAATCTGGTGTCAGATAATGACAGCCTAACAGAGGATCCCAGTGACACTGGGATGAAGAAGGGAAAACTTTAGACAGCCAGACATCAGGATTCTTTGTTTTATGTGGAAGAGGAGGTGTTAACCTGGGGTACATACAGTGTGGTCACACACGTATTCCACATCCACAGAACACCTCTCCACTTGATGCAAAGCATTCTTTCCTCCCAAGCCCTGATGTAACCTCAGAATCTTGCAAACATTTGACAAATGCTTATTAATAAAAGCATTAGTTATGAGACATGTGCCATATGCTGGGCACTGTACTCAGCCTTTACGTGTGTTATCTCAAAGATGATGTAGTGGTTAGGAACATGAACTCTTTTTGCCATTTATGAGTTATGTGTCTTTGGGTGAGTTCCTAAGTTCTCTGAGCTTCAGTTTATTCGTCTTTCAATTGGGGTGTTAGTTTTTCTCTCATGAGGTTTGGGGGAGGAGTAAATGAATAAATAGATATAAATGGAAAGTTCTAAGAAGTGTCTGACATGAGGTTAATTGCAACATGTTTGTTATTATTATTATTAATTCATAAAACAATCTTATGCAATAGGTACAATTTTGCAAATTAAAAAACTGAAGCACAAAGAAGCTAGGTAAATTGCTCAGGGTCATTGCTCAGAGAGTGACAGAACTGAGCATCAAACTTAGACAATCTGACTGAGTGTCTGCTTTCCTGACTTAGGTGGGGACACTTATTAGAGTGAGAAAAGTGGAGGCTTGTCTTCATGAGAGTTGGTGCTCCAATCATTTCCACTGTAGAGTTTATCATCTCCTGTATAGAATTAGTACCCAGATTCTTGTACAAAATTATTTCTATTTTTCCTTGATGTTTAATGGTTTTGTAAGTGGTATTTTTCATTAAATTCCTTATTAAGAAGGGTTCCAATTTGTTTTTGCCTAAAAGTTGACCTGTGTAATATATATTATATTCATTTGTGACATCCCTTCTTATACCTAGTGAACCTTTGCTGGAGGCAGGAAGATTGTGTGTGTGTGTGTGTGCATGAGTTGTTCCGTCATGTCCGACTCTTTGAGACCCCAGTGACTGTAGCTTGCCGGACTCCTCTGTCCATGGGATTCTCCAGGTGAGAATACTGGAATGAGCTGCCATTTCCTACTCTAGGGGGTCTTGCTGACCCAGGGATCAAACCCAGGTCTCCTGCATTGAAGGCAGATTCTTTACCAGCCAAGCCACCAGGGAAGCCCGTGTAATATGTACTACGTATCTTTTATACAATGTGTGTGTGTGCTCAGTCGCTTTAGTTGTGTCCAACTCTTTGCAACCTTATGGACCCACCAGACCTTTGCAACCCTATGGACCCAGGGATCAAACCTGTGTCTCTTGTGTCTCCTGCATTGCAGGCAGATTCTTAACCCACTGAGCTACCTGGGAAGCTACAGTGTATGTAGTGTATACATAATATAATGTGTTCATTATATAAATGTGTGCATTATAAAAATATGCATTATATGTAATATATATGCTGTATAATACATTATATTAGGGAGATATTTACATTATATATAATCACTGGATAAGGAGAGATGTTACAGATGAGTATGTATATATTATATTATTGGAAATGTATCCAATATTATAATAATTCCAATATTATATTATTGGAAATTATTGGAAATGTAGTTTGAAAAATTTCTATGCCATCTACCTTTATCCACTTTTTAAGAGTCTCATATATCTCCCATTCATAAACCATGGTGAAGTTATGATGCTATTTCATGACCATTTTTATTCAGAATATTTTAGAGTATTAATATTTTAATTTAAATATTTTAACTTTAATATTAAAATTAAATTTAATTTTAGTTTAATTTAAATTTAATATTAAAGTTAAATATCAGCTATTCTTTGACTTGTTGAAATAATTACATCACATCTAATTATAAAAGGCCAGATCTTTTTTATTATTGGACCTACCACTAACATTATATTATACTTCAGCTATACCTCAATTAAAAAAAAATAGATATCAGATTTTAATTAGAGGTGGGAAGACTGCTACGGCAACAAAGAATAAAAAATTCTCAATTCCTCCACAACTTCTTTAGGAAGGAGTATGTCATCACTGATTTCAATATTTTAACATTACGTTGTTGTTGTTGTTCGGTCACTCAATTGTCTCTGACTTTTTGCATCCCCATGGATTGCAGCATGCCAGGTTTCCCTGTCCTCTACTATTTCCCAGAGTTTGCTCAAGTTCATGTCCACTAAGTTGGTGATGCTATCTAACCATCTCATCCTCTGCAACTTTCTTCACCCTTTGCCTTCAATTTTTCACAGCATCGAGGTTTTTTCCAATGAGTTGGCTCTTCACATCAGGTGGCCAAAGTATTGGAGCTTCAGCTTTAGCAACAATCCTTACAGTGAATATTCAAGTTCCCTTGGGATTGACTGGTTTGATCTCCTTGCAGTGCAAGGGACTCTCAACAGTCTTTTTCAGCATCACAATTTGAAAGCACCAATTCGGCATTCAGCCTTTTTTATGGTCCAACTATCACATTTGTACATGACCACGGGAAAAACCATAACTTGGACTATATATGGCCCTTTGTTGGCAAAGTGATGTCTTTGCTTTTTAATATGCTGTCTAGGTTTGTCGTAGCTTTCCTTCTAAGAAGCAAGTGTCTTTTAATTTCATGGCAGCAGTTACCATCCACAGTGATTTTGGAGCCCAAGAAAAGAAAATCTGTCACTGCTTCCACTTTTTTCCCTTCTGTTTGCTGTGAAGTGATGGAAACAGATGCCGTGATATTAGTTTTTTTTAATGTTGAGTTTAAGTCAACTGTTTCACTCACCTTTTTCAAGGTGAGGCTGTTTAGTTCCTCTTCACTTTCTGCCATTAGAGTGGTATCATCTGCATATCTGAGGTCATTGATATTTCTCCCTGCAATCTTGATTCTAGCTTATGACTTATCCAGCCCAACATTTCACATGATGTACTCTGCATATAAGTTAAATAAGCAGGCTGACAATATACAGCCTCGTACTCCTTTTCCAATTTTGAACCAGTCGTTCTATGTAAGGTTCTAACTGTTGCTTCTTGACCCGCATACAGGTTTCTCAGGAGACAGATAATGTAGTCTGGTGTTCCCATCTCTTTAAGAATTTTGCACAGTTTGCTGTGAATCACACAGTCCAAGGCTTTCTCACAGTCAATGAAGCAGAAGTAGATTTTTTTCTGGAATCCCCTTGCTTTTTTTATGGTCCAACGAATGTTGGCAATTTAGTCCTCATAATTATTTGTTTTCATAAATAACTTTCAGAAATTTGTAACTCATTGTTTTTTTCTAAAGAGGCAAAAACTATTCTTGGTCTTGTGTAAAAAGTTCATGGATACTATTTACTTGAGGAATATTTTTTAAATCTGACTTTTAAAAATATAGCCTGCGCTGTTTGATTTTACCCTTTTGTGTTAGTAATTATTTAACTGAAGTCCAGTTTATTTAAAGGAACTGTTTTAAAAATTTGTGAGTTTAAACTTGATTAAGGATGAAAGAATTTGAGTTTTTATGAATTTGGTGTTTTGTTTTTACACTTTTGCTATACTTAGGTTTCAGCAGTACTGCAGTAACTGAACCAAAGATTCAACCCAGGTTCATATAAGAGATAACTGTTCAGAGACCCATCACAAATTATTCACTTTGATTGCTTCACTTAATTTGACTCTGGTTTATCTGGAAACAGGTGGCCAGTGATGAGTCATTTTTAACCCTTCTAGGCCCCAGTTAACACTGCCTGCCTGTTTTGTCTGCCCAGGTACTTAGAGGTACACTCTAAGGTACCTCTTAGGGTGGGTCTCTAGGGGAGTATTATATTTCAGACTTGAATGGCTAGGGCAATAATCAACTGTGCACCTTTTCATTAAAAGCAGAAAGAAAACTGTAATCACTAATGGCCATCTTGGTTAACTTCTGCTCATCTAAGGACCCTGTAATTTTATTTAACCTGTTTATGGAGCCTTGTCTTTTAACTCTGGAAGCATGAATTTCAGCCACTGGGAAGAAATATGGGGAGGCCTTCATGCCTGTGGGTTCATGCTTCAGTCTTCTGATGGGTTGACTCCAGGTTTTTTTTTTCCAATCTGTTTTGTCCTTGAAAGATTGGCTTTTAAGTTGTTCCATAAGGTAAATTTTCTTTAACGGGAAGAACAATTGGAAGTGGTGAATAGAATGAGGTTAGAAAAGAGAAACCTGGAATAAATCCTTCATACATTCCTGTTTTTGTAAAAATGGGGCAGAGAAACTGCTTACTGAACCATTATACCTCTTTAAGGGGGAAAAAAATGAAAATCATTTGGAATCAGTAGTGGGTGTGGAACTTTTTTGTCCAAATATTGAAAAGTTCAAGAAATTCAAATATGGCTTTGAAAGAAATGTAAATGACATTCTTAGGAGATCAAGGTTCTTTTTCTTTCATCAGAATGTTAGTGAATGTGTTAGTCACTCAGTTGTGTCCAACTCTTTGTGACCCCATGGACTGTAGCCCACCAGGCTCCTCT
This sequence comes from Bubalus bubalis, assembly GCF_019923935.1. Classification (NCBI taxonomy): domain Eukaryota; kingdom Metazoa; phylum Chordata; class Mammalia; order Artiodactyla; family Bovidae; genus Bubalus; species Bubalus bubalis. The sequence goes on from NC_059179.1 coordinate 10,934,668, forward strand.
GTCCATGGAATTCTCCAAGCAAGAATACTGGAGTGGGTTGCCATTTCTTTCTCCAGGGGATCTTCCCGACCCAGGGATCAAACCTGAGTCTCCTGCATTGCCGGCAGATTCTTTACCATCTGAGCCACAAGGGAAGCCCTTTCTTTTGGTCAAGTGTAATATTATTGAAAGACTTAGAAAGGTCACTAAGGCAGTGCATTTCAAACTGTCTCAAAAAACCAGAACGACTTCCATGCCACCCCTGTAAGTTTTAAAAAAATTTTGTTTTATTTTTTGGCCATGTAGTATGTGGGATCTTAGTTCCCCAACTGGGAACTGAACCTGTGCCCCTACATTTCATAGCCCCTGGACCACCAGAGAAGTCTTCCCATAGGTTATTTATTATTCAGTAAGTCTAGACTGGGCCCGGGAGACTTCTTTTAACAACCTTTTCAGAGAATTCTGATGCAGGTGGTCCATAAACCATACTTAGAGGAAAACCTATTTAGAAGCTAAATTTAATTTCATATTCAGATTTGTGCTTCTGTTTTTAAGTTTTATGCATTTATTCCTCTGACTTTCATATACATTTTTATGGAATAACATGTGTCAGTGCTGCCTTGGGGTTTTTATAATGGCACCCAATACTGTGTTTTATTTCCTTATTACTACCTATTTTTAAATAGATGAAATCAGAAAACCACAGAGTTGGTGGGAAGTTTTAGAAAGGATGTCGAACCTTCTGAATGGCGGATGTTGGGGTAGGACAGAGAGGGTTTGATCAAAAAGAGAAGTAGAGGAAGCCATATATTACGAAGCAGTGGAAAACAAAGTCAATAGTGCACAGCACCGAGGGCTGGCAAGAGTGCTTGGACCTCTTCTGGTAGGCAGTAGGTTGCCAGTTGCTTTTTTGAGCAGGGGACTAACCTGATGCAAACAAGCCTTACTCTTGTGCAAGGGACACCTGATACCTGGTCCAGAAGAGAGGATTCATGAAAGGCAGAAGGGAGCAGGTGAGCACTTAGGCCTTGATTTTAGCAGGACTGACTGAAAGGTTCATGAAGCAGAATTGTCCCAAGCTGTTTTCCTTAAGGCCTATGGCCAGTAAATTGCTGTCTCCAGCAGCCGCAGCGGCGGCACAGTGTTAGAGTCCACCTGCCAACAGAGGAGACGCGGGTTCGATCCCTGGGTCAGGAAGATCCCCTGGAGAAGGAAATGGCAACCCACTCCAGTATTCTTGCCTGGAAAATTCCATGGACAGAGGAACCTGGTGGGCTACAGTCCATGGGGTTCACAAAAGACTCAAAGGTGACTTTACTAAACAACAACAGGCAGCTAGCTGCATGTTATGGTGTAACATCAAGGTCACCCAGCCCAGCCATCAGGACATATAGTCTCTCTCAGCTTTGAGAGCCCTTGAATAACTATATATTTCAACTAGTATTACTGCCATACCATGGTTGGGCATGAGTCTCACATTAGACAAGGGAAATAGACTCAGGGAATAATTGATCAGAATCCATACATCTAGAAACTGGCAGGGCTGGACTAAAACTCTGGAGCTACCTACTTATGATTTATAGGCTTTAAAAAAAAAAAAGTATTATTTGTCTGATTATAAAGTGATACATATCTGTAACAAATTATGTTGAAAGTGAAAGTGTTAGTCTCTCAACTGTGTCCGACTCTTTTCGACCCCCTGTACTTTAGCTCACCAGGCTCCTCTGTCCATGGAATTCTCCAGGCAAGAATACTGGAACGGGTCACCATTCCCTTCTCCAAGGTATCATCTCAACCCAGGGATCGAACCAAGGTCTCCCATATTGCAGGCAGATTCTTTACTGTCTGAGTCACCAGCTGAAAACAGTCCAGTGTATGTTGTTCAACTTTTTTCTTGCAAACACCAAAATACATTAAATACATATGTATTAGGAATACAAGATGGGAGTTGTGTTATTTTATAACTTGCTTTTTTTTCACTTAATGCTGTAACTCGGACAACTTCCTGGTTCAGAGCATACAGATGTAAGTCTTTTCTGATGGCTTCATTTACTATAGAAATTTTTTTTCAAATAACCTGCATATTTCCATTTCCTCCTACATATTTCAGTTTCCAGAATTGTAATATTTTTAAGCTATTCTGCATTGATTTAGAGCAAATGTGTGTTTAAGTGTGTGTGTGTATGTGCGTGTGTTATTAGTGTTTTATTGGGCAGGACAGTCTATGGGAAAAACTTGGAATTGCTGGGTCAACAGAAACAAGTACTATTTTTTAAATAGCCAATTTTTCTTCCAGTCTTCAATATTAAGTATGATGGATCATGTAAGTTTATCAAATAAATGAAAATACCATTTCAAATTCATAGTTTCATAATTACTAGTGAAATTAACATCTTTCACATGTTGCTTAGCCATTCATAGTTCTCTTATGACTTGTTCATTTGCCTGTTTTTATTCAACTTTTTATCTCTTTCTTACTGTTACCCAAATATGCCTTATAGTTTAGACATAGCCGGTATTATATATATTGCATGTCATGCAAACTTTTTTTCCTTTTGTTGTCCTTTGTTGAAGGAATTGTTAAAGGACTAGCTGAACATTTTACAAATATTTAATTTTAAGTAATTTCAGACTTACAGAAAACTGCAAAAATAGTACACAGAGTTTCTGTGTATCCTTTACCCATTTTCCCCAAATTTTAACACCTCATTAATCATGGTAGTTGTCAAAATAGGATACTAACATTGCTACAGTACTATAATGTCTAGTCTACAGATCTTATTCACGCTTCACCAGTGTCCTCCTTCTGGTCCAGAGTCCCATCCGGGATCACACATGGCATTGTGCTGTCACGTCTTCTTAGTCCCTTTTGGTCAGAAATGTTCCCTCCGTCTTTGTCTGTCTTTCATCATCTTGACACGTTTTCGGAACACGGGCCAGTTGTTTTGTAGAAAATCCCTCAATATAGGTTTGTCGTATATTTCTTCATGAGTGTATGACTAAGAGTGTGGCTTAGTCTGGAAATAGCCAAAAATATCTGCCTGAGGAAGAGATGCTTAAACTAACCCTGGAAGGATACAGAGGAAGTAAACGTGTGAAATGAGGGTACAGAGAAGGCTGGTGGTTTGGCAGCTGGATCAGACCCAGCTCTGTGGGACCTATTAAAGATATGTGATATTGACAGTGATGGGAAGCTGTTAAAGGGTTTTAAGGGAAGAAATGACAATATTTGAATGGCATGCCGGTTGTATGTAGAATTAAAGAGGGGCGTGATGGAAACAAATAGACCAATTAGAAGGCTATTCTAGTGATGCAGACATAATAAAAAGTGACACAGATTAGGCTCCTCTGAAGAAAGATGGTGAGAAAATGCAGATTTGAGAGTTATCTTTGAGGGTGACTCAGTAGATATGAGCGATAGAATAGATGTGGATTGAGGGAGGAAGGAGATGTATGGCAACTATTTCCAGGTTTTCCCGGGTTTGTGTAACTGATTGGATGTTGATGGCATGCACTGAAATACAGGAGAAATCTCTTCTGAAGTCAGATGCATCACCATCTCTGCTTCCCTTACATGCCAACATTCACAGTATCTTTGCCTGCTTGTGCCCCTGAATCCCAGTCTGTCCACTTCACTTCCAAGTTCTATGTGTTTTCCCCTCAGAATCTCTCCCAATAGCTATTTATCCTTTTACATTCTTTTTACCACTCTCAGTCCAGTCCTGGGATACCTCAAACACAGTTGCATCTTTGCCTTTTTTCTGAATTGCCAGTATCTTTTTTTCTATGTAAGTTTACCCATCATTCACAGACTCTGTTTTTTTCAGCTTCATTGAGGTATTATTAACAGTGTTAGATGCTCAGTCATGTCCAACTCTTTGCATCCACATGGACTGAAGCCTGTCAGGGACCTCTGTCCATGGAATTCTCCAGGCAAGAATCCTGGAGGGGGTAGCCATTCCCTTCTCCAAGCGATCTTCCCAACCCAGGGATGGAACCCAGGTCTCCTGCATTGCAGGCAGATTCTTTACCACCTGAGCCACCAGAGATTACTTCATTTGACTAAATAATGTACTATGTGTCTAGTTTGGGCAGATCACCTTATTGAGCAGAGTTGAGAATTAGACAAGAAGCTAAGCAAAACTGAAGAGATTCCGGGTCAGGTTGCCTCATGATAAAAAGAAACTGTCCTTGTCATACTCCTTACATAAAAATAAATTGCACACAGATCAAAGGTATTCATTCAAAAATAACTAACCATAAAATTACTAGGAGAAAAAGATTGGTAGACATAGTTAAAATTTTTATCATTAGTGAGTTTGAAGACCCTCTAAAGAATGATGTATAACCCAGATATCATCAAGGAAAAATAGATCGATTAGGCTAAAACTTTAAAAATTTGGTACAAAAATTAAACAACCTTCAACAAAAACTCCAACTAAACTAATAAATATAGAATAATGATATAGAAGGACAGAAATATAAAATTCACCATTTTCAAACTCGACAGAAATAACTGCTTCAGGAATGAATCATCTTTGAACGCTGAAATGAATAGGCAAAAGTATATTTGCATTTCTCAAAGTAACTCGCTATAAGATACTTTGTAATTATAAGAGGAAAACTAGTGTCTTTACAGGGAAGAAACCTGGCAGATGTAACTTAGGTGATCGAAGTTGACATCAGGTAACAAGGCAAATCGGTGTCTCCCTGAAGTACTGAGACGAATATGTCACCACTTCTGAGGTATTTTTGCCCCCAAAATGCATAACTACCTGTTGTATTTTGTATTTGTAGCACTTACCACAGTTTTAATGATTTATTTGTGCAGATGATTAATATCTTAGCGTCTCTCTGCTCAACTTCCTGCCTCTAGCAGAATATAAATTTCATAAGATGAATAGTGTCTGTATCTTTGCTCACTAGCTCCTAGCATGAAGTAGGAGCTTTATAAATAATGTTGAATCAGTCAGTGAATGAATGACTTTACTTAGAGGTAATACTGTACAAAAAAGATCTTCACGACCCAGATAATCATGATGGTGTGATCACTCACCTAGAGCCAGACATCCTGGAATGTGAAGTCAAGTGGGCCTTAGAAAGCATCACTACGAACAAAGCTAGTGGAGGTGATAGAATTCCAGTTGAGCTATTTCAAATCCTGAAAGATGATGCTGTGAAAGTGCTGCACTCAATATGTCACCAAATTTGGAAAACTCAGCAGTGGCCACAGGACTGGAAAAGATCAGTTTTCATTCCAATTCCAAAGAAAGGCAATGCCAAGGAATGCTCAAACTACCGCACAATTGCACTCATCTCACATGCTAGTAAAGTAATGCTCAAAAGTCTCCAAGCCAAGCTTCAGCAATACGTGAACCATGAACTTCAGATGTTCAAGCTGATATTAGAAAAGGCAGAGGAACCAGAGATCAAATTGCCAACATCCTCTGGATCATCAAAAAAGCAAGAGAGATCCAGAAAAACATCTATTTCTGCTTTATTGACTATGCCAAAGCCTTTGACTGTGTGGATCACAATAAATTGTGGAAAATTCTGAAAGGGATGGGAATACCAGACCACCTGACCTGCCTCTTGAGAAACCTGTATGCAGGTCAGGAAGCAACAGTTAGAACTGGACATGGAACAACAGACTGGTTCTAAATAGGAAAAGGAGTATGTCAAGGCTGTATATTGTCACCCTGTTTATTTAACTTCTATGCAGAGTACATCATGAGAAACGCTGGGCTGGAAGAAGCACAAGCTAGAATCAAGATTGCCAGGAGAAATATCAGTAACTTCAGATATGCAGATGACACCACCCTTATGGCAGAAAGTGAAGAGGAACTAAAAAGCCTCTTGATGAAAGTGAAAGAGGAGAGCAAAAAAGTTGGCTTAAAGCTCAACATTCAGAAAACGAAGATCATGGCATCTTGTCCCATCACTTCATGGCGAATAGATGGGGAAACAGTGTCAGACTTTATTTTGGGGGGGCTCTAAAATCACTGCTGATGGTGATTGCAGCCGTGAAATTAAAAGACACTTACTTCTTGGAAGGAAAGTTATGACCAACCTAGATAGCATATTCAAAAGCAGAGACATTACTTTGCCAGCAAAGGTCCATCTAGTCAAGGCTATGGTTTTTCCAGTAGTCATGTATGGATATGAGAGTTGGACTATGAAGAAAGCTGGGCACCAAAGAATTGATGCTTTTGAACTGTGGTGTTGGAGAAGACTCTTGAGAGTCCCTTGGACTGCAAGGAGGTCCAACCAGTCCATTCTAAAGATCAGTCCTGGATGTTCTTTGGAAGGACTGTTGCTAAAGCTGAAACTCCAATACTTTGGCCACCTCATGCAAAGAGTTGACTCATTGGAAAAGACTCTGATGCTGGGAGGGATTGGGGGCAGGAGGAGAAGGGGACGACAGAGGATGAGATGGCTGGATGGCATCACCAACTTGATGGGTATGAATTTGAGTGAACTTTGGGAGTTGATGATGGACGGGGAGGCCTGGAGTGCTGAAATTCATGGGGTCGCAAAGAGTTGGACACGACTGAGCGAGGGAACTGAATTGAACTGAATACTTGTGGGAAAGAGGTAGTTAGCCTTGGAACTGTTGAGTTCTCACTCAATCCCAGTTGGATGCCATGGTGAAAGTGGCTGGAGTGAAGACACAGTGCTCAGACCAAGCCTTAACTGAAGCCTTGAAAGAAACGTGGAATAAGAGAACATTAAGAGAAAAGTGTGTTAACATAAAGTGTGTTACAAGAAAAAGCTAGCTTAAAATTCAACATTCGAAAAACTAAGATCATGGCATCTGGTCCCATCACTTCATGGCAAATAGATGGGGGAAACAATGGAAACAGTGACAGACTTTATTTTCTTGGGCTCCAAAATCACTGTGGATGGTGACTGCAGCCATGAAATTAAAAGACACTTGCTCCTTGAAAGAAAAGCAATGACACACCTAGACAGCATATTAAAAAGCAGAGACATTACTTTGCCTACAAAAGTCCATATAGTCAAAGCTATTGTTTTTCCAGTAGTCATGTATGGATGTGAGAGCTGGACAGTAAAAAAAAGGCTGAGTGCTAAAGAATTGATGCTTTGCAACTGTGGTTCTAGAGAAGACTCTTGAGAGTCCCTTGGCCTGCAAGGAAGTTAAACCAGTCCGTCCTAAAGGAGATCAGTCCTGAGTATTCATTGGAAGGACTGATGCTGAAGCTGAAGCTCCAATACTATGGCCACCTGATGCGAAGAGTTGACTCATTAGAAAAGACCCTGATGCTGGGACAGATTGAAGGCAAGGGGAGAAGGGGGCGATAGAAGATGAGCTGGTGGGATGGCATCACCGACTCAATGGACATGAGTTTGAGCAAGCTCCGGAGATGGTGAAGGACAGGAAAACCTGGAGTTCTGCAGTCTATGAGATCGCAAAGAGTCAGACACGACTGAGTGACTGAACAACAAAGGTGAGGGAAGTGGGAGGAGAAAGGAACTACCTCTACTTCATTTAAAATGAGGCATGAGTTTGTTCTAGAGTAGGTACTGTTCAGCTGATCAAGGCCAGGCATTTAGAGGTTATTGGTTACTGTCTTAGAGAACTTTTTCCTAATGCACTGAGTCTTAGGTTTCAATGAACATAAAGATCTTCTGGGGCACTTGATAAAAATAGAGATCTGTGGGGCACCCTTCCCAGAAATTCTGACTCGGTGAGGCATAGAAATCTGTTTCTTGTTAACAACCACCCTCCTCCTCTACTGAGTAATTATGCTGCAGGTGGCCCAGGAACCACACTCAGAGGAAACTACATCAGAGTGGAGGGATGTCAGCTGCAGGGAAGGAAAATAGGAAGTGAGTGGGGTGTGCAAAGAGAAACAGTGGACTTGCTAATGATTTTGGCAATACATAGGGGCTTCCCTGGGAGAAGGCAATGGCACCCCACTCCAGTACTCTTGCCTGGGAAATCCCATGGACGGAGGAGCCTGGTGGGCTGCTGTCTGTGGGGTCGCACAGAGTCGGACACGACTGAGCGACTTCACTTTCACTTTCCACTTTCATGCATTGGAGAAGGAAATGGCAGCCCACTCCAGTGTTCTTGCCTGGAGAATCCCAGGGACGGCAGAGCCTGGTGGGCTGCCGTCTATGGGGTCGCACAGAGTTGGACACGACTGACGCGACTTAGCAGCAGCAGTAGCAGCAGGGGCTTCTCTGATGGTTCAGCCAGTAACGTATCCACCTGCAATGCAGGAGACATAGGAGATGATTCCCTGGAAGAGGAAATGGCATCTCACTCCAGTGTTCTTGCCTGAAACGTCCCATGGACAGAGGACCTTGATGGGCTTTAGTCCATAGGGTCACAAAGGGTCAGACACGACTGAGTGACTAAGCACACAATTGGCAGTATAGGGAATTTTTTGACCATTTACAAGTAATCTGCCAGGGAAACTTTTGGAGGGACACAGCCTGTTTGGATTTTGTCCCCTGCATTGAAGAGATTGTCTAGTTCAAAACCAGAAATGTGACTGCAGCTGTCTACTGAAATATTTTGAACAGTTAGAATATTTCCTGTGGTTGAGGAACCCTGGAGAAGCGGTGGATGAGAGGTATTCTAGGAGAGGTTTTGCTTTTGAAAGTAGTGCTGGATTAAATTCATCTTGTTCGTGTACTGCCCTTAGGAAATACATGAAAATTAAATAAAATTGATTAATAATGCCCAAGCACTGACCTCATCTCTGGGCTTCAGGCATCTGGCAGGCAAAGAAAATGATATTTAGAAATTTTATTTCTGATTCATTATGCTTTATTGAATTAGATAACTTCTGGATGGTATTTTCTTAAAAGCAAATTACAATAAAGGGGAAGTATGTTCAAGTGGATATTAGAGTTTGGTGGTTTATGGGCGGTTTATCTTTAGAATGCATAATTTCTAGGAAATTTTAGTATTTTAACAGCAAGATAACACAATTAGGCTCTTGTGAATTTATGGTGACAAATTAGCTGAATTTCTTCCCAGCACTTCAAACTCATTTTCCAAATGTTTTATGAAGTTGTTATTGTTTTATGAAAATATTAATTGAATCATCTCATTTAAAGATACAACAGAATCATAAATTAGTACATTTATGAGCATATGAAATGCCTTTTGAATATCACAATTTATTTTATTTTCGTATTGAAGTATAGTTGATTTACAATATCATCTTAGTTTCAGATGTACAGAAAACCAATTCATTTATACATATGTATTTTTTTCTAATTCTCATCCATTATAAGTTATATGACATTGATGTACTTGTTCTTTATCTATTTTATATATAGTATTGTATATCTGTTAATTCCCTGCTCCTAATTTATCCCTACCTCCATTTCCCCTTTGGGAAGTTTGTTTTCTATCTCTGAGTCTGTTCTGTTTTGTAAATAAGTTCATTTGTATTACTTTTTAGATTCCACATATAACTGATATCATATAATACGGCTTTTTCACTCAGTAGGATAATCTCTAGGTCCATCCATGTTGCTACAAAGGCAATTATTTCATTCTTTCTTATGGCCAAGTAATTTGAATACCACAACTTAGAATTTATATTAAAAACCAGCAAATATTTTAAATTGAACTCTCTTGGTTAGATAATTATGCATTGAATTTCTTTTCTTTTAATGTTTATTTTTATTTATTTACTTATTTTTGGCTGTGCTGGGTCTTCATTGCTTTGAAGGCTCTTCTCTTGTTGCAGCCCGTGGGGGCCACTCTTTCATTTCAGTGCCCAGGCTTCTCTTGCTGCAGAGCACAGGCTCTACGGCGTGCACACTTCAGTAGTTGAAGCTGCTGCTACTGCTGCTAAGTCGCTTCAGTCATGTCCGACTCTGTGCGACCCCATAGACGGCAGCCCACCAGGCTCCCCTGTCCATGGGATTCTCCAGGCAAGAACACTGGAGTGGGTTGCCATTTCCTTCTCCAATGCATGACAGTGAAAAGTCAAAGTGAAGTCGCTCGGTCGTGTCTGACTCTTAGCGACCCCATGGACTGCAGCCCACCAGGCTCCTCTGTCCATGGGATTTTCCAGGCAAGAGTACTGGAGTGGGGTGCCATTCGTGGGCTCAGTAGTTGCAGCTCCTGGGCTCTAGAGCACAGGCTGTAGTTTGTGGCACACGGGCTCAGTTTCCCCATGGCACATAGGATCTTCCCAGACCAGGGATCAAACCCGTGTCTCCTATATTGGCAGGCCAGTTCTTTACCACTGAGCCACCAGGGAAGCCCTACACTGAATTTCTTAACTACGTATTCCAGGTGTTCAGTCCACAGACATTGAATCATCCTGCCTACGAAACAAGTGGAGGGAATGGATGCCCTTTTACTTTTTGGCGGCAAAAAGACTATGAATCAGATGCTAGTAATGCCAAACTGAAGTCTCGTTTCTGCAATAAAGGCCCAAGAATTTGACCTTCCCATGATTTCATCATTAACTATTAAATATGAGTTACCGGTATCACTGTGTGACTAATGGTAGGAACTCTGGGATCTTACACACCTAGTTTTAAGTCTTTGCTTCACCATTTAGTTGGACTTCCCTGGTGGCTCAGATGGTAAAGCGTCTGTCTACAATGCAGGATACCTGGGTTCGATCCCTGGGTCGGGAACATCCCCTGGAGAAGGAAATGGCAACCCACTCCAGTACTATTGCCTGGAAAATCCCATGGACAGAGGAGCCTGGTAGGCTACAGTCCATGGGGTCGCAGAGAGTCGGACACGACTGAGCGACTTCACTTTCACTTCACCACTCAGTTAACTTGCTTACCTATTCTAGGCTCTAGTTTTCTCCCCTTTAAAATGGAGATGATGATCATTATCAGTTGTTGAGTGCTTCCTGCCACCAAGCCTCCTGCCACCGTTGGTTTCACAAGCATTTTCTCGCTTTACTTTCTCAACAGCTCTTTCCTTCCTTACTATTATCAACCCCACTTTGAAGTCTGGGTAGCTGTGACTCTGCAGTTAGTGATTGGAATTGGAATTTGAACTCCTGTGGTTGACCCTGGAGGTTGCATATCAAATGTCTAGACTCAACTGCCTCCTGTTTGATAAGGCTATTGTGAGGACTGAGCTCACGGGGGTTAATACATTCCAGAGAAGGAAAGCTTTCGGTTAGTTGTGTGTGTGGTAGTCACTCAGTTGTGTCTGACTCTTTGCGATCCCATGGACTGTAGTCTGCCAGACTGTCCATGGGATTTCCTAGGCAAGAATACTGAAGTGGGTTGCCATTTCCTTCTCCAGCAGATCTTCCCCACCCAGGGATCAAACCTAAGTCTCCTGCATTGTAGATAGATTCTTTACCATCTGAGCCACCAGGGAAGCCCTATCTATTATTATTATGATAGCTTTTGCTGAATTAAAGGTGATATACATAGTCTTACATCACCTTCACAGAACTCAGCTTGCTCTTATCTAAAAGGAAGTGGAGGGGGGTGGGGAAAGGTAAGAAAGATGATTTTTGAGCAACCAAATTATAAATCATGTAGCAGTCATCGTAATCAGCATATAGTTTACTCACAGGAGACTATACAGGAGATCCCTTCAGACCTGTGTCCAATTCAGCTTTGATTTTACAAATAAGCTTAAATTAGAGTGATTGAGCTAGACTAACAGGAGAGAAAGACTGAAGTCAGAGCGGTTTGGTGAAGTTATTTTTCTAAGTGATTTTCTAGATGAAAGCAAGTTAGAAATAGAGGGAAACATCGCTATGAGCAGGTACATTGAAATAAGACTGAGTCACCAAGAAAGAGTATATAATGAATTGTGTGTGTGTGTTCAGTTGCTCAGTCACGTCCACCTCTTTGCAATCCTGTGGACTATAGCCCGCCAGACTCCTCTGTCCATGGAATTTTTCAGGCAAGAATACTGGAACTGGTTGCCATTTCCTACTCCAGGAGATCTTCCCAACCCAGGGATCTCTTGGGTCTCCTGCATTGGCAGGTGAATTCTTTACCACTATTTATATTTTAATCAAAGAAAAATATAATATTATCTTAGAAATATTTACTTCGACAGTTAAATCTCACAAAATTCTTCTCCTTCTTTGTCTTATTGATATTCAGAATCACCACTTTCACCCCTGGATTCACATAGGTAAATACCAGTATTTCCCTATATTGTTAGAGTAACCCTGTATCAATTAGGCGGCAGATTATGGAATACTAAGAGTGCCTTAGACAGTGGTACTTGTGTCCTACACAATAACAGTTCAGAGGAGAATGGTTTCAAGATAACTTCAGCAGCTCAGCAGTATCTGCAAGGAGCCAGGCTCCCTCCACCCTCCACCTCTGCCATCCTCCGCACACCAGCTGCCTCTTAGGCTTGACCCATCTGGGTTGCAAGATGGCTGCTGCGTTTCAAGTTCTACATGAAGACACATGTCCAGCTGATGAAAAGGCACGTATTCTGCAGTCTTTTTGTATTGGAGATGAAAGTCTCTCCGAGTCCTCCCAACAAATTGCTTCCTTCTTGTCCCTTTGTCCAAAATTTGGTCAACTGTCAACTAGTCAAGTCCTGAGTGCCACAGAGTCTGGAAAAGTGAGTATCTCTAGTGAGATTGGACCCTGCTGGCAGGAAGAATGGTGGAGTGTGGAGGAGTGGGCGGCTGTTGGATAGACAACTGACAGTGTCTGGCAAAAAGCTAACTGCAATGAAGCAAGTAGTTAGATATTAGTCATTTCTGATATCTATAATAAAAGTCTGTATCACTTTACTTTCCTAACCATTTGATGTGAAAAGGGGCTGATTTTTTTTTTTTTTATCTTCCTACTGCAAGCCAGGAACTATAATAGAATTTTGTTTGTGTGTTTCTTTAAATAAATTTCCATTCCAGTTCTTCTGGAAAGCTGTTATTTCTCTCCATTTAATAGATGAAGATAAAGTGCACAAAAAAGTTAAATAAGACACCATAGCACTCCTGTCTCACAAGTGGTAGATGCTGGAATCTCCTACAGGTATATGGCCCCAAAGCCTGAACTGTTGGGTTAAGACTAGGCAATGACTTCTTCCTGGTGTCAGAACGAAAACTGTACTGCACTATGAGAAATAATTCTTTTATGGCCCAAAGTGCGACTTGATTGCATGCAGAGTGGCCGAGATTTACCTCACAGTAATTTAAAACATATGTTGGGTGTGGTGATTTATTTCATAATCTTTCCTGAAGCAACTGCATTCCTGCCGATTGATCTAAACTACACTGCGAGGTGTGTTTACCTTTGGATATCCTTCTGAGGATGGGCTTCCCTGGTGGCTCAGATGGTAAAGAGTCTGCCTGAAATGCAGGAGACCTGGGTTTGATCTCTGGGTTGAGGGACGGCTATCCATTCCAGTATTCTTGTCTGGAGAATTCCTTGGACAGAGGAGCCTGGCAGGCTACAGTCCACAGGGTTGCAAAGAGTCAGACATGGCTGGGTGACTAACACAACATCCTCCTAGGGATAGGAGACAAACACCTGATCCCCAATGAGTGCTTGCATGTAGTACTTAACAAGCATATAAAACAATCAACAAAAGCTAGTTCTCATATTTGGATCAAATTTCACATTTATCTTACCAATATTTTAATACAAATAAGATATCCACTGGGTCATGGCATATTTCTGATCTACAAATATTACATAGAAATAACTTTCAAGTATAAAAAAATAATCTTGGGTTTTAATGTCTGAATCCTTCCAAATAGCAAGAATGGGCTTAGGTCATTTTTTCTTTTTTCCTGAAGCAGGTCCCAATCTGTAAATGTGTGACTCAGGAGCTCCATCTTTCTGCGTCTGTCATTAAAGGCATGGGAGTGACCCTTTGCTTCCTTTTATCTAAATCAGATTAGGTCACTGCAGCCCACAGCCTGGGTTATGATCATTTCCTTTATCTCCAGCTGTGAACTGCACCCTTTTCTTCCTGGAAAACATGAACTATAACCCAGTAGGGAGAAGAAAGACTGCTGGATTGACCAATTAGAAATGAGAGTCCAGGATATGCATGAGGTGTTCTGGCCTCTCTCATCTGCCAGAAGCCTACACCTGCTTATCCAGTTCTGTACAGCAGTCAGTCTGAAAGGAGTGCCAGGGAGCCAATGACATGTTTGTGCCAAGGTCTCTCTGCTGTCCTGTGTGCTCCGTCGCTAAGGAGACTGTTCACTGCCTGGTTGGTCTGTATTCTATACTTTGTATTCTGGAAAATCTGGTTCTGTTTGTGCAAGGAAGTTAGGATTCTGAGCTTACACACACACACACACACACACACACATACACAAAGTAAGAAAAAGAAGGAAAATTAAGGGAATTAAAAATTAAGGCTCAAAAGAAACACTGTGTTAACTGGTCTGACATTTTCCTCTTATTCTTGGCATTACTTGCTCCTGGTTATAAAGTGCAAGATCATAGAGCTGCTTCCACATTTCCTTGGGGGCAGTTGAGACACATAGACATCCAGATGGGACCCTGAACCCAGAAGGATCCTGGTGTTGGGTGTAATAAATACCTTGAGGGCATAGAGAGAGTAAAAGTCAAAGCTATATCAGTTTGGAGAGGGTCGTGCCCCTTCCCAGGCCACTCTTGGCTGAGATTTGATTTTTGCCCCACCTCCTCTGGGCACAGTCAGAAATTGCTCAGATGGTTCCTGGAGCTACTTGTTAGCTGTTCCATGGGTGCCAGGATTGGTCTCCGTGTGCTCATTGTAAATATATGGTCCCGATACCCCTTCTGTGCCTGATTCCCCCACAGTGTTGTATGTGAGGATGAACAGAGAGAGGACTCTCTACACTTTAAAAGGTCCACTCAAAGAGGAAATACGTTGTGTCTTTAGAACCTACAGTCCAGAGATAAAGGCAAGAAAACAGGAGCTCTAAAACAAAAAGAACTTTCAAGAGGTATCTTTCAGGCTAAATGTATCACAAGGCTGTAGTTGAGATGTTATCAAGCTTCAGGATGGAGAAGGCAATGGCACCCCACTCCAGTACTTTTGCCTAGAAAATCCCATGGATGGAGGAGCCTGGTAGGCTGCAGTCCATGGGGTTGCTAGAGTCGGACACGACTGAGCGACTTCACTTTCACTTTTCACTTTCATGCATTGGAGAAGGAAATGGCAACCCACTCCAGTGTTCTTGCCTGGAGAATCCCAGGGATGGGGAAGCCTGGTGGACTGCCGTCTATGGAGTCGCATAGGGTCGGACATGACTGAAGCAACTTAGCAGCAGCAGCAGCAAGCTTCAGGAATATGGACTCTTCTGGGAGCAGAGAGTAGGGAGCAGGTTGGGATTAAATCAGGCATTCCTGATGAATGTTTTTGATTAGTTGTAGACCACTCTGAGGGTTTCCCTAGTAGCTCAGCTGGTAAAGAGTCCACCTGCAGTGTAGGAGACTCTGGTTCGATTCCTGGGTCAGGAAGATCCCCTGGAGAAGGGATAGGCTACCCAAGCCAGTATTCTTGGGCTTCCCTGGTGGCTCAAATGGTAAAGAATCTGCCTGCAATGTGGGAAACCTGGTTCAATCCTTGGGTCAAGAAGGGTATAGAGGAGGGAATGGCAACCCACTCCAGTATTCTTGCCTGGAGAATCCCCATGGACAGAGGAGCCTGGTGGCTACAGTCCATGGGATCACAAAGAGTCAGACACAGCTGAGCAACTAAGTACAGCACAGACCACTCTGAATTGATGGAGTGGTGAGGAGCCCGGTTGTGAATGCGAGAAGTGAGCCTGGGAGGGTCCAGTGAGGATGACTAGCAAGTAGATACTGAAGTTGGGACTCACACCCAAGCTGAAGCCAAAGGCTGTCTTTGCACTATGTGCTCCCGGAGCCTCCACTTAAAAAAAAAAAAAAAAATTTATTTAGGCTGTGCTGAGTCTTAGTTACAGAACCATCCTAGTTCCCCACCCAGGGATCTAACCCAGGCCCCCAGCGTTGGGAGTGCACTGGACCGCCAGGAAGTCCCAGAGCCTCCACTTTGAAAAGGGACTTTATATTTTATTTGTGTATGATGTTGAGTCCTTTCCCTGTGCCTTTGGCATCCTCTGGGGTGTCCTGTTTCTGTGTATTTCTGATCCTCCAAACTGCAAGGTTTATCTTATCTCTAGCACTTGAGGTCACCTTCAGTCTGTCCTCCCATGATAAGTGCTGAAGTGTGAGGATCTGGAGAAGACAGCATTTCCAGCATCATGCCAACTCTCCTGTCATTGATGTTACATGGATTACTTCCTTCCTTTAAGGACCATTTGCTTCTTATTATGGCACTTAATTTCTCTTTCCTTCTGCTGGAAATGGAGGAAATACTAGACATCATATTGGCTTGATCCACTGCAGTCAGCAAGGCGCCATCACCTTTTCAATAGCACACCCCACGGTCACTTTTTAAATTATACTGCCATAGATGCCCCTCATTTGCCCATAGCCCTAAATAGTTCCCCATTTAACTCTGAGTAAAAGTGAAAGTCTGTTTGGTGACCTTGTGGTGACCTCTTACTTTCCTTGCCTCTCTTGTTTCATGTCCCACCACTCTCCTGTCCGTTCACCCCTCTCCTCTTGCTTTTTCTCAAACACACAAAAAGACGCATTGCCACGTTAGGGCATCTGCACTGGCCCTTTCCTAATCCTCATCTCCTTCAAGCCGCTGCTTCTTTTTGGCTTCAAAGTGGGGTGTGTGTGTGTGTGCGTGCCTGCTCAGTCATGTCCAACTCTTTGTAACCCCATGGACTGTAGCCCACCAGGCTCCTCTGTCCATGGGATTCTCCAGGCAAGAATACTGGAGTCGGTTGTCACTTCCTTCTCCAGGGGATCTTCCCAACTCATGGATCAAACCCACGTCTCCTGTATCTCCTGCATTGGTAGGTGGGTTCTCTACCACTGAGCCACCTGGGAAACCCTTGAAAGTGATACCTGTCTTGAAAATGCCATTTATTACCTGCTGCCTGACAGATGCCCCCTGCAGCATTCCTGATTTTACTTTTTTTCAATAATACATATTACCTTCCAGCTTCTATACAGTTTATTTATTGAACAGGTTTATTCTCTGTATGTTTGCTCCACAAGAGCAGAAATCTTTTCCAGTTTTGTTCACCAATGACCTCCACATACCTAGAATAATGCCTAGCACGTTCTAGGTGTTCAGTCCATGTTTGTTGAATGAATATAGGATTGAATTAATAAATTGACTATTAAGAAAATTAAATGACCCACCTGTAAGTTCTTAAAGGCTGGTTAGCACCTTTGGAAGATACATTTTAACACAGATCTACAGCCAAATATTTTGTAAGCTTTTGTTATATTCCAGGGAATGTGATGGGAAGTGTACTGTATACTTTAAGGGAATTACATTTTCATTTGTTCGACAAATTGTGTGTGTGTGTGTGTGTGTGTGTGTGTGTAGGGCTTCCCAGGTGGCTTAGTGGATAAAGAACCCACCTGCAATGCAGGAGATGCAGATTCAATATCTGGGTGGGGAAGATTCCCTGTAGGAGGGCTTGACAACCCATGCCAGTAATCTTGCCTGGAAAATCCAATGGACAGAGGAGCCTGGCAGGCTGTATAGTTCATGGGGTCCCAAAGAGTTGGACATGACTGAAGCAACTGAGCATGCACGCGTGTGTGTGTGTGTGTGTGTGTGTGTATTTATGTGAGTGTATATATAGACCTTATTATGTAGGAAGCACTGTTAGAAACTTAGGATAGAAGACAAATAATAACAAGTGTTCCAAGTATCAGGCTCAGTGGAGCCAGATTCTCTGATTTTTTTTTTTAAGAGAAGCTTTAATCTGAATTGTTATATGAAATCTCTCAGTTTTTAAATGTTGATAACTAAATTAGAATGTCTAAACTTACTGTGACAACAAAATTAAATATTTATCACCACCATATGTTGCCTTTGGGCTTTGCTTATAATATCTGCTAGTTTGAAGGATAACATGGTATCAACTCAGAAGCAGTCTGAAACTTGTAGATGATAAGTGGATCTTAGAGGATGGACAGGATTTAGGTGTGCTGTGGGGATGAAAGAGGGAAGGAGTGTTTTTTTTGTGGCTTCTGGTACCTGGAGCAAAGGTGTTGAGGCAGGACAGGCAGAGTGCTGACACCAGGTTTGGGGAAGGGTGATGGAGGAGGTATATTCTTAGCAGTAATGGCAGTAGTCTCCCTTGGGTTATACTGAACTACCCTTTTAGGTTAAACTTACTGCGTTTGTCAGTGTACAGATATAAACAAAGTATTAGGTAAGACAGAAACTTATCTTTGTCATAATGGTCTGAGTGTAAGCAAACTAGAGTGCTCCTTTTCTCGATTCGCTAAGGCTCATTCTCATAAGCCAAAGATGGTTCAGCTGCAGGTTAGCATTCCAGCCGGTGGGAAGGGAAGGGAAGAATGGGTGAAGGCCATGACCCTTTCTTTAAAGGCAGGATCCAGACTTTGATCTCAGTACTTGTGTTCACACCCCATTGGCCAGAACTTGGTAACATGGCCACATCTGATTCCAAGAAAGCCAAGAAGTGTAGGTTTTTACCCCGGTGGCTATAAAAAAGTTACATTTTTATAGTAGAAAAAGAGAATGGGTATTGCAGATTATATACCCATCTGTCACATTTGCTCTTGTGGGTATTGGCTTCTCTGAGGTAAGGTATCTTTTATTATATCCTCAATTTTCTAATTATTTTAGTAAGACTTCAGTGGTACAAATGAAAGGTGATTCAATGGCATTGAAACATGTAAAATATCATGTATGAAACGAGTTGCCAGTCCAGGTTCGATGCACGATACTGGATGCTTGGGGCTGGTGCACTGGGATGACCCAGAGGGATGGAATGGGGAGGGAGGAGGGAGGAGGGTTCAGGATGGGGAACACGTGTATACCTGTGGCGGATTCATTTTGATATTTGGCAAAACTAATACAATTATGTAAAGTTTAAAAATAAAATAAAATTAAAAGCCAAAAAAAAAAGAAAAAAAATTCTATTTGTTTGTTTATTTTTGGCTGTGCTGGGTCTTTGTTGCTGCACGGGGTTTTCTCTAGTTGCAGCAAGCAGGGGCTACTCTCCAGTTGTCATGAGCAGGCTTCTCATTGCAGTGGCTTCTCTTGTTGCAGAGCATGGGCTTTAGGGTGCTAGGACTTCAGTGGTTGCAGCTCCCAGACTCTAGAGCACAGGCTCAATAGTTGCGGTGCAGGGGCTCAGTCACTTCACTGTAGGTGGACTCTTCCAGGACCAGGGATCAAACCTGTCTTCAACATTGGCAGGCAGATTCTCTACCACTGAGCCACCAAGGAAGCCCTGGAAGGCGATCCTTGACAATAAGTTTTTCATCTTTTAGATTCTTATAGCCCTCTGTATTTCTGGTTAAATCAAAGTAGCTTATCAAAGTAGCTTGGTGAGGTTTGTTTTTTGTTTGTTTCTTTCTTTCTTTATTTGCATAAAAGGTCTAGAGCAGCTGGTTTTCAATTTTTTGTTGTTGTTCTTGGGACCCTTTTGCAGTCTTAAAAATTACTAAGAACCCTGAAAAGATTTGTTTCTGTGGAGTAGAGTTAAAGAGAGGTTTAACTATTGGTTTTCATCTATAGCAACTCAATAAATTCTGGTGTTTAAGATATATTGAATTAAACAGTTTATACATCTAGAAGCTCATTATGGAAAGCTTTGATTTCTGTGCACACTTATCATTGCTTTTGGCCACCCAGCCCTGCATCTACCTTTTCTCACTTGGCAGGTCCTACTTTACCTCCTATGGAAGAGTAAAGATATTTGCACTTTCAACCACCTTTGCAGCCGACTGCAGGCATGTGACCGAGGTTCTGCTGGTCAGACGCAGTTCCATCTCATATTTTGAAATAGAAACCAGTGACTTGAGAATGCGTGTGGCAGCTCCCCAGGTGGTTTCCAGGACGGCAGCTGCTGTTGGCAGCGGGAGCTGCTGGCTGTCCTACCCGTCAGCGACAAGCAGCAGGCCACAGCTGCTGTGTGATTTGGGGTGATGCTCCCAGATATGTAGCCTCCAAGCCCAGTTTCTCTGGCCCTCTTGGAAATATGTGATCCTTCCATTATCATTCTGTGGGTTCTTTGCTTGAAACTGAGAATCCTGCTTGATCCATTCTCAGATGCAGTGTCTTTCAAAGCATAGCTTGGAAGTCTCACGAATCAGAATTACCTGGGCCACATCCTAACA
Organism: Bubalus bubalis; assembly: GCF_019923935.1. Taxonomy (NCBI): domain Eukaryota; kingdom Metazoa; phylum Chordata; class Mammalia; order Artiodactyla; family Bovidae; genus Bubalus; species Bubalus bubalis. Next base: position 10,954,810 of record NC_059179.1, read on the forward strand.
ATCCGTGCCTGTCGGTGGACTTGAAACTAATGGATCCAGAATCCTTTTGAGTTCCAGGAACCTGAATTTCATTTATTTTATTTTTTCTTCTTTGGCTATGCCAAAGAAGCTTCCCTAGTGGATCAGATGGTGAAGAGTCTGCCTGCAATGCAGGAGACCCAGGCTTGATCCCTGAGTTGGGAAGATCCCCTGGAGAAGGAAATGGCAACCCACTTCAGTATTCTTGCCTGGAAAATCCCATGGATGGAGGAGCCTGGTGGGCTACAGCCATGGGGTCACAGAGAGTCGGAGACAACTGAGCGACTAACACTTTCTTTGTTTTGCCATGCCACCTGGCATGTGGGATCTCAGTTCCCCGACCAAGGATCAAACCCACCCCCATCCCCACTACATTGGAGCACAGAGTCTTAACCACTAGACCACCAGGGAAGTCCCAGCAACCTGCAGTTTAAACATCTCAGGTTTATATGATTTTAGAACTGCTCTCCTAATGTTTCCAACTTTTTTAAATTATTTGTGCTCTGTTTAAAGATCTGAGTAAGCCCTCAAAGAATTCACTGTCTGTAACACAATGGCACCCCACTCCAGTACTCTTGCCTGGAAAATCCCATGGACGGAGGAGCCTGGAAGGCTTCGGTTCATGGGGTCGCTGAGGGTTGGACACGACCGAGCGACTTCAGTTTCACTTTTCACTTTCATGCACTGGAGAAGGAAGTGGCAACCCACTCCAGGGTTCTTGCCTGGAGAATCCCAGGGACAGGGGAGCCTGGTGGGCTGCCGTCTATGGGGTCGCACAGAGTCGGACACGACTGTACTGACTTAGTAGTAGTAGTAGTAATCAATGAGTAACTAGTATTCCCTGTCCTCTTCTCTCTCCACCCAGCCTCAAATTCTCCCTAAGCCTCTTTGTTCTGTCTCTTCAACTCTTTTCATGTCTTTTTTTTTCCTCTGGCTTATTCTCCCTGAGAAGTAGTAATTCCCTCAATGGGATTGCCTATATTCAGTGGTCCCAGGATTGATTTGGATTTTAAAACTATACCATGACTGGGGCTTCTTGCAGGGCATTTCTTTCTTGGGCATTTCTGCAGCCTGCTGGTCCACAGCTTGATGTTTACTGCAGGAATCACTGGAGAGGATGAAGGTGAGAGATCGGAACATACTGAGAGACTTTCCTTGGAAAGCTTTTCATTCATGGATTCAGGCCAGAAAATAGCACAAAAGGATTGAATAATGTACCTCTGAAGTTTCTAGTATCACAGAAGGTTATAACTTGAAAGGCGCTTAGCTCCCTCATTTCATGAATGAGGAACTGAGGAGAAGTTATGTGTCCAACATCACATAATTGATTAGTGGAGTTTAAAAGCCAAAATAAATTTAGAAGTGGGAAGTGATAATGCAGTGCTTGATCTAAACTAGCATACAAAGGAAGGAGACTAGCATTTATTGAGTATTTGAACTTGGGTACATTCACCTAACATCTTGAAGTCTCAGCTTTCTCAATTGCAAAATCAAGATTCTAATAAGAGCAAACATTGAAATGATATTGACTGTGTGCTGGGAACTGTTCTAAGCACTTTATATGCTAGGTCATTTAATCCTTACCACATCGACATGACTTAGGTACTAGTACTTTTCCCCTTTATTCAGATGTACAGAAAGCTATATATTTACCTGCAGTCACCCTGATAAAATATTCTGTTTTCTATTGCTGCATTACAAATCACCCCAAGCTTCATGTGTTAAGACAACATACATTTATTATCTCACAGTTTTATCTCACAGTTTCATGGGGTTGGGAGCCTAGGCAGCCCAGGCATAAGTAGGTCCACTGCTCGAGGTCTCTCAAGACAGCATGGAGGTGTTGACCAAGGTAAGGATCAGATCTGAGGCTTGAAGTCGTATTCCAAGTGCACGTCATTCTTGGCAGCATCATCTCCCTGTAGCTATGGGACTCATGATGACTGAGTCTTCAAGGTCAGCAGAAGAATGTCTTTTTCTTTGAAAGGTCTCCCACTCTGGATAATCTCCCTTCTGATGAACTTAACGTCAAATGTTTAGGGGCCTTAATATATCTGCAAAAATCTGTTCTTCTTTGCCATATGATAGGATGTAAACATGGGAGTAATGTCCCATCACCTTTGCCATGTTTTGCTGAGGTTAAAAGCTAGTTACAGGTCTTCTCTACACTCAAGGTGAGGTGATTATATAAACCTGCGCATCCCAAGGCGTATCACAGTGCCATCTTAGAATTCCACCTACCATAGCCAGGAAGACTGAGGTTAAGCCCTGACTGGATCCAGGTCTAAGAGTCCATGCTCTCAGTCACAATGACCTTCTTTCTCCTTCTGAAGCAAGTAAACCCACTTTATAACCTTGCATGGTGTTCTAAGAAAGATAATTTCTTACCAGCAGATTCTTACCGGGTACTAGGCAATAATTAAATCTCTTCATACCTCCTCTTTTCAAAGTCTGCTTCAAGAAACCTTATAACCACCTGCAGTTTTGTATTTTCAGAAAGAAATTTCCAGTAGTCTCTGATTATATAACTTATTGCCATTGGTTCCTATTTTTTCTCAGGCAGAAATAACCCTGGGTTTTGGGATATGAGACCTGAGTTCTCAAGAAATAACCCTAGCTCTGCTTTTTCTGCCTTTGAAACAGATGAAGTGATTGAGAAGAAACAGTGAACATCGTCATCTTGTAGACAGGACAACATGGATCAGCCGTTAACTGTGAACTCCCTGGTAGGTGGCACCAACTGATATTTTACACGTGTTTCGAAAACCCAGAAAGAAGAACAGAAACATGCCAAATGTGAAATGAGTCACGATTACTTCAAGAAGTTAAACACTTGCCGTTTTCATCCATCTGTGTGGTCCTCTCCTTTGAGGAAGTGACTAATAAAACCATCTTTGCTAGAATTAAAAATAATTCTTTTTTTTTTCCATGAAAGTATGAAATTTTAATTCTCTGGTGTGGTTCCAGGAGTGTAGTTCTTTAGCACGACACCAGAGAGAATTTCAGAGATGACATTGTAACAGGTACTTTGACTGTTCTGTGCCTCCGTGTGTCACAGATGAAAAATTAGAGGTTTACCTTGTGTGGTAATAGCTAAGGAAACATTTTATGTTTAACACTGAGATGCGGCTTTGGAATCCTTGTGTAAATGTGCAAATACCTGGAACACTTGTCCTTTTCATCTTTTCCCCTTACAGCCAACATAGTACACACCTTCTTGAGCTACATCTTAGGAGAAATAATGTGCTAGAGAGGAAATAGCAGGGGCCTAGAGGTCCCATGGGTTTATTGTGCGTTCCAGATCAGTCTCTGAATGTGAGTATAGCGACATTATATAATCTCCATGGCCCAGTTCTGTACTTTGTGCCTTACGACTTCTGGAAACCAGTTTTAATGTTACGAGCCTATCACTGGGGCTTGATAAACAAAGGTTGTCATTACCATCCACCTTCTCCTGATGACGCTCCCAAACCCACTCACTAACCTTGTCGTCCTGGGGGCAGCAGTATACTGAATACCTTCTACACACAAAGCTTAGCACCGGAACACAAACAGAGGGCCTAGTGCTCGCTCTGCAACAGGGTAGTGTTCTCTCTCTGTGGAAAAAGTCCTCCACAGTTGCCCAGTTGCTTTTGTGAGTATGTTTGAGGAGCAGAAAGTTGTAGGCACTTTTCATTTTCTGACACTGTATTGTCAAGACTGCCGCATTTCCACCTCCGCAGAAGGAGTCATTTTCCTGGAGTTCCTTGTGTGTTTTTCGAGAATGTTATGTGAAAATAATTAAAATTTTAGTGGACATGTCAATGTAAAAAATGAACACTAAGGCTTTGTCATTTTTATTTACATCCAAGAAGTTCATATTCAAATGAAAAATTATAGATTGATGAAGCGTTTAGGCTCTTTCCCACTTTATCTCTGAAATCAGTTTTAAACTTGAGTAGCAACATTCCCATAGATGGAAAATAAATATTTTTTTCTTCAGGTAAAAAGATAGTCTAATTATAATCATATTGTTCCCTTTCTGTCTTCCTCCTTTATTTGATATATTTATTGGTTATCATTTGTGTTACAGGGAATATACTATATTCCAGAGCACAAAGATGAGTATAAAATGATTCCTTTCCTTCAAGGAGCTTATAAGGAGTCAAAAATACTTGTAAACAAATCATCATAACTCAGCATAGACTGCATAGTAAAAAAATGGACAAGTTACTTTTGTGCATGCAGGAGGCTGAAGTCTGCCCTAATTTTCCTAGATTTTTTTTCTGATGTCACTGAAGCATTAATCTGTGGTCATATAACGGCATTCTTGGAACACAGTCAGGATTATTTGGTTACATGGGGCTTATGCTGTTTCCTCACCAGCAGAGCTGAGAAGCTGCCACGGAGACTCTGTCCCACAGAGCCTAAGAGATGTGCTATAGGGCCTTTAACAGGAAAAAAAAAATTGTTGACTTTTTCACCTTTCAGAAGTACTGACTTTTTATTGAATAATTATCCTGAATTTATATGTTCTGTGTTTTTCCAAATGTGTATGTGTTTTTATTAATAAAACACAAATGTGTTAATATCACAGATCCTTTTTCAGTAATTATTATCATTATTTTCTTAGTCAGGGATGAATTAACAGTAGAATAATGTTGGGGGGGCTGAGTGGGAGTGGGAGGGCAGGAAGGTGGTGTGTTCATATGCTGAAAAAGGCTTCTCTTAAGACCTATTGGTGGGGTTTTATATTATTCACTTGGTAAAGATTCAAAGAGGCCCTGAAAGCTCATTAAACCAGGAAATATCAATAACCTCAGATATGCAGATGACACCACCCTTATGGCAGAAAGTGAAGAGGAACTCAAAAGCCTCTTGATGAAAGTGAAAGTGGAGAGTGAAAAAGTTGGCTTAAAGCTCAACATTCAGAAAATGAAGATCATGGTAACTGGTCCCATCACTTCATGGGAAATAGATGAGGAAACAGTGGAAACAGTGTCAGACTTTATTTTTCTGGGCTCCAAAATCATTGCAGATGGTGACTGCAGCCATGAAAAAAAGACGCTTGCTCCTTGGAAGGAAAGTTATGACCAACCTAGATAGCATATTCAAAAGCAGAGACATTACTTTGTCAACAAAGGTTCGTCTAGTCAAGGCTATTGTTTTTCCTGTGGTCATGTATGGATGTGAGAGTTGGACTGTGAAGAAGGCTGAGCGCCGAAGAATTGATGCTTTTGAACTGTGGTGTTGGAGAAGACTCTTGAGAGTCCCTTGGACTGCAAGGAGATCCAACCAGTCCATTCTAAAGGAGATCAGCCCTGGGATTTCTTTCGAAGGACTGATGCTAAAGCTGAAACTCCAATACTTTGGCCACCTCATGCAAAGAGTTGACTCATTGGAAAAGACTCTGATGCTGGAAGGGATTGGGGGCAAGAGGAGAAGGGGACGACAGAGGATAAGATGGCTGGATGGCATCACTGACTCGATGGACGTGAGTCTCAGTGAACTCTGGGAGTTGGTGATGGACAGGGAGGCCTGGCGTGCTGCGATTCATGGGGTCTCAAAGAGTCGGACACGACTGAGTGACTGATCTGATCTGATCTGATTTTGGAATAGAATTGAATACATACAGTAACTTTGGATCCAAAACATGTCTTGGAGACCCTTCGAGTATAATGATATGATGCTTACCCTGGCAGGAATCCATCTCTTGGCTTACTTCCATAAGGATATCAGATCAGATCAGATCAGTCGCTCAGTCATGTCCGACTCTTTGCGACCCCATGGATCGCAGCAATGGTCAATGATATTTTACCTAAAATGACCTACACATACCCAGGAACTGCCACATAGCTGTAGCTGAAACCTGCAAGAGACCTTAGTCCAAAAAAGTGTATGTTTACCCTGCAGATATGTGCTTTTCTGGTGTGCAGGCCACATGTTTAAGCAAAAAGACCTCTTTTATCATGTTATTAACTCATTAAAAAAAAAAAAAAAACTTTCCTTAGGTTCTGATGTCAGATATTTAGTACAAAAAATACATCTATAATTTCAGTCTGTTCATTTCTTCTTATAACCAGAGATTCAAATTTGGCTCTGCAGAAAAAGTTAGCTGCGATGCCCGACCACACGGATGTCTCCCTCACCCCAGAAGAACGAGTCCGTGCCCTGAGCAAGCTGGGCGGGAACATCACCATCAATGAAGATATCACTCCACGCCGCTACTTTAGATCAGGGGTAGAAATGGAGAGGATGGCGTCTGTGTATTTGGAAGAAGGAAACCTGGAAAGTGCATTTGTCCTTTATAATAAATTTATAACGTAAGTATTTTATCTTGGAGATCTTTGAAATGAGAACATTGGGAGCAAATATTTACATGCTATTTTGATGAGACAGCTTCAATGCCAGGCATGTATTCATACTCAGATCAAATTTACAATCTCCAGAAGCAGGAGAGGGTCAGGTTTTTAAGTTACCAAGTCATGTACTCAAAGGTGTCCCAATACCGTCTCTGAGGCTTAGGGGTGGAAGATCAGAGATGAAGTGAGGTGCAGGGATGTATATCCATAGACCAGCACTGTAACCTGAGTGCCCACTTCTCTCTCTTCACAAAATTTCTTGTTCCCTGTCATTCTCCCTTCACAAGAATCCAAGCCTTAGAGCGCCGACATCATATTGTGGCTCTATCTAGAGCATCTGAAACGTGCCATTAACGTTCTTGAAGTTCAATTTGATGGGTTGAAACAAGGGATAAATGGATGATCCTAGGAAGGAACTGATTGGGGGACAGAGTGTAGTAGTTGATTTAACATTGTAGTCCGTATTTCTTAAGGCAATTATTTAGCTGTGTAAGAATTGTTGTGTATAAAAGATCTTCCAATATACTGAAAGTGGCAACATCAAAATAGTCATGTAAAAATATCATACTTCACATTAGATAGATATTTGTTAATAATGTATCCTCATTTGAACTAAAAAAATGAGATTTGGACTTTCTGTACCAATTTGCCATCTTACCGATTGTGAAGATCTCCTGTTACCAAAAGTGATCTGATCAGAGCCGAAGCCCTTATTTTTGTTTCCACTGAAAGTCACTCATTGATTAATTGTATTAATTTACTTGGGGATTTAATCTGAGGCCATGCAAGAAGTTGAAAAGATTAACTGTTTTTTGAAATTTGTTTTTGGCTGCGATGGGTGTTTGGTGCTTTGTGCAGGCTTTCTGGAATTGTAGCCATTGGGGGCTACTCTCTAGCTGTGGTGCCGGGGGGCTTCTCTTGTCGAGCACAGGCTGTAAGCACAGGGGCTTCAGTAGTTGCCACTCTCAGGCCATAAAGCACTAGCTTAGTAGTTGTGGCACATGGGCTTAGTTGCTCCTAAGCATGTGGGATCTTCTAGGACCAGGGATCAAACCTGTGTCCTCGGTGTTGGCACGCAGATTCTTATCCACTGCACCACCAGGGAAGTCCAAGATCAACTGTTTTAAATGCTGCATCCGTGATTCTACCATGGGTGAAATTAAAGATAATTAGTGTGGTATGAAAAGTGGTCTCTTTCAGCCAATAAAAAAACTAAGTAGTTAATTGAAACATGTCTGTGGTGAATCAATAATTAAACAATTTTGGAGGAAGGAAGAATATGCTACTATGTTAATCAAAACTAGTATTTGCTCTAAGGGCTATTCGTTGATTTAACAAATATTTATTGGGCATTTATAATGATGAGATGGACACTATTCTACAGGCTGAGGATATATCAGTAAGAGGGAAAAAAACAGAATTTCATGCCCTTGTGAAAGCAAAATCTTAACTTTACCTGGAAACAATGAACCTGGTTTGCTATAAGGATTTCCCTTCATTTTTACTGTCCCTTGTTCCTGAAAAGGTGATGAAAAATAATTATTAATTCAGTTCAGTTCAGTCGCTCAGTCGTGTCCGACTCTTTGCGACCCCATGAATTGCAGCATGCCAGGCCTCCCTGTCCATCACCAACTCCCAGAGTTCACTCAAAATCATGTCCATCGAGTCGGTGATGCCATCCAGCCATCTCATCCTCTGTCGTCCCCTTCTCCTCCTGCCCCCAATCTCTCCCAGCATCAGGGTCTTTTCCAATGAGTCAACTCTTCGCATGAGGTGGCCCAAGTATTGGAGTTTCAGCTTTAGCATCACTCCTTCCAATGAACACCCAGGACTGATCTCCTTTAGGATGGACTGGTTGGACCTCCTTGCAGTCCAAGGGACTCTCAAGAGTCTTCTCCAACATCACAGTTCAAAAGCATCAATTCTTCGGCACTCAGCCTTCTTCACAGTCCAACTCTCACATCCATACATGACTACTGGAAAAACCATAGCCTTAACTAGATGGACCTTTGTTGGCAAAGTAATGTCTCTGCTTTTGAATATGCTATCTAGGTTGGTCATAACTTTCCTTCCAAGGAGCAAGCGTCTTTTAATTTCATGGCTGCAGTCACCATCTGCAGTGATTTTGGAGCCCCAAAAAATAAAGTCTGACACTGTTTCCACTGTTTCCCCATCTATTTGCCATGAAGTGATGGGACCAGATGCCATGATCTTCATTTTCTGAATGTTGAGCTTTAAGCCAACTTTTTCACTCTCCTCTTTCACTTTCATCAAGAGGCTTTTTAGTTCTTCACTTCTGCCACAAGGGTGGTGTCATCTGAATATCTGAGGTTATTGATATTTCTCCCAGCAATCTTGATTCCAGCTTGTGCTTCTTCCAGCCCAGCGTTTCTCATGATGTACTCTGCATAGAAGTTAAATAAGCAGGGTGACAATATAACAGCCTTGACGTACTGCTTTTCCTATTTGGAACCAGTCTGCCCTTCCATGTCCAGTTCTAACTGTTGCTTCCTGACCTGCATACAGGTTTCTCAAGAGGCAGGTCAGGTGGTCTGGTATTCCCATCTCTTTCAGGATCTTCCACAGTGTATTGTGATCCACACAGTCAAAGGCTTTGGCATAGTCGATAAAGCAGAAATAGATGGTTTTCTGGAACTCTCTTGCTTTTTTGATGATCCAGTGGATGTTGGCAATTTGATCTCTGGTTCCTCTGCCTTTTCTAAAACCAGCTTGAACAGCTAGAAGTTCATGGTTCATGTATTGCTGAAGCTTGGCTTGGAGAATTTTGAGCATTACTTTACTAGCGTGTGAGATTCCATTAAGGATTCTGGCTGACATTTATCTGAGTTATGAATTTTCATATATGAGTTTTTAATACACATATATATACCATGCCGGGCTTCCCTGGTGGCTCAGCTGGTCAAGAATCCTCCTGCAATGTGGGAAACCTGGGTTTGATCCCTGGGTTGGGAAGATCCCCTGGAGAAGGAAACAGCTACCCACTCCAGTATTCTGGCCTGGAGAATTCCATGGACTATTCCATGGGGTTACAAAGAGTTGGACACGACTGGGTGACTTTCACACCAAGGCACTGCTGATTCATCGGGGGCCCTTCGAGTCTGTTTCTGTTGAAGGTGCTTTTATCCGTCTTTCCGGACTCTGACATGTTCACGTGGTGCTCAGTGTTGCCAGCGCTATACTCAAGTGGAATGCTGCTCTAGTGGGGTTACGTGCCCCAGACCTGAGAAAAACTAAAGTGATGTGATCTGTTGAGGAGCACCCTGACTTTAACCCTCTTAACCTCAGTGCTTAGTTTGCCGAGCTTAACTCCTCTGTAGTGCCCAAATCATATTAAACCAACCTTTGATGGCCGATGGAAAGAATATAGGTTAAATAAGAAGGAAAATGGCAACCCACTCCAGTATTCTTGCCTGGAAAATCCCATGAAGGAAGAGCCTGGCGGACTACAGTCCATAGGGTCACAACGAGTTGGACACGACTGAGCATACATAAATAATGTTATTAACCATGTCCTTTTGAAAAGGAGGTTCATCTTATATTAGAAACCATCACTGAACTTTTTCTGTCATATAACTCTAAGGATGTGTTTTCTCTTTCTCCAGTTTATTTGTAGAAAAGCTTCCCAACCATCGAGATTACCAGCAATGTGCAGTACCCGAAAAGCAAGATATTATGAAGGTATTGAGTGATCAACTCTCTCTGGAGGTTCAAGTTCCCCAAGTATCCATTATTGATTCATCCCTTTTCTTTCCTCCTCTGTCTAATCCTCTCGAGAGTTTCAGTGCAAAAAAAAAAAAAAATCATTCCATTAGCTGTGATATTTCAATCTCTTCTTAGACTTTTAGTCATCATTACTGTGGGATGTCTACTTAAAACTGGGAGAAGAAAAGAAAAAAATCAAGAATGCACTTGATCTTAAGATATGAAGAAGGAATTATTTCATGATTCCTCTCAGAGATTGAGAGAATAGTTGTCTGTTTCCCCATACTTATTTAAGACAATCATTTTGGCGGGTTTTGGTTATTCCATACAATTCTCAACTCAATACCTGTTTGAAAATCAGTGTTGATTATCAAGGCAGCCACAAAGTTCTAGTCATTGTCTTCTTATAGTACTCACCTCTTAGACAATAAAGTCTTTAGTGAGTGATCTGAAATATTCCAAAGGAAAAGGAAGGCTGTTGAAATGTATTTATTTAGCATCGGTGTTTGCTACATATATAGTTTCAAATATCTTTAGCTGAGAATATATCCTCTTAGATAACATTTAAACAGTGTTTTCCATTTATTAGTCTTAAGTAGTTTGGGTTGATTTTATATGATGGAGATAATGTACACAAAGTCGATCACAACATGAAATTTGAAATTATTCTCCATAACTATTTTACCACATAATGGAATAAAAACTCTCTTAGCCAGTTATGTGGGGCTTCCCTTGTGGCTCAGTGGTCATGAATCCACCTGCAATGCAGGAGATGTGGATTGGATCCTTGGGTCAGGAAGATCCCCTGGAGAGGGAAATGGCAACCTACTCCAGTATTCTAGCCTGGGAAATCCCATGGACAGAGGAGCATGGTAGGCTACACTCCATGGTGTCACAAAGAGTCAGACACCACTTGGCAACTAAACTACAACAACCAGTTATGTCAGGCCTGAGGGTGCCTGTAAGTAGAACATAAATGGTCATCTACATTGTTAAATTTCTGTACACTGTCTGCAGGGTCATTCTTTATCCAGCCTTCGTGTAACATTTCCCTTCAGTTCTCTTGTTCATTTAATGTTAGAAAGTTCTGGATGGAAATCAAGGTGTTAGGCTGCCAAGATGACTCTTTTACTCTAATTTGGTGGTGGTGGTGTAGTTGCTAAGTCATGTCCGACTCTTAAAACCCCACAGACTGCAGCCTGCCAGGCTCCTCTGTCCATGGGATTTTATAGGCAAGAATACTGGAGTGGATTGCCATTTCCTTCTCCAGGGGATCTTCCCAGCCCAGGGATTGAACTCGGGTCCCCTGCATTGCAGGCAGATAATTTACTGACTGAGCTACGAGGGAAGCCCACTCTAGGATTATTCTTATTTTCACTTATAGAGAAAAAAAATTCTCCAAAAGCATAAACATTTTCTGTTTGTGCTCATTGAATAAATGGATTGATGGATGACAAAAGATTAAGAGCACAGAAATTTTAATGGAGGAGCTTAGCTAGAGTTAGGAGTTTGGGGTTTTAGTCATAAGGAGGCCATAAGTCAGTTGTATGACACGGGACAAGCCTTTTGATGTCTCTGAGCCTTTGTTTCCTCATCTGTACTAAGGCTGGGGTGGGTACTTGGATGGTATTTTCATGCCATCAAGAATCACCAAGAAGTTGTTTGAGATACAGATCCCAATCCTTTCTCTGAACATGTTGATTCAGTAAATCTGGGGTTAGGCCTGGGAATCTATATTTTTATAAAAGGTGCCTCAACTGCTTTTTACAGTCTGTTAAGCCTAGGGATCTCTACTTACCGTGTTCTCCAATGTCCCTTTTAACTATGATGCCATATAATTTACATACCATGGGATGTGCAGTTACAAATCCACTACCTGAAAATGAGGTACCTACCTAAACAAAATGCTTACCTAACCAGTGGAGTCAATAAAGGTCTTACAAAGGGGATACTTTTTTCTCTTCTCTGCTGAAAAGTTGTATTTTGGAGCCCTAGAAAATACTGATTTTTCCACCTTCCTGTTTGGTTACTTGTGTCTTGATTTCTAATACACATACCAGTTGTTTTTCTTTCTCAGCTGATGATCTGAAAGACTATACTGAAAATTCTACTAATCAATGTGTGTATATATATATTTTTAAAAGAAACTGAAGGAGATTGCATTCCCAAGGACAGATGAATTGAAAAAGGACCTTTTAAAGAAATATAACGTAGAATACCAAGAATATTTGCAAAGCAAAGTAAGTTCAATCGGTGCCTTTATTTCATGAATTGTTTTCTGTGCAAATATTTTTTTGAATTTTATTTTCATGAGTTTTTCAAATGTCATATGCATTTAAGTTGAAATTAAAGAAACAGTGATGGAAAACACATTAAAAAGTTTGATGTTGATGTCCAGGTTAAGTACTTGCACCAAAGATGTGGTAATTTTTATTTCCCAACAAGATCTAATAAAGAGAAGCATTAGAAAATAGACTTTCTACAGTAATTTAACCAGAGTGTTCTTTCACTGTTTACCTGCGGCTACCACAGCATTGTCAATTGGCTATACCCCAATACAAAATTAAAAGTTCAAAGTTGGGGGAAAAAAAGAATAAACAGAGCTCTTTGACCAACTCTTGCCAGTGTAATCTTGAACCAGATGGCTGCTCTTTAGCGATGAAAGGAGTCAGTAAGAGAGGTAGGGAGAATAGTATATAGTTTCTGAGGTATCTAATTCGATTCTTAAATATTTTAATGTTATGTTATTATATTCTTAAATATTATAATTACTATAATAACATAGAATAATATCTAGCCATATGCGTGAAATGTAATCATATCATCAAAGGATGATGACTTCTGGATTCTTACTAAATAGAGAGTGAAAAGAAAAATTATGTCTGAGATCAAAGGGCATTGAGCAATGAAACTGACCGATCAGTCTATAAGATATTCCAGTTCAGCACTGGAACTCTTAAGGTTTACAGCTTCTGTTTTGCTATTTTGTTTGACTGTGTGTTTATGTGCTTTGAAAGTTTCACTATTACTGATTCTCAGTTCAGTCCAGTCTCGTTGCTGCTGAACATGGTCACAGGCCTTGTTTACTTCCTTTGGTGTCGCTGGAAGTAGGTTTGAGTGAGCCGTGTGCACTGAGTAACAGAAGGAAGGTTGAAATCAGAAGATTCCCTCCAGGGTGGATAGTGATCATTTGATTTGAACTGTGAAAGACTGGGGCTTCCCAGGTGGCCCCTGGGAAGGGGTTACAGTGGTAAAGACCCTGCCTGACCTCGGTCAGGAAGATTCCCCTGGAGGAGGGCATGGCAACCTACTCCAGTATTCCTGCTTGGAAAATCCCTATGGACAGAGGGGCCTGATGGGCTGCATTCTATAGAGTTGCAAAGAATCAGACACGACTGAAGTGACTTAGCAAGCACACACGCAAAAGATTGAAGTAATTTTGGCGGCCCAGACAGGACAACAGGAAGGGGGAGCAAAGCCTGAGTTCCCCTCCCTACTTAGTGGTGTGAACGCTAGTCCCCTCCGCTCTCTGGGAGGAACAGCATCAGCAGTTGTGGTCTGCTGTTAGTGATACCAATTACTCATAGTCCACAATAGGATCCCAAGTATATGACAGGTAGAAATATTTGGGGGGATAGCATAGCAGCCTTTATGTCTGGGAGACACAGACATAGCAATAAGCCTTTGGTACAGGCAACACTCACGTCACCTGCAGTCTGGTAGAATGCAGATTCTCTGGCCCCACCCCAGACCTGCTGAATGCCAGTCTGCCTTGTAACAAGACCCAGGGGATTCATGTACATCAAGTGCTGCTTTAAACTATGTCCCCCACCTCGCCCCTGCCTCCTGGTAGCTCCCAAAGTTAGTTTTCAACAGAATTATTTGGGAAGCTTCTTAAAGATTAGTTCTCTGACCTAATAAAGCCTAGATATTTTTGTTAAGGCTGGAGAGTTTGGGAATCATCATTCTTAACAAAGTTCCCATTAGTTTGTTCTGATAGAGATGATGACCCCATTCTGAGAACCACTTTTTAGGGATACCCCCTTCTCCATGAAGTCCCAGCACTATGACTTCAAGAGTCAGATGCAAAAAGGTTCAAGGGTGTGGTACTATCCCTAAGAGCTTTGGATGATGAAGGCAGTGTTCTCTCTGGCGCTGTCTGATATGGGAGCCACTAACCTGTGGTACTTAACACAAGGCTAGTGAGACTGGGGGATTGAATTTCGGATTTCATTTCATTTTAATTAAATTTCAGTAGTCACATATAGCTAGTAGCTACTATACTGGACAGTGCAGTCTAGGGTAATATGACCATTCTGTGAAATAGTCTGATCAGCCAGGCTATGCAGATAGTCCTGACTTTGATTTTCTACTATTTAAAAGCACAGGAGGATGGAGGGAGCTTGATTATCCTGGCTCATCTCTGGTAAATTATGAGTGGACTCCAAACTGCTCCTGAAATCAGACTAAGGGGCTTTTGCCACTATGTTATGTATTTCTCTGGTGGTCTCAGGAGTGTCCCTGTAGGCATGTGGGAGTATCTAGCTGTGTCTGCTGGAAGATTGAAAGCATCTGCTTATTTGGCCTGGAAACTAACTTTTTCCTGTGGCAACCACATTTTCTAGAACAAATACAAAGCTGAAATCCTCAAAAAACTGGAGCATCAGAGGTTGATTGAGGCGGAAAGGAAGAGGATCGCCCAGATGCGCCAGCAGCAGCTGGAGTCAGAGCAGTTTTCGATTTTTGAAGATCAGCTCAAGAAGCAGGAATTAGCCCGGAGTCAGGAATTAGCCCGGAGTCAGCTGCGAAGTCAGGAAACGCCAGCACTGTCCGAGCAGATCGATGGCAGCGCTTTGTCCTGCTTTTCCACACACCAGAACAATTCCTTGCTGAATGTACTTGCAGATCAGTCTCATAAAGGTGACGCAACCAGTTATGCTGGCCACTCACCTCCCGTCAACAGGGCCTTAAAGCCAGCTGCCACTCTAAGTGCTGTTCAGAGTAAGTGATACACGCCCACAAAACATGCAATCACCTCTTTTTTGGTTTGTTTTTCTTTTTTTTTCATTTATTTATTTTTAATTGGAGGATAATTGCTTTACAATATTGTGTTGGTTTCTGCCATACATCAACGAATCAGCCATCGGTATACATATGTGCCCCCTTCTTGAGCCCCCCTTCCCACCTCCCACCCCATCCCACCCCTCTTGGTTGTCACAGAGCACCAAATTTGAGCTCTGTGGGTCATACAGCAAACTTCCACTGGCTGTCTAATTTTATCTATGGTAATGTATATGTTTCAGTGGTACTGTCTCAATCTGTCCCATCCTCTCCTTCCCCTCACTGTGTCCACAAGTCTGTTCACTATGGAACCGTATAGCAACATCTGGGCAGGGTCTACTCATTTTATCATGAGCCGTGGTAGTTCCCCTGCATGATGTGGTGTGAATGACTGTGTCATCTGCGTTTTGCTATATGTAACCTTAACGTTCAGGAAATGTGATTTGCCCCTTGATAGAGCAGAGACTCAGAGAAGGCAATGGTAGCCCACTCCAGTACTCTTGCCTGGAAAATCCCACGGGCGGAGGAGTCTGGAAGGCTGCAGTCCATGGGGTCGCGAAGAGTCGGACACGACTGAACGACTTCACTTTCACTTTTCACTTTCACGCCTTGGAGAAGGAAATGGCAACCCACTCCAGTGTTCTTGCCTGGAGAATCTCAGGGATGGGGAAGCCTGGTGGGATGCCGTTTATGGGGTTGCACAGAGTCGGACACGACTGAAGCGACTTAGCAGCAGCAGCAGCAGCAGCAGAGCAGAGACGGCATAATAAAGAAGATTATATTTGATCACAGTACAGATATTTTAGAAGAGAAACATTCTGAACATTTTTTTCATTCATGTATTTTAATCAAGAAACACATAAATCCTAAAAGGTAAACACTTAACACTGGAGAAGAAAGAAGATGCTGGTAAACTTGTTTGTCCAGAACTTTGCTCAGTCATTAAATGTAAATATTTAGCATTTCCCTGGCCCAGGAGGATCCGCACACATGGGTGGTTAACCTCCCAATGGATTATGTGTCTCTGCCAAGAATTAGTGCTGCTTGGGACTGTTACATCAGTGCTGGCAGGTTTCCAAAACCAAGTGGGAAAATTTCCCAGCAAACGCTGTCAGATGGAGTTTGTATTTCTTTTTATTTGGAAAGACTTATGATAAGCAGTCATGCTATAAATTACTCTACTGCCAGCTATTTCTGAAAATGTGGTGCTATTACTTAATGATGACCAACCTCCATAAGATATAAGCAACACATGGCAAACGCAAAAAAAGAATATCTTAAGGCTTACAGAATACGAGCTGTGTCGTCTGCAGCCTCTGCGCTTTGTGCCAAGTGAAAACGGCACACACGCATGTGAACAGTTGATCCAAGACCCCAAGATGTACAAGCGCTTGTACTTTTTCCCACTTACATAGAAATAATCTGTACGCAAAGGGTAATTCTACCTTCCCTCTGGTCATTGTTCACTTTTATAAGTTTTAAAATAAAATGCAGGAAGGGGAACACCCAATCATTTCATTTTTAGAATTTATATTTACCTGTAGTCACTTGAGGGAGGGGATGTAAGGTTTGTTTTTTTTTAGCTTTTTCTCTCTTTTCTGTTTCTTAGATTTAGTGGTTGAAGGACTGAGATGCGTCGTTTTATCAAGAGATCTTTGCCACAGATTTCTGCTGCTGGCAGAATCCAATACAGTGAGAGGAATTGAAACCTGTGGAATACTCTGTGGGAAGCTGGTATGGACTGTGTTCATGTCTTCTCTGCACAGGATACTGTCAGGAAAACTGGCTTTCTCGTGATGAGTTGAGCAGAACAGAAACATCCTCAGTGTCATTATGAAATTACCTGTATATAGACTAACGTGATAAAAATACTGTCATTAATGGAATTATCCTTCTAGAAAATAGATTGCAAAATCTCAGGGAGGCTGTAAAGTTTGTTGTAAAGAACTAATCACACTGTAAATTAAGTCTTTGTTTAGAAAAAGGGGGGTTTTCAGATTTCCAGAATTGTCTAGTTTTCTAAATCAGATTTCCCTTGTAATTGTTAGTTTTGCATGCATTCCTATAATTAACTCAACTTGCTTGTATCTGTGGCAGTGATAATCTTGCCACCCTTTTTCAGATATGTGATGAATAAAGCTAGGGTGGTGGTGTTTTCTTTAAAGCAATAGCTTCAGCAAACCGCAATCACATAGCACCAGTCATGTTTAAGTATGGAAGATTTTATCAGAAATAAGTGATGAAAGACAATGTCAAACTAGAAGGAGATAAAAGAGAGAAGATGCGTATATTTTTCTGCTTCAAGAAAAATATACTCTCTTTGGGGTATCAGTTTATATTTCTGAATTCAGGCACATTTTCATTCCTAAACATTTACTTGAGGACTGTTATTTAATGATATGTTTCATTCCCTGGTGGCTTAGAGGGCAAAGCGTCCACCTGCAATGCGGGAGACCCGGGTTCAGTCCCTGAGTCAGGAAGATCCCCTGGAGAAGAAAATGGCAACCCACTCCAGTACTCTTGCCTGGAAAATCCCATGGACGGAGCAGCCTGGGAGGCTGCAGTCCATGGGGTCGCCAAGAGTCGGCACAACTGGGCGACTTCACTTTCACTTTCATTCAACACACATTCTCCTACTGTATTCCAGTGTTGCGTTATCGAGGTTTCCTCAGAGGAAGCAGAGAAGATAAGCACAGAATAACCTGTCATTTCCTCCCCACAGCTCACCTTCTTTGCCCTGCAGGGGGGCAGTATGCTATGGATTCGTCTTCCCCAAGACCACATGTTGTACTTAGTTTGATTGATTCATTCATTCTTCCTTCATCCCTTCATCAAACAAATATTCACAGGCCCTGCCCTAGATGTTGGCATTCAGAAGCCTGCAATAGCCACTGTCTTGCCACATGATACCTATATGATGCTTGTAAAGAACCAGACAGATGATTAATTATAAATGGAGCTGGGTGCTCTCAGTGGAAGTGTAGGGTATCCTGGGAAGGTGTATGGGAGAGGGTCAAGAAGGGCTTCCCTTGGGACTTCCCTGGTGGTCCAGTGGCTAAGACTGTGCACTCCCAATGCAGGGGGCCTGGGTTCGATCCCTGGACAAGGAGCTAGATCCCACATGCAGCAACTAAGACCCAGTGAAGCCAAATTAAAATAAATAAATGATTTTTTAAATTAAAAAAAAAAAGGGCTTCCCTTGAAAGGTAATGGTTACATTACATATGTTTAGAATACATAAAGTTAGTCATGAAAGGAGGGGTTGGGGTGGAGGGAAGTGTTATAATCAAGGCCAAAGGAATAGTGCCCACTTTGCAGAGGCGTTCTGAGAGCAGAGACAGGATGGTGCCGTCGAAGGAGGGATAGCTCCTCACTGCACAAGCATCTCTTATCTGAGGATCCTATCACTACAACCCTCTTCCTTTCAACTCTTTATCTTTTACCTAAGGGGATAGAGGAAGGGGGGTCACAGAGGATGAGATGTTTGGATGGCACCACCGACTCAATGGACATGAGTTTGAGCAAACTGTGAGAGATAGTGAAGGATAGGAAGGCCTGACGTGGCACAGTCCATGGGGTCGCAGAGTCGGACGTGATTTAATGACTGAACAACAACAAAGGGATAAAATATTTTTTTCTTTCCCCTTTATCTAATTGCCTGTCCAAAACAGTGTCTTAATTATGGAAAATCCCTGTGAATCCCTCCCCCCAATAGTAAAAGAAAGTCGTGAGTCTTCAGGTGAAATTAAATAATAAGAAAGACCATCAACCTGCACAAACCATTAGAAATTGTCCTTCAATAAAACCACAGAATTATTTAATGACCATCTCCCCTCCCAGAGAAACCTGCCGCTATTTTATTCTGATTTTTCTATGGCAGTTCTAATGCAGCGTTTTACTTACTATCTAAACTTCAGGGATCAGCCCAGGATACTGATTCCTATTTATGACACATTTTTCTGTTGTGAAAATGGGTTTCAAGCGCCAAACAATTGACTCTCAAAGTTTTTGGTAAATGATCCGTCTTCAAGTCTGGGCCTTTGTTTTTGAATTGTGATGTGGGTGGGAGGAGGATGATGTAAGTGGTGGGTACTTTCTAGTCTTATTAAAACATTACACTTCCTACTCAGGCTTTTTTTTTTTTTTTTCTCTCTCAGGTGTTTATTATTCTCTATGCTCTTTGTTTTTCAGACACATAATGAATTTACTATTACCCACTTAATAGTGCCAAAGCAGTCTGCGGGACCAGACTATTGTGACGTGGAGAATGTAGAAGAATTATTCAGTGTTCAGGATCAACATGATCTCCTCACTCTGGGGTGGATCCATGTACGTTTGGCCTTTTGGGTTTTAGGTTGTTGCTGGTGTGTGTGTGTGTGTGTGTGTAAGGCTTTTTTCCTCCTGGAGGAATTTCAGCTTAATCGAAATAATTTATTATTTTTAATTTTTCCAAGTGTAATAAATGCCATCATATTAAAGCATTTTCTTCAATGCGAGGCAATGTCTAAATCTGTCAAATCTGGATTTGGAGAGTGCTGTTATAAATATCCTTTTTTTACTACCATTCCAAGTTAAAAGAAGAACTTTTGGAAGTCAGGTTGGCTTGTCTTAATAATTTTATGTAGTCTAATGGAGGCCTAGGCAGATTTTTATCTGTCTAATATGATTAGACAATTATTAATATTCCTTTTCCATTGGCTGTGGGTCTAAAGTAGATTAAGAAAATTTCTGAAAATGTTTCTTTTAAACAATGTTTGTACTTGTTAAATAGGGACCATACACTCCATTTTATAAATACCTCTCCTACAGGCCATAGATACTTGTGCGGTTGCGTATATAGCCACGGAGTGGGACCAAAAACTTGTGTTCCAACATTTACCAAGCCACCATAGAAGCAGGACAGGACTTACAAATCAAAAGACATGAGTTTAAATATCAGCTCTGCTAAGAATTCACTGTAGGAATGTTGGCAAGTGATTTAAGCAACCTCAGCATCAGCTTTTCTTCCATAAAATAGGGACATAATAATGGACTTCATATGTCAGTGAATTTCTCAACACATTTTCTTCTAGGGACCCAGAATATTGAAGCAATTGTTATTGGTGATGACATGGTACTTTTGCTATCCATGTTTTCCCTATTTGGTGAACATTTTTCCATCCAGTCTCACACTGGGCCTGGGGTAGGAACAAGTCGTCTCACCAAAGACTGAGAAAGAACCACCTTTTATTTTGCTTGCTTTATAGAGAAGTATTTAATAACAATGTTAAAATAACAATAACGGCAATAACAGCAATCATAACAGCTAATGATTTTGACAGCTTTCTGTGTACTGGGCACTGTTCTATGAATTTTACATTGGTTGTCTCATTTAATTTTCATAGTAATCCCATGAAGAAAAGTATTATTATCGTTATTTTATAACTGATGACATAGGTTTGAGGATGTTAAAGAATTTTTGCAGTGTCATACAACTAACAAGTGAGGAAGCCAGGACCCCGCATGAATACGACCTTGGATTCATGATTTAAGTGGTCACATTCCTTTTCGAAAGTGGCTGGAGTTTATTGTGAATTTAAAAATCATTATGAATGCATGCATTTTTCATAGTCAAACATAGACTTCTGATTTGCCTCTCATAAACACTTCCGTATATAGCCAAAACCTAGAAGATAGTTCTTTTAATTTATAATCTCCCCTTTCCTCTCATCATGCAAGATGAGCGCCAAACATCTTCAACAGCTCTTCGAATTCCTTTCTCTTGTTGTAGGGGGCGGAGATCCATGAAAGGACACCAGCATAGTGGGATATATTTAGCAAGAATTTTCCTTCTGTGTCCACAGTTTCATATCTTAAGTATCTTGCAGTTGAGGTTCTGTTCCTTGCAGGCAAGTTACTTAAAGGAGCCTCAGGATCTTTATACATAAAACTGAGATATTAATAATAAGTATCTCCCAGATGAGTTGCAATGATTAAATGAGGATCTATTTAAAGCCTCTGGCAAATCTCCAGTTTTATCTTTCCCAGTAAGCAGACAGTATATAAACACTCCCAAGAGTCTCTTTTCAAAGTTCTAGTTATTCCATAGATGTATAAAGGGAAGGATTATGTCAGTAAGACGTTTTCAAAACCCCCATTTGATTAGTGGTGGTAAAAAAGATAAAGCAAATAGCTAGAGTTTTTTATTGGAATGGGCTCTGGTTTTGGCTAAGACTTATCTGTTGCTTGTTCAATAAGATTGTCCTCTTTTCTTTTTATAGACACATCCAACCCAAACTGCATTCTTATCCAGTGTTGATCTCCACACTCACTGTTCCTATCAGCTCATGTTGCCAGAGGCCATTGCCATCGTCTGTTCACCAAAGCATAAAGAGTGAGTGTAACTCAAGAGGGTTTAAGTAAGGTTTCACCTGGGGCTGCTGGGCTCAGGTGTGCCCACACACCAGGCTGAAGCCCTTGGATAAGCAGGTACACCATGCCCTTAGGGAAAAGAGGTTGTTTCCTGCTGGCTTCCAAATATGTGCAGCTCTGCAGTCTTTTGCTTTTTAAGATCTTTTCCATGATAGAATTACCATGGAATTCTTTCTTTAGTTAATGTGACCTTGAAGTGGATAAACCAGATGTTGTTTCAGTTTGCCATTTGGGATCTTAGTTCTGTTGTATGATTTCTTTTGTGAGAAGATGTCTAGCTCAGGGAATTCCCTGGTGGTCCAGTGGTTAGGACTCCACACGTCCATTCGTGGGGACATGAGTTCGATCCCTGGTCAGGGAACTAAGAGCCTCTTCCCACACAGTGTGGCCAATAAAAAAAGAAAGAAAGAAAATTTCCAGATTTAGCTTAATTATCTCCAAAATCTTAAGTCTTGGGGACAATGATTATTCCAGCACAGTTATGAGCAGAGGAGTCAGCCATTGGAATCCCAGCTTGATTAGCGACCACTGTGAGCCTCAGTCTTGTCAGATCCCTGATACCTGCCCATCACAGATTAATGTGAAGGTGAACCTAGATGATTGTTTATGTAAAGGGCTTACTTAGCATGATGCCTGGAACTATAGCCAGCACTCAATACATATTTGCTGTGACTGTATAAATATGAGTTATACCTTAGAAATACAGTTCTTATACCTTAGAAATGCAGATTCAGTTCCAGACCACCACGATAAAGCAACTAACGCAAGTCACATGAATGTTTTGGTTTCCCAGTGCACATAGAACTTTGGTTCACACTGTAGTCTATTAAGCGTGCAATAGCTTGGAGAAGGCAATGGCACCCCACTCCAGTACTCTTGCCTGGAGAATCCCATGGATGGAGGAGCCTGGTAGACTGCAGTCCATGGGGTCGCGAAGGGTCAGACACGACTGAGTGACTTCCCTTTCACTTTTCACTTTCATGCATTGGAGAAGGAAATGGCAACCCACTCCAGTGTTCTTGCCTGGAGCATCCCAGGGATGGGCGAGCCTGGTGGGCTGCCATCTATGGGGTCACACAAAGTTGGACACGACTGAAGTGACTTAGCAGCAGCAGACTTAGCAGCAGCAGCAGCAGCATTATGTCTAAAAAACTGTACATACCTTAAATTTTAAAAAACCATGTTACTCAGAAATGCTATCATCTGAGTCTTCACCAAGTCAGAGAAGTAACAGCAAAGATCACTGATCATGCTTTTCCATAACAAATACAATAATGAAAAAATTTGAAGTCTTGTGAGAATTATCAAAATGTGACAGAGAGATTTGAAGTGAGCAGTTGCTGTTGGGAAAATGGCTCCAGTAGACTTGCTAAATGAAAAGTTGCCACAATCCTTCAATTTGTAAAAAATGCACTGTCATTAAAGGGCTGTGAGTGAAGTGCAGTAAAATGAGTATGCCGGTCATTTTACGTATGACGGATACATGATAGATAGAGGATAGAAATATCCGTCACTTGTAATCTCTTCCCATGGGGTCTTGGCTTTTCCTCTGAGGTCTCCCACTGCCCCGTTACCATCCTTCAGCCGCTTGGCATTAGCACTGCTCTCTCCAGTCTTCCTCTAGGCCTCCAGCGTAATATTGATTTAAAAAAAACAACTGTAAAGTTTATAGTTTGTAGTTTCTTTCTCTGTTCCATTTGAGGACTATGTATGCATGTGCCATTCAAATAAAACATCTGCAAAGCCCAGATGATCCTTAATTTTTGTACCTTTTTTCCCTAAAATTTAGCACCGGCATCTTCAGGCTCACTGACGCTGGCATGCTTGAGGTTTCCGCTTGTAAAAAGAAGGGCTTTCATCCACACACCAGGGACCCCAGGTTGTTCAGCGTAAGTAGATAGACAATGTTGATTATTTTCTGTACACAGTATTTACTTTCCACCCCTTCCTTTTTTGGAAAATTGAAATATAGCTGATGTAATATGTTAGTTTCAGTTGTACAATATAGTAACATTTTCATCCCTTATGAAATGATCAGCACGTTAAGTCTAATACCATCTGTCCCCATACTAAGTTATTACAATATTATTGACCATATTCCTTATGCTGTATATGACACCCCTGTGGCTTAAAAAGATGTGGCGTTGTATATGTGCACACACACACACACACGCACACGCACACAGTGAAACATTATTCAGTCATAAAAAAATACAGTCAATCTTGTCATTTGCAACAACATGGATGAATCTATAGGGTATTATGCTAAGTGAAATAAATCATACAGAGAAAGACAAATCCCATATGGTTTCACTTATATGTGGAATCTGAAAAGCAGAAACAAAACAGTAATAGATATAGAGAACAAATGGGTGGTTGACAGAGGGGAGGGGATTTGCAGGGTGAAACAGATGAAGATTAAGAGGTAGAAATCTCCAGTTATAAAACAAATAAGCCTCTGTTTTTTAAGAGGGAAATAGTAGCAGGATGATATAGGATAAAACCCTTTATTGCTTAGTTTAGAATTTTCTTATCTCAAAAACTTAATCAAAATCTTTGTATTTCCTTCTGATGTCTTGTCATTATTATTTTATTTACAAAGTAAAGAGTATTTCTGTAGCATGATTACATATAAAGTTTCCTTCCCATCACTGTATATATGTGTGTCTATATATATTTAAATAATTATAGTTTTCTCTGGAGTCCCCAAAAGCAAGCAATTATTAAAGAAAATGAGATTAAATGTGTCTTGAATTATTACTGCTTGATACGACCATATTAGTTTTTTATAACAGTTCAAAGAAAACTATAATCCTGTTTTTTGATGAGCTTCGTTTAACTCCAGAGTAATATTATCTGAATACATCTTTTTCTGTTTGCTTGGCTTTGCCCTGTCTGAGACATCAGAGAAACATGATTTTGAAGTTAGGATTTATTTAACATGAAAGCTACTTGGCACCTTCTGTAAATATTTTCTTGCTGTTGAAAATGAGTATATATGGTTATGTTTGTTCTGAGTGGAAATATTTTTCAAAATTAGGAACATTTTTAGATCAGGAAATTCATACTCCTCCTCTAGAGAGAATCATGTTAAACATTATGAGCTAAAGCCAGTATTTCTTTCCTAGGTATGCAGACATGTATTGGTGAAAGACATAAAGATAATCGTGCTGGATCTGAGGTGATACGTTCTGAAGATTAGCACCCTCCACGCCAGACACTTACCCATGGACCCATGGTTGCCGGATTTTCTTAAGATGTTTCCAGAGATGACTGATATTTTATATTTATACATTTTAGATCAGAGAGTTTGATATTTATTACTTTTGCACATTTTGACGCTTTATTTTTGGGTTGCTTTGTCTTAAAAGAGGTTACAGTGGATTTGTCAGTATCCATTAGTGTGCCTGAATACTATGACCACATAATAAATTGTGCTGCAAACAACATGTCTGGTTTTAAGCTTATTTTTTGGACGTATAGTTGATGTACAGTATTATATAAGCTTCAGGTGTACAACATAGTGATTCATAGTTTTTAAAAGTTATACTGTCTGGTATTTTGAGAGATCTCTGCATGAGTTTTCAGAGCTTCTCATGTTTTACTATTTTTTTTTTCCCTGTAAAATGCAGTTCCAAACAAGAAATTCTGAGTACCAGGTGATCTCTAGGACAGGCCATCTGTTTCTGCAACTTCTCCCTGTGGGTGGTCAAGAAGAGTGTGAGAAGAAGTTTCAGCAGCAGACAGTTGAGTCCATCCTGTGATTTTCAGTGCCAGGGAGTCCTGTCTCAGAGTCTGCAGTCAATCTTAGTGTAGGAGACCAGAGCCTGAGCTACTATCCAGGGGTCAGGTGTCGGAGGGCCTGAGATAACCTGTGATCCGTGAACTTGATTTAGAGGAGTAAGAGCAGAGACACTTGAGAAAGGAATAAAAAAAAAAAAAATGCTCAGATGGAACCGTAAAACCTATTTCTGTGAAAGTCAGTGGGGCAACAGGGAGAAGAAATGAGGCATAGGAAATCCTGATAATTCTCAACCAAAAAGAAGAAATAAAGTCATTTGAAAAGAACATTTGTATTTGAAAGTATCTATATAAACCAAGGCACAGGGAATAGGAAGAAAAATATGTTTAAACTGAATAGGGTATCATGAGTACAATAGGCTTAGAATGGGTTTGTGACTGGTACCTGGATAATAAAAGTGTTTACCTGGATTGAAAGATAATGGATTAATAGAAGGAAAGAGGGACTGATGGAGTATGTTGACAAGTTGAATTGGTAGGAAAACCCTGAGAGTGGAAACATTATGAAGAAAATTTAGCCCAAAAGAAAGGGAGAAGAAAGGAAGGCAAGCTAACCTGATCTAATGTCTCTTTAAAGTCTTGCCTGTCAACCACAGCTTTCTCAAATTTTACCCTCCTCCTGGCACTGTATCCTAAATGCTCTTGTCTGCATGTACAAGCATCCACTTTTTAGTGCCAGGATTTCTGTAATCCTTGGAGGAATACTCCCTGCACTCTGTGCTTAGATGAAATAACATTCCTCCTCCTCTTGTCTGCTCCCTAATACAGGTATCATGGCAGCTAGCTTCTACTCCAGTTCTCATTCGCTGTGGGCAGCTCAGTGGCTTGTTTCTGCCTATGACAACTTGTAGGCTTGGAAAGTTCAGTTTCCAGACCCCAGAAGCAGATCTTTGCCTGCTCGAGGCACCGAGACTTGAGTCTATAGTCTCTGTCAGCTAAGGGCAAATTACCTCTGTGAACCTGGCTCCATGAACAACCCACTTTCCCCTGAGTGATGCTGTGCTCAACATCTTAGAATTTAAGGACAGCGTGATCCTGACATACTTGATCACAGGAAAAGATTATATAACTTACTCAAGTAAAAATAACTGTTAGGACTAGGCAGAATTGAGAAATGAATATCCTCAGAGTAGAAAGAGATCCTAAGTATCCTAAGAGATCACAAGGTAAGATGAGAAACATCTGATGAAAAAACTATGGCCATGAAATGGTGCCTAGAGATAGAAAGGACCCAACTGAAAGCCCAGAGCTTTTAGCTTCCTAGCTTTCTGGCGAGAACAGAAACAGCTCCTATGACCATTTGGAGCCAATTATATCCCTTCTGAATAGCAAATTAGACAACTCATTTTTCATTAAAAAGATTATGTCTCCTAAAGGAGTGGAACATTTTTGGCATTTTTATTCCCTTGCAAGGAGATGTAAAATGTCAGGCCTGAAACAAATTTTGAAAAGTTGCCCTTAAAGGGCGTGTGGTTTTCTTATTGCTGGGTGCAAACCCAACTAGCCAGATGTGCCGGGAGAACCTTGTCCCAGAGCTGAAGGCAGCAAACCTGTGACTTGCCCTGCCTGGAAGAGTCTCTGTGTCTGAAAGAGGAGTCATCAGACATGTGGCCACACCCCTGAGGGCTGGGCTGTGAGTCACCCTGGAGGTTCTCCGAGTGTGAGTGTGAGCGTATGTGGGTGGGTGCGACCACAGATGTTCCCTGGAAGTGCTTCCTCTGGCAGAGCTCGTTTCTAGCAGGCGGTGCAACTCACTCTTTTGAAAATTAATCCATTCCAGACCCCCATTTGCCACCTCCTTACCTTCAAAGGAGAAGATAGTTCATTTCCATCAAAGGCAAAGATAGTTCATTTCTTTTCAGATGGGTGCTTCTGTAGAAAAAAGAACCAATTACACCTTTTATTGGAGTATAGTTGATTTACAATGTAGTGTTGGTTTCTGTTGTGTATCAGTTGTACTATTATATTAACATATAAACATATATCCACCCGTTTTTAGCTTCTTTTCCTATATAGGTCATTTCAGAATATTGAGAATTTCCTTCAGCGTTTAATGCTACTCTGTTTGTATTCAGCGCCTGGCACCTGGTATGTACTTGTTATGGACTTGGTTGTGTCCCCCCAGAAATTGTATGTTGAAGTCATAAACCCACGAGACTTTAGAATGGGACTGTATTTGGAGATAGAACTTTCACAGAGAGGTTAAAATTTGGCCACTAGAGGGCTCCCTAATCCAATGTGACTATTAGGAGGTTAAGTAATTGTCTATAGTCAACCCATGTTCTATGGTCAACGTATGTGTGTGTGTGTGTGTGTGTGTGTGTCCACGCACACGCCTGTGCACGTGCACGTGGTCGCTCAGTCAGGTCCACCTTTTTGCGACCGCATGGACCATAGCCTGCCAGGTTCCTCTGTCCATGGAATTTCCCAAGCAAGTATACTGGAGTGGGTAGCCTTTTTCTGCTCCAGGTGATCTTCCTGACCCAGGGATCAAACCTGGGTCTCCTTTGCAGGCAGATTCTTTACCCTCTGAACCACTAGAGAAGCCCATAACTAAGTTAAAATTTAGCCACTAGATGGGGCTCCCCTGGTGGCTCAGCTGGCTAAAAAAAAAAAAAAAAAAAAAAAGTCTGCAAAGTGGGAGACCTGGCTTTGATCCCTGGGATGGGAAGATCCCCTGGGGAAGGGCATGACAGTATTCTTGCCTGGAGAATGGTCCATGGGGTTGCAAAAAATCAGACACGACTGAGTGACTAAGCACAGCACACAGCCCTCATCCAGTGTGGCTGGGTCCTTATGAAAGAAGAGCTCAGGACACAGATACAGAGGGAAGACCCTGTGAGGACAAGGAGAAGATGGCCATCTGCAGGGAGAGAGGCCTCAGAAGAAACCAAATCTGCCAACAACTTGATGTCTAACTTCCAGCCTCCAGAAATGTGAGAAAATAAATTTCTGTTGTTTAGATCAAGTCACCCAGTCGTGGTATTTTGTTATGGCCACCCTAGCAAATCAGCACAGTACTCCAAAAATGTTTACTTAAGTTCCCCCCCCTCTCAGGGAATAGAAATGAGTTTCTTTGTTGTCATGCAAAAATCATCCTCTTTTCCACAGACCTTTTCAGTTATAGAGGAGAAAAGCAGGATGCCTATGGATTATTCTCAGCTACTGAAGTTATTTCTGGTTTCTTTTTAGTAGAATTTGGCTGTGGGGGAAATGGCATTTATATTTGATATAAAATGTCAGTTATGGCCACATCCTAGAATTGGCTCCGTATTTTTCTCCTCAATTCATCCCCTGCTGCAGCCGCTAGGTCATGCTGGCAACTGCCTTGTTACAATGTTTGGATTTAAATAGAAGTTTCTGTTGCAAAAGCAACTATAGTTGTCCGGAATGTGGAAAGCAGATGTGTCTCTTCCAGCATGTCTTGTAGAATTTCCTAGTAAGCAAATGCCTTCTCTGAGAAGGATGTGTGAGAAAGGTCCTGTCTTTGGCAAAAATAAAAGAAGAAAGGTAAACTTCTATCTGCTTATTCTTGGAAGGCTTTAGCTTGTTACTTATTGTGAAGACAACCATGTGATTGTGGGTTAAGATATGATAAGACAACCAAACTCTTCTGGGTTTTTTTGTTTGTTTGTTTGTTTTTTAAGAAATTTGTTTCCTTTTTTAGTATCTTGGCTCTTCACCAGGCAAGAATGTATTTTTCTTGGGAGCAGCTGACAAAAACAGTAGTTTAGTTGGGTTTGGGAAATGCAGAGGATGAAAGAAAAACCAGGAAAATAGAGACGGACCCTGGGGGAGAGAGGGTAGAATTAGAATACTGGAGACCGACTTTTCTTAATTTGTGTGAAGTGAATGTCTTGGGCATTATCTAGACCAAAAGACATTCTAAAACCAAATGGAGAGAATTAGTTTAGTTTTGTCTTGTCTCACTTCTATGAAGGAGGATTAACTCTTCATTTGCATCATGTTAACAAGAGTTGATATGAAAAACTAGTTTACTCAAATTAGTCATTGAATGGGTGTGTTCCAGATGTATCAATGTAATGAGTAGTGAATCTGTATTCTTGAATCTGAAGAGGATATTTAAAATTTCAGTTTTTCAAGAAAAAAAAAGCATTTATAGGTTGTGCAAAAGATAAGCTTCATTATGTTTCCTCCTAATAGAAAGCTGATGCTCAAGAAAAACAAACAACTGGAAGACATTTACTCTGTTCTTGACTTTTTAGGCAAGGGTTCTTTACCTATAGAAATGAGGGGTCTGAATTAACTGATTTTGCAGGTTTTTTTCAGCAATAAAACTTTATAACTTTCAATGTTTTTTTTTCCAGTGCAGTATATTATTTTTTCTTTTTTATTAAAAAATTTATTGAGGTGAAATCCACATAACACAAAATTAACCATTTTAAAGTGAACAAGTCAGTCGCAGTACATTCACAGATTTGTACAACCATCATCTCTGTCTAGTTCCAAAACATTTGCATCTCTGCAAAGTGAAACTCCTTGGTGAGCCGTTTATCCCCATGCCCCTCCCCCAACCTCTGGCAATCACCAATTTGCATTCTGATTCTACTGATTTATCTGTTGTAGAGATTTCATATAATTGAAATCATACAATATGTGAACTTTTGTGTCTGGCTTCTTTCCCTTGGTGTAACATTTTAAAGGTCCATTCATGTTGTAACATACAGCAGTGCATTCTTTCTCATTGCTTTTCATTCATCCATCAGTGGGCTTGTGGGTTGCTTCTACCATTTGGCTGCTGTGGGCATCAGGGGCTGCTATGAGCCTGTGTGTGTGTACTTGTTTCAGTGTGTGTTTTCGATTATTTGGGGCACAAATTTAGTGGTAGAATTGCCGGGTCACGTAATCCTATGCTTACCTTTTCCATAGCAGCTAAAACATTTTATATTCCCACCAACAATGTTCAAAGATTCCAATTTCTTCACCTTGCCAACAACCTAATTTTTTATTATTATAGCCATCCTAGTAGGTGTGATGTGGTAACTCACTGTAGCTCCTCCATCCGTGCAATTTTCTAGGCAAGAGTACTGGAGTGGGTTGCCATTTCCTTCTCCATTTGACAGAACAATACACTATTAATTCTTTCAAAGTCAACTTAATAATCAAAGCAGAAGTAATGATGAAGGCATCTGAATCTTCTAGAATCTACTCTTATCACACTTTTATTGTTGTGGGTGACTAATCCCAGGCCCTTACCAAGTTCACTAGAACTAAGTTCAGAAGCAGATTTTTTTTTAATCAAGGACGGTCAACTCTGGGCTGCATAAGAGCAAACAACCCAACTAGACTCACAGTAACAGCACTCTAAAATACTACTTTAGCTTTTCATCAAATGCACTGGTTTATACATTCACAGGCTTCCCTGGTGGCTCCGTTGGTAAAGCGTCTGCCTGCAATGCGGGAGACCAATCCCTCGGTCGGGAAGATCCCCTGGAGAAAGAAATGGCAACCCACTCCAGTGTTCTGGCCTGGAGAATTCCATGGACAGAGGAGCCTGCTGGGCTACAGTCCAGAGGGTCACAAAGAGCCGGACATGACTTAGAGACTGAGCATATAAGCACGTTCTTCCAAGGAGCAAGTGGCTTCTACTTTCATGGCAGGGATTAATTGTTAAAAAACAGCACTAGATTTTGGGATCCACTAAGATATTATCAAGTGGGCCTTAGAAAGCATCACTACGAACAAAGCTAGTGGAGGTGATGGAATTCCAGCTATTTCAAATCCTGAAAGATGATGCTGTGAAAAGTGCTGCACTCAATATGCCAGCAAATTTGGAAAACTCAGCAGTGGCCCCAGGACTGGAAAAGGTCAGTTTTCATTCCAATCCCAAAGAAAGGCAATGCCAAAGAATGCTCAAACTACCGCACAATTGCACTCATCTCACACGCTAGTAAAGTAACGCTCAAAATTCTCCAAGCCAGGCTTCAGCAATACGTGAACCATGAACTTCCAGATGTTCAAGCTGGTTTTAGAAAATGCAGAGGAACCAGAGATCAAATTGCCTACATCCGCTGGATCATGGAAAAAGCAAGAGAGTTCCAGAAAAACATCTATTTCTGCTTTACTGACTATGCCAAAGCCTTTGACTGTGTGGATCACAAGAAACTGGAAAATTCTGAAAGAGATGGGAATACCAGACCACCTGATCTGCCTCTTGAGAAAGCTATGTGCAGGTCAGGAAGCAACAGTTAGAACTGGACATGGAAGGACAGACTGGTTCCAAATAGGAAAAGGAGTACTTCAAGGCTGTATATTGTCACCCTGCTTATTTAACTTATATGCAGAGTACATCATGAGAAATGCTGGGCTGGAAGAAGCACAAGCTGGAATCAAGATTGACGGGAGAAATATCAATAACCTCAGATGTGCAGATGACACCACCCGTATGGCAGAAAGTGAAGAAGAACTAAAAAGCCTCTTGATAAAAGTGAAAGAGGAGAGGGGAAAAGTTGGCTTAAAGCTCAACATTCAGAAAACTAAGATCATGGCATCTGGTCCCATCACTTCATGGGAAATAGATGGGGAAACAGTGGAAACAGTGTCAGACTTTATTTTTGGGGGCTCCAAAATCACTCCAGATGGTGCTTGCAGCCATGAAATTAAAAGACGCTTACTCCTTCGAAGGAAAGTTATGACCAACCTATATAGCATATTCAAAAGCAGAGACATTATTTTGCCAACAAAGGTCCATCTAGTCAAGGCTATGGTTTTTCCAGTAGTCATGTATGGATGTGAGAGTTGGACTATAAAGAAAGCTGAGCACTGAAGAATTGATGCTTTTAAACTGTGGTGTTGGAGAAAACTCTTGAGAGTCCCTTGGACTGCAAGGAGATCCAACCAGTCCATCCCAAAGGATATCAGTCCTGGGCATTCATTGGAAGGACTGATGCTGAAGCTGAAACTCCAATACTTGGGCCACCTCATGTGAAGAGTTGACTCATTGGAAAAGACCCTGATGCTAGGAGGGATTGGGGGCAGGAGGAGAAGGGGACGACAGAGGAAGAGATGACTGAATGGCATCACCAACTCGATGGACATGAGTTTGAGTGAACTCCAGGAGTTGGTGATGGACAGGGAGGCCTGGCGTGCTGCAATTCATGGAGTCGCAGAGTCGGACACGACTGAGCAACTGAACTGAACTAAACTGAAGATATTATTTGTGCTCTAGGTCCTTTGATTATAACCATCAGGTGGATGTATAAAAAAAAGAACAAAATTAACGCAAAGTTACATTTTTCTTGAATTGTTTATTGTAAAAATTTTATTGCAGAGTCTCATCTAAAGAAAAGAATCCACCTGCCACTGCAGGAGATGCAGGTTGGTTCCCTGTGTCTGGAAGACACCTGGAGAAGGAAATGGCAACCCACTCCAGTATTCTTGCCTGGAGAATCCCCATGGACAGAGGAACCTGGCAGGCTACCGTCCATTGGATAGCAAAGAGTCAGACACGACTGAGCGACTAAGCACGCAGCGTGTACTTCTGAAGTCTGTATGTAGGCTCAGTTCTTTGCCTTCTCTTTTCTACATATGCAGCAGCCTCTCCCGTATCTTGCCTGTGCCTGGAACATTCCCGTACACTCTACTTTCTTTTGTCCAGCCTTAACCCTTTCATCCCCCCCCTCCTTTTAGTCTAGTTAACTCTTGCTGTTTAAGCCTCTGCTGAAGCCCCCCCTCCTGAAGTTATAAGAGCTTCAGGAAGCCTTCCTGAAGTCGTAAGAGCTCATACCCCATGTGTTTCCACTTCTGTAATCCTCACGGTGCACCTTCGCTACTTGTTTCATGTCCATTTTCTCCATAAATTGTAAATTCCATCCAGGCAGAAACTTGCTCTTTGTATCTCTAGCATGTGCTCTTCAAACACTACCTGAATAGACTTGGCTTTCCTAGGAATGAAATAACCATCTGGTTTTCATATTCTGATGCAGAAGAACCATCTCCCCAGCTTTCCCATCCCCTTTGCTCTCTCTCCTTTTCTGCCCTATCTTTCTGAATAAGCTTAGTTGCAGAGAGAGTGTTAGCCCAGACAGCCCCCGCCATTGCAGTAATGACAGATTTTCTTCCACAATGTTCTTTGTTTGAAATCCTGCTAAAAAATACTCAAGCTCAGCCTGACCACACAAATGATGCTTCAGAGATAACAGAATTATTTGTTTTTCAAAAATAATGTTTTCTCTTGCTCATATGCTCACAGCAAAGCTTGCATGATATGAATGCTGCTGCTAAGTCGCTTCAGTCGTGTCCGACTCTGTGCGACCCCACAGACGGCAGCCCACCAGGCTCCCCCGTCCCTGGGATTCTCCAGGCAAGAACACTGGAGTGGGTTGCCATTTCCTTCTCCAATGCATGAAAGTGAAAAGGGAAAGTGAAGTCGCTCAGTCGTGTCCGACTCTGTGCGACCCCATGGACTGCAGCCCACCAGGCTCCTCCATCCATGGGATTTTCCGGGCAAGAGTACTGGAGTGGGTTGCCATTGCCTTCTCCATGATATGAATAAATGTTATTTAAAAATCCAGGTCATCTTCAAGGGCTATATAAGCCTGTTGTGGGAAAGTTTGTGCTCACAGAAGGAGTGTTAGAGTTTGGGGAGAGAAGAAGACTGAGGAAGCAGCCGAGCCTGCCTGTTGCTAGGTTTCCCTCCTCTGGAGATTCATGTGAGGCTCAACAAGAGACTCTCACCTGTCCAGCCCTTTACGTCATTAGCATCTGCGGAATCAAAGGGAGGAATTACTGATCTATGACTGGAAGAAGGTGCTTAGGCACTGCCTCTGGGTGCTCATATAGAAAGAACATTTCACTAATGCACATTCAGCGGGTCGTTCTGGTTTTCCTGATTTTTACCTCTAGCTACGCCAGTTTCTAGATACTTTGTTCTAGACGCCCTTGCCTTTACCAGAGAGCTCGCGCCCTCTGGTGGTGAATATGAAGTACCACAGCACAGTCAACTTGGTTCACTTTACCTGAACCCTGTAGGGACTATGAAATTGTAGTGATTTTTTTCCTCAATTATGACTGTGATCTGTTTCCAAATATCTGTATATTAATCGTTAAGCTTCAGTGTAGTGGGTATTAAGTGCCTTGCCTGGTAAGCATAAATTTAAAACTGGAATATTTTAATCCTAGCATTTTACAGTGGTTCTCAAGTTTTGATGTGCGAAAGAATCACCAGAGAAATCTGATTAAAGCTCAAGTTCCCAACCACAGCTCCAGACGTCCTTGTTCTGCAGGCTTTGGGTTCCCCAGAAATAGGCCCATTTAAAATGCGCTCCCAGGGGATTCCCTGGTGGCTCAGTGGTAAAGAATCTGTCTGCCAATTTCAGAGTTAGGATTGGCACAAGAGAAGCCACAGCAATGAGAAGCCTGCTTGCTTCAACTGGAGAAAAGCCCATGCAGCAGCGAAGACCCAGGACAGCCAAAAATAAACACATAATTAATTATCTTTTAAAAGATGAGCCTCCGACGAGGTTGACCTGTGTGAACTGTTCTTTGAGAAATGCTGGCTTCAATACTAAGAGTATAGATTTGGAACCAAACCCAAGTCCCGTCTCTGCCAGTCGTATGACATTGGATTGTTCCATCCATAAGAAGGCAGTGAGAATATCTACTCCATAGATCTGTTTCAGGATAAAATGAGATCCTAATATAAAGGGCTTGGTCATGACAGGGACCCAGTACATGCCGGCTCTTATTATTTGTAGTATTGATTTAATTAGGTCAAGCTATAGGGCAGAGAAGACCAGGGGATTTTCTGGATCAAAAAGGCATTCAGTCTTTGGCTCTGAGTTCCCTGTAGTTAGATGCTGCCATGGATGGAAACCCACTCCCTCATTCCCAAAGACAACGAGTGGCAGCTGTCCCCAGGAAGACAAGTGGCACTGTACCGGGGAGCTTCAAGGATGGTAAGCAGCCTGGGAAGAAAAGCGCTTTGAGAAAAAATGCTTAAGGGCAGGGAAAATACTTTTATACGTCTTTGTACCTCTTGGGCCAAATGAGTAAAAGAGAACTTGGCAGCTCTCCTATATAATTTGATATTAAGGGAACAACTGCTGTTTTCTCTCTATAAAATGTTTAGGATTAATACACACACACTGCTACATATACAATAGATAAGTAACAAGGACCTACTGTGTAGCACAGGGAACTATACTCAATATTTTGTTAATAACCTATAAGGGAAAAGAATCTGAAAAAGAATAGATACATTTGTGTGCATAACGGAATCACTTTGATGTACATCTGAAACTAACACATTGTAAATCAAATATATTTCAATAAAAAATTAATGTCAAAATAAAATAAAATGGGCCCAAAGAGTTCTGAAGAACAAATGAGTGGAGACATGTGTAAACCCCTTAGTGTGATGACTGACACCGGTAGTACTCACAAAGTATGGTTATTTTTCCCATCCCTTCCAGCCTGAATGTATCTGTAGTATCATTTTCAGAGACAGGTATTGATCAGGAGAAGGGAAACAGATGCTTTCGATGTGTAGTAAGATTTTAGCGGTGTTTCTGTTTTTTAAAAATCTGTATTTCCCCTGGGAAACTTAAAAGTCACACTTTTTAAAATATATATATCCAAGTTTAATATCTCATATATAAAAAGTCATGTATATGTATAATATATGTATGTATGTGTACACAGGCTATCAGGCGGTTATAGAGAGCAAAGTTATATAACGAAGGTTATGAAGTCAGTATGAACTATCCTATTGATACACTTTAATCCATGTTTATGTTTATCTCCTGTGTATCTTCAAATTTTTCCTGGTACAGCATTAGCTGGCACTTCTCACCTTAATGTAATTGTAGCCTTTCCTGGGAAACTCACACATCCTGGTTGTCATGTCCCGAGATACACCACTAGAGGGAGCCACTCCATAACAGGTGAGGTCAGTCGAACCAAATCAACATGATCAGCCTGATGCTGATCCGAAGCCAAGGCTACATATTACAGGTACCATATCTCAGATTTATTAAAAAACACATAGGTAACAAGTCAGAGCTTGGGCTAGGAATGATTTGAAAAAGAATTGAAGGCATTATTCCACAGAACATTCACAGTGTGTACTAGAGACAGACAAGAGAGCAGGGAGTGTCTTAGAAACATTTGCGGTGGACGATGGATGGCCCGGCCTCGTCGTACTCCTGTTTGCTGATCCACATCTGCTGGAAGGTGGACAGAGAGGCCAGGATGGAGCCACCAATCCAGACAGAATATTTGCGCTCGGGAGGGGCGATGATCTGTTGGTCAGGATGAGAAAGGGCCGTTAGTGCACTGGGAGGGGAACTGGGGATTCCAGCATGGTCAGGATTTGTGGCCCCGGCTGGAGTTTCTTGGGCCTTGGGGACAGTCTTGGCTGTTAGATGCTGAAACTGGACGCTAACCCATGGGGTGTGAACAGTTGTGGATTTATAGATTCTTCAATCAGCACCTCTGATTTCCCGGCTCCCTTTTATGCCAGGGTCACTAACCCTCGGATCTAACGCCTGATGATCTGAGCTGGAGCTGCTCTAACAACAGCAGAAATAAAGTGCACAATAGATGCACTTGAACCATCCCGAAACCATCCGCTAACCCCCAGTCCGCGGAAAAAATTGTCTTCCACGAAACCGGTCTCTGATGCCAAAAAGGTTGGGGACTGCTGTTAAACAATCTACTCCAAAACTTCTGACACTTCAGCTTCATTCAGCCTCAGTTCAGTTCAGTTCAGTCGCTCAGTCGTGTCCGACTCTTTGCACCCCATGAATCGCAGCACGCCAGGCCTCCCTGTCCATCACCAACTCCCGGAGTTCACTCAAACTCATGTCCATCGAGTCAGTGATGTCTGCTATCATGCAAATGGAAAGTTGGCCCCCAATTCTACACAACCTCCACTTAAGTCCTGACATTGTCCCTGATTCCTATCAGCTGTCCTTCAGAGCTCAGCACGACACATACACTCTGTGGACACAAACACCAGCAACTTCCAGGGGAACTTTTAACGGTGTCAGAATTTCTGAGCATATAAGAACTTACTGTAAGACCCGATTAAGTCTACCAAGAGGCACTGTTTAACACTGAGGGATCCATTGCTGGTGGGATGAAGATTCCCCTGGGATAGGTCTCGGCTAAGCTTGCACTGTGGCTGGCCCTACCTGCATGAACCGGCCTGGCAGGCAAGGACATGCTGATGTTTCTTAAATCAATGACTGGTTTAGGCCCAGAGAGCAGTGATTCAGAACAAGGGTACGTCTACCTTGATCTCTGCTCTCTGGTTCTAAAAATAGCTAGAGCTGAGTAAGTCTAAATTCCACATCAGACTTGGATACTTAGGTAGAAATAAATATTGACCAATAGATAAGATATTTCTGAAACTGTGGGGAAACGGTTTAATTTCTCTTTATTCCTTGAGCTCTGGTTGAACATTTATTTTTAATGCAAGGGGCTGATATTTACTGAGAACTTACTGCCAAGCACTTTGCCCAGCATTTTACATGTACTATCTCATTTAATCTTCATAACCATCTTGAAGAATAAGGGCTGAATCCGTCCCATATTCTAATGAGGAAACAGACTGAGTGAGGTTTAAGTAATTGACCTTGGTCACACCGACTGGTACATGTCAGACCCAATATGCAAACCAGGACCTCTCCCAGCTGGTTTTTCTTTCTGTTTTGTTTTAGAAATAACCTTTCAGTTTTAGATACTTTTAGATTTATATACGAGTGGTACAGACAGTACAGAATCCCTACAGACCACCGCCAACCCCATTCAGTTTCAATTTCCCATAATGTCATCATCTTACTGCCCCAGGTTTTCAATGGTTTGCTCTCACCACACTGGAGCTCAGAATTCTACACTCATTTCTATTCAAGACTCCAAGACTGGAGAACCAGAAACTACCAAACTCTGGCTGGGTGTCTATCATCCGAGGAACACAAATCCTCAGAAAACAGGCTCTCTCCTCTCATCCCACAGTCCCTCCTCGCCTGTAATGTGGAGAGAGAGTGTGCTTCAGTCTAGCACACCCTGTTATGTTAGCTGCAGACTCCTTAAAAAAAGAGACGGGAGCGCAAATAACAGAGACCTTGTCTGAATAGCTCTTGTGTGTGTGAACTGCACCCTGAGTGCCCTTTCTCCCGCTCCCTGGGACATGGATCAGAGGGTCCCAGCCTGGCCTCCTGATTTCAGAGTAACAGTAGTCTTTGCGAAGTCTCCGGCCACATGTTAGCTTGACTCCAAAGAACGATAGCCTTTTAATCTGAGTTCCTCTGACTGACTCAAAACGCACACAGTGTAGGGGTCCTGCTGGCTCAGGGAGTGAGTTTGGCCATCCTGGGGTCATGCTTCGGTTTGGAGCACTCGTTTCAAAAGGTGCATCAGAAAGAGAGATGAAGATAAAGTTCCAATTCCTGGCTGCTGAGATGGAATCACATTTAGTACTGAAAGAGGAGTATACTACTGAAGCTACAGGATTTATACCTGTTTAGAAAGGTCTGGCTCACCTGTAATGTTTATAATGTTCTATACATGAGATGCACCAGTTTCATGATGAGGAAAAACAACATATTGTGTATTTCAATGAGATATGGGCACATGAGTGGCTCTCTTGACCTTTTCCTGCGTCCGCTGAAAGTAGCTGACTGACATGGATACGTATTGATTAAATTTTGTACAAAATAATTCAACTCCTCTATGAATGGAACTGACTTAGACCCTTAAAAGTATGATACTTGAGGACTTTTACCCACTGCCTAGCTCTAAGACCCATAAGTGTATGCAACCAAGATGTAGCCTCTGAAGAATCCTTCACTTCTGGTTATAAGCTTGGCATTGCCAGCAGCATAGAAGGGTCTGTCACAGAACTTTACCTTGATCTTCATGGTGCTGGGGGCCAGGGCCGTGATCTCCTTCTGCATGCGGTCAGCAATGCCGGGGTACATGGTGGTACCCCCGGAGAGGACGTTGTTAGCATAGAGGTCCTTCCTGATGTCAATATCACACTTCATGATGCTGTTGTACGTGGTCTCATGGATGCCAGCAGACTCCATCCCTGGAAAAGAGACACAGGTTGTGGTCCTTGGGTGATAAAGAAAACCCAGGCGGACATGGAAGACGATGTGAGCAACTGGATGATCTTACACTAGACCACAGCTTGGCAGGCACAATGCTCTAGCTGCCACCATCTCAGGACTGAAAGACCCTTGAAATGTCCCAGGTCCTCCTACCATTTGTCTAGGGAGGAAGCCCTGCTTCGGCATCTCTGGAAGGGTGAGAGGCTATAATATCACAGTCCTCAGTCTTAATAGACTCTCTACTATAAATGATTCAAATAAAAAGCAAAGCCTTCACATTCCCAAAGCCTTGAGAAGGTCCCAGGCTGGGCTAATGCCACAGGTGTTGCTCAGAACTCCCAAATCGCTCCTTGACTGCTGTCTTGTTCTCACCCCTCAAAGCTCAATGGTGCTGGAACATTCGAAATAGGTTTCATTTTATTTGGACAAAGACTCGTTTTTCTTCAACCTTGATAATATTTTTTTTGTCTGAATTTCTTGCTAATTTCTGACATGGGTCTTTTGAAAAGAACCTCCAGATGGCTCTTCATCTTTTACAGTTTTATGATGTACTGCTAATCATGCTTAGTAATGGATTACTGCCAATATGAGTTTGGGTAAACTCCGGGAGTTGGTGATGGATAGGGAGGCCTGGTGTGCTGCAGTCCATGGGGTCGCACGGAGTCAGACACGACTGAGCAACTGAACTTAACGGAACACCTAATCAGCATTGAGTGCACTTAGTGCCCCCGCCCCCACACATCTCATTTTAAAGATGAGGACACTTTTTGCAAATGAAGACATTTTACAGATGAGGCTCCAGAAGGCAACATTATGAAAGGAGAACTAAGATTCACACCCAGGCTCACCTCTCTATAAACAACTATGCGAACCTGTCTCCCAAGGTCAACGCTAATGTAGGGACGGACATCTCCATTTTTCTTTTCCCCTGTTATTTCCAGACTCAGCATTCAACCCATCCTTCCGGTGGCTCCGCTGTCTCCTAAGCATGGACAGTATCTGATTCTTTCACCATAAACCATGCACCAAGAATGCTTCGGCTAGACTACAACCTAGACAATGTTTTCTTAAAAAGAAAACTCCTTTCACGGCTTCTTTAGGTCTTCTCACTTTAAAAACGTGACATTCTTTCCCTTGCCCTGGCTCAGAGGTGCCCTTGGTTTTTTGGCCCCTGTCACATGCTGCCACACGCAGAAGGGCACTGGGGGCTGAGACCAGCTGGTGGAAGGAGAGGAGGGTGCTCTCCCCGGGTGTGCTGCTTACCGATGAACGAAGGCTGGAACAGGGTCTCGGGGCAGCGGAAACGCTCATTCCCGATGGTGATCACCTGCCCATCAGGCAGCTCATAGCTCTTCTCGAGGGAGGAGGAGGAGGCGGCAGTGGCCATCTCATTCTCAAAGTCCAGGGCTACGTAGCACAGTTTCTCCTTGATGTCCCGGACAATCTCACGCTCAGCTGTCAATGAGATACAAACACGGTGGTCAACGTCGAGATTTGCACAGGCGGTGAAAACCCACCTGC
This sequence comes from Bubalus bubalis, assembly GCF_019923935.1. Lineage (NCBI taxonomy): Eukaryota > Metazoa > Chordata > Mammalia > Artiodactyla > Bovidae > Bubalus > Bubalus bubalis. The sequence goes on from NC_059179.1 coordinate 10,995,761, forward strand.
CCTACAGTACTTACGATACAGGTTTCTCCCTGAAAGTGTATGTTCTGTTCTGCAACCCCAAACCCACAAGGACAATTAAATTATAGGTCCATTAGGGAACCACTTCTGTTCCCAGCAAAGTGCTTCACACAGAGAAACTTCTAAGCAGATGATGTCCGGACAGTGCATGGTAGGATGAAAATGAGCTGGCTAGCTCCAGACAAAGAGCAGGAATCCTTTTGGACGTTAACTTTTTTGCATGATTAATTAATGACTCTCTGTTATACGTGCTATATAACAGTTTGTTATATTGGATTTTCAGTTGACCAGGAAGATTCATGCCAAAAGAGTCCCTTAGAAGCACCTACAGTTTTAAAAAGCTCTGAAGACCCATGTTGTCTGACCCAGGCGGATTCCAACTCAAGTCCTTGGAAAACTCATCACCTTCCAGAAAGAGGGTCAGGACCAGTCCCGGTAGAGAAGGTCCCAGTGGTGCATGGAAGAAGTGGGTGGGCAGACCCCTTTCCGACTCCTGTCCTCTGAAGTTCTGAACAAGTGGCTTTACCCAGGCCCCTGGGGACTTTTTGGAGGCTTCTTGGAATTCCTCAGAGAGGGCAGAGAAGGGTCAGAATTCATTCAACTCTCTATTCCAGAAGGAGATTTTTAAATTGTCAGGGCTCAAGTTTGGAGTCTAGGATAAGTCTTGGGCATGTCCCAAAACCTGAACATTTGGACAAGAGCAAATTGGCCAGGGAAGGGCAGGCAGCCAGGGTCAAGGGCACTGAGGTCGTCCTGATGCCTCTAGGACTGTCTGCCTCTGCCTCTCACAGAGAGAGACCAAGGGTACCAGTTTAGTCGGAAGACGAACATGTCATTGCCTGCTGGGTTGGTATTACTAACCACTAACAAGTAAGTATCTCATGCTTCCTCGGGACCAGGAATTCCACATGCAACATCCTTGCGAGAAAGAGTAAATGATTGCTCCCATTTTACAGACAGCCTGTGGCTTAGTGGACTTGGGCATCTTGTCCCAGGTCACACAGTTAGCGAGCGGCAGAACTGGGACCCAAACCCTGTCAGGATGTTTCCAAAGATTGTCAATCACCATGCCATACTATTTTCAGGCTCTTTTCATATTAATTTTTTTGGAGTGTAGTTGCTTTACAATGTTGTATTAGTTTCTACTGTACAGCAAAGTGATTCAGCTGTACATACACATATAATGTGCTCTTTCTCTCGGGATTTCCTTCCTATTCAGGTCACGGTGGAGTGTCAAGTAGAGTTCCCTTTGCTATACAGTAGGTTCTCACTAGTTATCTACTTTCCACATAGTATCAGGAGTGTATATATGTCGATCTCAATCTCCCAATTCCTCCCCTATTTTCAGTCTCTGTGTGTGAATGGAAGGGATTAAAAAATGTTCAAATAATGCAACTCTGACAAGCTCGTAATACCTGATGGTTAAAACTATTCTTCTCAAGGAAATGGTGTAATCATTTTGTGGTACGGAAATGGTGTAATCGTTTTGTGGTTACACATAGCAAAACAGTCAGAGCTTTGCCCTGGGCATTAGAGTCAGGTCTCGCTGTCTGCAAGGCTCCCTCCCATTGTTTTCTCGGATAGTCACCAGGTCAGGGAAGAACACCCCGCCCCAGTGACCCCTCCCTTTATGTCCCTCAGGCCTCACCGGTGGTCACGAAGGAATAGCCTCGCTCGGTCAGGATCTTCATGAGGTAGTCGGTGAGATCTCGGCCAGCCAGGTCCAGACGCATGATGGCGTGGGGCAGGGCGTAGCCCTCATAGATGGGCACGTTGTGGGTGACACCATCTCCAGAGTCCAGCACAATGCCTGGGGGACAGGTGTGCACGATAAGTCACCAGGGGAGCTGGTGTATGATCACTTACTGGTCTAGTAGAAGGGGAATTTCTAACCCTTTTATTTGAAAGGAAGGAAGACATTTGATAGGAAAAAGAGAGTTGAGGCAGGGCAAGGTAAAGAAAAGAAAGAGAAAAAAAAAATAGGAAGAGGGAAACAATAGGAGTCCTCCTGGAAATACAAGTTAAAGGGCTTATTTTCAAAGGTGAGAAGAAGCCCTCAAGGGGTGGGAATTAACTCTGTCAATTCTAAATAACCTCCAGTCCATCACAACACACATGTTTATAAACCATTCAATCCTGTAACTGATGGTGTACTCAACCAGGGCTTTCACCCTGCCCAGCCACCTACCAGTTGTACGTCCAGAGGCGTAGAGGGACAGCACCGCCTGAATAGCCACATACATGGCTGGGACATTGAAAGTCTCAAACATAATCTGCAAAGCAAGCCAAAGAGATGAGTTAATGATGCTGCCAGTATCATCAAGCATGCACAAGAGAGCATCTTGTTGATGGCTGCAGATGGGCCCGGCTGGTTCTGGGTAGAGGAAACTAAGGTAAAGGAGGGTCAGAGAAGCCTTGGTTACTGGTCGAGGAGAAAGGAAGGTGTAAATGGAGAGACTACCATACCGGTGACCTGGTGTCATGGCGGGTGGAAGGGACAGTGTGCACACATGATCAGCCAGGTATTAGGAGGGTCTAGTTTCTGGTCCTGGCCCTCACTTGAACGTGACCTGGAGAATTCACCAAACTAACAACTGACTAATGTGGGCGGCCTGCGGGATCTTTGTTCCCCAACCAGGGATCGAACCCAGCCCTGAACAGTGAAAGCACGAAGCCTAAACCACTGAAGCTCAGACTGGTTGAGATGAACCCCATTCTGTGATCTGTCTGAGATTCCATTTAATCTGTTCAACTTTTTTCTGTAGTTGCTGTGTCAATGTCAGCCCTACAGTCTGAGGCCATTCTAGCTGCAGTGAAGGAGTCCTGATTGCTGGAAGAAAAGAACTGCCTGCTGGTAACAGAGAACCAGATATGAATGTTGATGTGGTGGTTCATGCCGTCCAGAGCATAGTTAGCACCAGAGCCCCTCCAGGTCACGTGTTGGAAATGTGTGCCCATGGAGATGCCCATAGGCCTCCATCTCTCCATCTGCAAAACCCTCTCTGGTCTATTAACCAGAGTAAACATCTAGCATAGTTTGCTGCTGCAGCTGCTGCTGCTAAGTCACTTCAGTCATGTCCGACTCTGTGCGACCCCACAGACGGCAGCCCACCAGGCTCCTCCATCCCTGGGATCCTCCAGGCAAGGACACTGGAGTTGGTTGCCATTTCCTTCTCCAATGCATGAAAGTGAAAACTCAAAGTGAAATCGCTCAGTCGTGTCTGACTCTCAGTGACCCCATGGACTGCAGCCTACCGGGCTCCTCCGTCCATGGAATTTTCCAGGCAAGAGTACTGGAGTGGGTTGCCATTGCCTTCTTCGAGCATAGTTTGCTAGACGGCCATAATTCCCAAGTGTTCGTTTTTACAATTCACTGGGAAAAAAGCTCCCTTAAGAAATAGCATCTCTTGCATCATGGGTCCTTTCCAAACACACAGATGTTCCCCTGCAGAGAACAGCTGCTAGTGTGTTGATGAGGCATCCAGAGCTCTTCCAAGAAAAAGGCTTTGCAGTGTTTATGTTTATTATTCTCTGAGGTCAAAAGATTGTGGGCCAAATCCAAGCTCTGACACTTCTAGCTGTGTGACCTTGGGACCATCACCTAATGTACTTAAGTCTCAAATTATTCATTTATATTGGTCGTGGTTTAGTTGCTAAGTCTGACTCTTACAACCCCAAGGAGTATATAGCCCACCAGGCTCCTTTGTCCATGGGATTTTCCAGGCAAGAATACTGGAGTGGGTTACTATTTCCTTCTCCAGGGGATCTTCCTGACCCAGGAATAGAACTTGGGTCTCCTGAATTGCAGGCAAGATTCTTTACTGACTAAGCCAACAGGGAAGCCTTCATTTATATTATTAGGATAATAATAGCTCATGCTTTAAGTTAAGATTTAAAGAGACAATCTGTATAAAATGCTTAGCCCAGTGCTTAACCATAACAAGCCTGAAGTTGACACTAGGTGTATTTATTAAGCAGCTCATCCAAACTGGAAACTTTGTCTGGATGATGGAATAGATAGTCTCCTGTTCCAAAATCTCTGAGCTTCAGAAAGTCACAATAAAGATAATAGTAAATACGTGTTTGGTGTTTATCATACCAGGTACCGTGAAACACATTTAGCATTTGTCTCATTAATCTTCAAATCATATGAAAAATAATAGTACTAATATTATTCTCAACATATGGACAAGGAAACTGAGTCTATGAAAATTAAGTGGATATTTTAAAGTCACACAGCTGATAAGTGACAGATGGAATCTTCAAACTGGGATCTGACTCTAGGACCAAACTTCTCCATTGTATGTTATCCTGCACTTTGAAATGACTTCTCCTTAGAAGCTTTAAACCTAAACATGTGGCCTTTGCAGTTAAATCTGGACAATTTCCTATTGCTCTTGGAGCCAAGGGGCCATTCCTGCAGGAAGCATGTCTGATGCCCGTGGCCTTGGGAATCCAGGAAAGTTGTCAGCCTGTGAGTGGACTGTTGGGTGGGCCTTTTATCTGCTATTCTATACAACCCCCTTCAAGGACGTCCTCCAAGCCCCAAAGTGCTGGGTCCTAGAGTGGTATTTACCTGGGTCATTTTCTCCCGGTTGGCCTTGGGGTTCAGGGGCGCCTCGGTGAGAAGGGTTGGATGCTCTTCAGGGGCAACACGAAGCTCATTGTAGAAAGAGTGGTGCCAGATCTAGGGGACCAAGGAAAAGCACAGCAATGAGGTGCAGCAGAGGCATGACAGCCCTCAAAAAGGGACCAGAATGAGCACATGAAACCAGGTCCAAACATAAGTGCTCATTATGTGCCCACGTTTTTACAGGTTCAGAGACTCAAGCTTAAAGACTAAGGAACTTCCCTGAGAATTCACACCTAGTAAGTGAATGAGCAAAAACCCAAACCCACATCTACGAGGCAGGATAGGGTAATGGTTAGGGACATAGGCTCTGGAGTGAAACCTGGGTTCAAATCCTGGCTTAAGCACTTCTTGGTTATATGAGTGTAGGCAAATTTTAACCCTTCCCTGCAACAATCTCTTCATGGGGAATATAAAAATAATTCATGTCTTTGTGAGACTAAATAGAATTACTATTTAGCCCCATGCCTGGCCCAGAGCAAATGTTGCCATTATTCAACTATATCTTCTTTATCCACTGGTGCTCACTAAGTCGTGTCCAACCCTTTGCAAGCCCATGGACTGTAGCCCACCAGGCTCCTCTATCCACAGGATTTTCCTGGCAAGAATACTGGAATGGGTTTCCATTTCCTCCTCCAGGGGACCTGCCTGAGCCAGGGATCAAACCCATGTCTCTTGTGTCTCCTGCATTGCAAGAGGAAGCTTTACTGCTGAGCCACCAGGGAAGCCCCCACTTTAATTAATATTCATGGGCAGGTGACTTAGTGTAGCAAGTAAAAGGACAAATGAATAAATATATGAATGGATGAATGAAGCAGATCTGAAAACCTAATGGTTATTTTTAATATTTAAGGGCATTTTTCCACCCCTCCATTCCTCTTTTTGCTCCCCAGGGTTGAAAGACGCCTACCCTGGTTGGCACACACTGGACCTTTCATTCATGGACAGACCTTGGCCTTCAGGTGTTTCCCCAAAAAGCCAGTCCCTGTTTCTAGCACGATGTACTTTGAATATGCTTGTGTTTGCTTCATGGTTAAGCATGCGCTTTATTTTTATTTTTTGAGCTGTTTCTTT